>NW_027361687.1:93717500-94077500 GCF_039654945.1 Dendrobates tinctorius | reverse complement strand
TGCAGGACTGAAATTTTTGATGTTTTTCTACTCCTCTCATGAGCCCAAACAAGTCTCTAAAAGCATGAGTTTGCAACTACTTTACTTTTGGAGAAAATTCAAAACATTCATTATTCAATAGAGCCCAATAGCAAAAACCAGCGTTTTGAATGAAGAATCACATTTCTTGGTAGAATCATGCAGGATTGAAATTTTTGATGTTTTTTTACTCCTCTCAACAGCCCAAACAAGTTTCTAAAAGGATGAGTTTGCAACTACTTTACTTTTGGAGAAAATTCAAAACATTCATTATTCAATAGGGCCCAAACTATCAAAAACCAGCCGTTTCAATGAACACACATGTCTTGGTAGAATCATGCAGGACTGAAATTTTTGATGTTTTTCTACTCATCTCATGAGCCCAAACAAGTCTCTAAAAGCATGAGTTTGCAACTACTTTACTTTTGGAGAAAATTCAAAACATTCATTATTCAATAGAGCCCAATAGCAAAAACCAGCGTTTTGAATGAAGAATCACATTTCTTGGTAGAATCATGCAGGATTGAAATTTTTGATGGTTTTTTACTCCTCTCAACAGCCCAAACAAGTTTCTAAAAGGATGAGTTTGCAACTACTTTACTTTTGGAGAAAATTCAAAACATTCATTATTCAATAGGGCCCAAACTATCAAAAACCAGCGGTTTCAATGAACACACATTTCTTGGTAGAATCATGCAGGACTGAAATTTTTGATGTTTTTCTACTCCTCTCATGAGCCCAAACAAGTCTCTAAAAGCATGAGTTTGCAACTACTTTACTTTTGGAGAAAATTCAAAACATTCAATATTCAATAGAGCCCAATAGCAAAAACCAGCGTTTTGAAAGAAGAATCACATTTCTTGGTAGAATCATGCAGGATTGAAATTTTTGATGGTTTTTTACTCCTCTCAACAGCCCAAACAAGTTTCTAAAAGGATGAGTTTGCAACTACTTTACTTTTGGAGAAAATTCAAAACATTCATTATTCAATAGGGCCCAAACTATCAAAAACCAGCGGTTTCAATGAACACACATTTCTTGGTAGAATCATGCAGGACTGAAATTTTTGATGTTTTTCTACTCCTCTCATGAGCCCAGACAAGTCTCTAAAAGCATGAGTTTGCAACTACTTTACTTTTGGAGAAAATTCAAAGCATTCATTATTCAATAGAGCCCAATAGCAAAAACCAGCGTTTTGAATGAAGAATCACATTTCTTGGTAGAATCATGCAGGATTGAAATTTTTGATGGTTTTTTACTCCTCTCAACAGCCCAAACAAGTTTCTAAAAGGATGAGTTTGCAACTACTTTACTTTTGGAGAAAATTCAAAACATTCATTATTCAATAGGGCCCAAACTATCAAAAACCAGCGGTTTCAATGAACACACATTTCTTGGTAGAATCATGCAGGACTGAAATTTTTGATGTTTTTCTACTCCTCTCATGAGCCCAAACAAGTCTCTAAAAGCATGAGTTTGCAACTACTTTACTTTTGGAGAAAATTCAAAACATTCATTATTCAATAGAGCCCAATAGCAAAAACCAGCGTTTTGAATGAAGAATCACATTTCTTGGTAGAATCATGCAGGATTGAAATTTTTGATGGTTTTTTACTCCTCTCAACAGCCCAAACAAGTTTCTAAAAGGATGAGTTTGCAACTACTTTACTTTTGGAGAAAATTCAAAACATTCATTATTCAATAGGGCCCAAACTATCAAAAACCAGCGGTTTCAATGAACACACATTTCTTGGTAGAATCATGCAGGACTGAAATTTTTGATGTTTTTCTACTCCTCTCATGAGCCCAAACAAGTCTCTAAAAGCATGAGTTTGCAACTACTTTACTTTTGGAGAAAATTCAAAACATTCATTATTCAATAGAGCCCAATAGCAAAAACCAGCGTTTTGAATGAAGAATCACATTTCTTGGTAGAATCATGCAGGATTGAAATTTTTGATGGTTTTTTACTCCTCTCAACAGCCCAAACAAGTTTCTAAAAGGATGAGTTTGCAACTACTTTACTTTTGGAGAAAATTCAAAACATTCATTATTCAATAGGGCCCAAACTATCAAAAACCAGCGGTTTCAATGAACACACATTTCTTGGTAGAATCATGCAGGACTGAAATTTTTGATGTTTTTCTACTCCTCTCATGAGCCCAAACAAGTCTCTAAAAGCATGAGTTTGCAACTACTTTACTTTTGGAGAAAATTCAAAACATTCATTATTCAATAGAGCCCAATAGCAAAAACCAGCGTTTTGAATGAAGAATCACATTTCTTGGTAAAATCATGCAGGATTGAAATTTTTGATGGTTTTTTACTCCTCTCAACAGCCCAAACAAGTTTCTAAAAGGATGAGTTTGCAACTACTTTACTTTTGGAGAAAATTCAAAACATTCATTATTCAATAGGGCCCAAACTATCAAAAACCAGCGGTTTCAATGAACACACATTTCTTGGTAGAATCATGCAGGACTGAAATTTTTGATGTTTTTCTACTCCTCTCATGAGCCCAAACAAGTCTCTAAAAGCATGAGTTTGCAACTACTTTACTTTTGGAGAAAATTCAAAACATTCATTATTCAATAGAGCCCAATAGCAAAAACCAGCGTTTTGAATGAAGAATCACATTTCTTGGTAGAATCATGCAGGATTGAAATTTTTGATGGCTTTTTACTCCTCTCAACAGCCCAAACAAGTTTCTAAAAGGATGAGTTTGCAACTACTTTACTTTTGGAGAAAATTCAAAACATTCATTATTCAATAGGGCCCAAACTATCAAAAACCAGCGGTTTCAATGAACACACATTTCTTGGTAGAATCATGCAGGACTGAAATTTTTGATGTTTTTCTACTCCTCTCATGAGCCCAAACAAGTCTCTAAAAGCATGAGTTTGCAACTACTTTACTTTTGGAGAAAATTCAAAACATTCATTATTCAATAGAGCCCAATAGCAAAAACCAGCGTTTTGAATGAAGAATCACATTTCTTGGTAGAATCATGCAGGATTGAAATTTTTGATGGTTTTTTACTCCTTTCAACAGCCCAAACAAGTTTCTAAAAGGATGCGTTTGCAACTACTTTACTTTTGGAGAAAATTCAAAACATTCATTACTCAATAGGGCCCAAACTATCAAAAACCTGCGGTTTCAATGAACACACATTTCTTGGTAGAATCATGCAGGACTGAAATTTTTGATGTTTTTCTACTCCTCTCATGAGCCCAAACAAGTCTCTAAAAGCATGAGTTTGCAACTACTTTACTTTTGGAGAAAATTCAAAACATTCATTATTCAATAGAGCCCAATAGCAAAAACCAGCGTTTTGAATGAAGAATCACATTTCTTGGTAGAATCATGCAGGATTGAAATTTTTGATGGTTTTTTACTCCTCTCAACAGCCCAAACAAGTTTCTAAAAGGATGAGTTTGCAACTACTTTACTTTTGGAGAAAATTCAAAACATTCATTATTCAATAGGGCCCAAACTATTAAAAACCAGCGGTTTCAATGAACACACATTTCTTGGTAGAATCATGCAGGACTGAAATTTTTGATGTTTTTCTACTCCTCTCATGAGCCCAAACAAGTCTCTAAAAGCATGAGTTTGCAGCTACTTTACTTTTGGAGAAAATTCAAAACATTCATTATTCAATAGGGCCCAAACTATCAAAAACCAGCGGTTTGAATGAACACACATTTCTTGGTAGAATCATGCAGGACTGAAATTTTTGATGTTTTTCTACTCCTCTCATGAGCCCAAACAAGTCTCTAAAAGCATGAGTTTGCAACTACTTTACTTTTGGAGAAAATTCAAAACATTCACTATTCAATAGAGCCCAATAGCAAAAATCAGGTTTTGAATGAAGAATCACATTTCTTGGTAAAATCATGCAGGATTGAAATTTTTGATGGTTTTTTACTCCTCTCAACAGCCCAAACAAGTTTCTAAAAGGATGAGTTTGCAACTACTTTACTTTTGGAGAAAATTCAAAACATTCATTATTCAATAGGGCCCAAACTATCAAAAACCAGCGGTTTCAATGAACACACATTTCTTGGTAGAATCATGCAGGACTGAAATTTTTGATGTTTTTCTACTCCTCTCATGAGCCCAAACAAGTCTCTAAAAGCATGAGTTTGCAACTACTTTACTTTTGGAGAAAATTCAAAACATTCATTATTCAATAGAGCCCAATAGCAAAAACCAGCGTTTTGAATGAAGAATCACATTTCTTGGTAGAATCATGCAGGATTGAAATTTTTGATGGTTTTTTACTCCTCTCAACAGCCCAAACAAGTTTCTAAAAGGATGAGTTTGCAACTACTTTACTTTTGGAGAAAATTCAAAACATTCATTATTCAATAGGGCCCAAACTATCAAAAACCAGCGGTTTCAATGAACACACATTTCTTGGTAGAATCATGCAGGACTGAAATTTTTGATGTTTTTCTACTCCTCTCATGAGCCCAAACAAGTCTCTAACAGCATGAGTTTGCAACTACTTTACTTTTGGAGAAAATTCAAAACATTCATTATTCAATAGAGCCCAATAGCAAAAACCAGCGTTTTGAAAGAAGAATCACATTTCTTGGTAGAATCATGCAGGATTGAAATTTTTGATGGTTTTTTACTCCTCTCAACAGCCCAAACAAGTTTCTAAAAGGATGAGTTTGCAACTACTTTACTTTTGGAGAAAATTCAAAACATTCATTATTCAATAGGGCCCAAACTATCAAAAACCAGCGGTTTCAATGAACACACATTTCTTGGTAGAATCATGCAGGACTGAAATTTTTGATGTTTTTCTACTCCTCTCATGAGCCCAAACAAGTCTCTAAAAGCATGAGTTTGCAACTACTTTACTTTTGGAGAAAATTCAAAACATTCATTATTCAATAGAGCCCAATAGCAAAAACCAGCGTTTTGAATGAAGAATCACATTTCTTGGTAGAATCATGCAGGATTGAAATTTTTGATGGTTTTTTACTCCTCTCAACAGCCCAAACAAGTTTCTAAAAGGATGAGTTTGCAACTACTTTACTTTTGGAGAAAATTCAAAACATTCATTATTCAATAGGGCCCAAACTATCAAAAACCAGCGGTTTGAATGAACACACATTTCTTGGTAGAATCATGCAGGACTGAAATTTTTGATGTTTTTCTACTCCTCTCATGAGCCCAAACAAGTCTCTAAAAGCATGAGTTTGCAACTACTTTACTTTTGGAGAAAATTCAAAACATTCATTATTCAATAGAGCCCAATAGCAAAAACCAGCGTTTTGAATGAAGAATCACATTTCTTGGTAGAATCATGCAGGATTGAAATTTTTGATGGTTTTTTACTCCTCTCAACAGCCCAAACAAGTTTCTAAAAGGATGAGTTTGCAACTACTTTACTTTTGGAGAAAATTCAAAACATTCATTATTCAATAGGGCCCAAACTATCAAAAACCAGCGGTTTCAATGAACACACATTTCTTGGTAGAATCATGCAGGACTGAAATTTTTGATGTTTTTCTACTCCTCTCATGAGCCCAAACAAGTCTCTAAAAGCATGAGTTTGCAACTACTTTACTTTTGGAGAAAATTCAAAACATTCCTTATTCAATAGAGCCCAATAGCAAAAACCAGCGTTTTGAATGAAGAATCACATTTCTTGGTAGAATCATGCAGGATTGAAATTTTTGATGGTTTTTTACTCCTCTCAACAGCCCAAACAAGTTTCTAAAAGGATGAGTTTGCAACTACTTTACTTTTGGAGAAAATTCAAAACATTCATTATTCAATAGAGCCCAATAGCAAAAACCAGCGTTTTGAATGAAGAATCACATTTCTTGGTAGAATCATGCAGGACTGAAATTTTTGATGTTTTTCTACTCCTCTCATGAGCCCAAACAAGTCTCTAAAAGCATGAGTTTGCAACTACTTTACTTTTGGAGAAAATTCAAAACATTCAACATTCAATAGAGCCCAATAGCAAAAACCAGCGTTTTGAAAGAAGAATCACATTTCTTGGTAGAATCATGCAGGATTGAAATTTTTGATGGTTTTTTACTCCTCTCAACAGCCCAAACAAGTTTCTAAAAGGATGAGTTTGCAACTACTTTACTTTTGGAGAAAATTCAAAACATTCATTATTCAATAAGGCCCAAACTATCAAAAACCAGCGGTTTCAATGAACACACATTTCTTGGTAGAATCATGCAGGACTGAAATTTTTGATGTTTTTCTACTCCTCTCATGAGCCCAAACAAGTCTCTAAAAGCATGAGTTTGCAACTACTTTACTTTTGGAGAAAATTCAAAACATTCATTATTCAATAGGGCCCAAACTATCAAAAACCAGCGGTTTCAATGAACACACATTTCTTGGTAGAATCATGCAGGACTGAAATTTTTGATGTTTTTCTACTCCTCTCATGAGCCCAAACAAGTCTCTAAAAGCATGAGTTTGCAACTACTTTACTTTTGGAGAAAATTCAAAACATTCATTATTCAATAGAGCCCAATAGCAAAAACCAGCGTTTTGAATGAAGAATCACATTTCTTGGTAGAATCATGCAGGATTGAAATTTTTGATGTTTTTTTACTCCTCTCAACAGCCCAAACAAGTTTCTAAAAGGATGAGTTTGCAACTACTTTACTTTTGGAGAAAATTCAAAACATTCATTATTCAATAGGGCCCAAACTATCAAAAACCAGCGGTTTCAATGAACACACATTTCTTGGTAGAATCATGCAGGACTGAAATTTTTGATGTTTTTCTACTCATCTCATGAGCCCAAACAAGTCTCTAAAAGCATGAGTTTGCAACTACTTTACTTTTGGAGAAAATTCAAAACATTCATTATTCAATAGAGCCCAATAGCAAAAACCAGCGTTTTGAATGAAGAATCACATTTCTTGGTAGAATCATGCAGGATTGAAATTTTTGATGTTTTTTTACTCCTCTCATCAGCCCAAACAAGTTTCTAAAAGGATGAGTTTGCAACTACTTTACTTTTGGAGAAAATTCAAAACATTCATTATTCAATAGGGCCCAAACTATCAAAAACCAGCCGTTTCAATGAACACACATGTCTTGGTAGAATCATGGAGGACTGAAATTTTTGATGTTTTTCTACTCATCTCATGAGCCCAAACAAGTCTCTAAAAGCATGAGTTTGCAACTACTTTACTTTTGGAGAAAATTCAAAACATTCATTATTCAATAGAGCCCAATAGCAAAAACCAGCGTTTTGAAAGAAGAATCACATTTCTTGGTAGAATCATGCAGGATTGAAATTTTTGATGGTTTTTTACTCCTCTCAACAGCCCAAACAAGTTTCTAAAAGGATGAGTTTGCAACTACTTTACTTTTGGAGAAAATTCAAAACATTCATTATTCAATAGGGCCCAAACTATCAAAAACCAGCGGTTTCAATGAACACACATTTCTTGGTAGAATCATGCAGGACTGAAATTTTTGATGTTTTTCTACTCCTCTCATGAGCCCAAACAAGTCTCTAAAAGCATGAGTTTGCAACTACTTTACTTTTGGAGAAAATTCAAAACATTCATTATTCAATAGAGCCCAATAGCAAAAACCAGCGTTTTGAATGAAGAATCACATTTCTTGGTAGAATCATGCAGGATTGAAATTTTTGATGGTTTTTTACTCCTCTCAACAGCCCAAACAAGTTTCTAAAAGGATGAGTTTGCAACTACTTTACTTTTGGAGAAAATTCAAAACATTCATTATTCAATAGGGCCCAAACTATCAAAAACCAGCGGTTTCAATGAACACACATTTCTTGGTAGAATCATGCAGGACTGAAATTTTTGATGTTTTTCTACTCCTCTCATGAGCCCAAACAAGTCTCTAAAAGCATGAGTTTGCAACTACTTTACTTTTGGAGAAAATTCAAAACATTCATTATTCAATAGAGCCCAATAGCAAAAACCAGCGTTTTGAATGAAGAATCACATTTCTTGGTAGAATCATGCAGGATTAAATTTTTGATGGTTTTTTACTCCTCTCAACAGCCCAAACAAGTTTCTAAAAGGATGAGTTTGCAACTACTTTACTTTTGGAGAAAATTCAAAACATTCATTATTCAATAGGGCCCAAACTATCAAAAACCAGCGGTTTCAATGAACACATATTTCTTGGTAGAATCATGCAGGACTGAAATTTTTGATGTTTTTCTACTCCTCTCATGAGCCCAAACAAGTCTCTAAAAGCATGAGTTTGCAACTACTTTACTTTTGGAGAAAATTCAAAACATTCATTATTCAATAGAGCCCAATAGCAAAAACCAGCGTTTTGAATGAAGAATCACATTTCTTGGTAAAATCATGCAGGATTGAAATTTTTGATGGTTTTTTACTCCTCTCAACAGCCCAAACAAGTTTCTAAAAGGATGAGTTTGCAACTACTTTACTTTTGGAGAAAATTCAAAACATTCATTATTCAATAGGGCCCAAACTATCAAAAACCAGCGGTTTCAATGAACACACATTTCTTGGTAGAATCATGCAGGACTGAAATTTTTGATGTTTTTCTACTCCTCTCATGAGCCCAAACAAGTCTCTAAAAGCATGAGTTTGCAACTACTTTACTTTTGGAGAAAATTCAAAACATTCATTATTCAATAGAGCCCAATAGCAAAAACCAGCGTTTTGAATGAAGAATCACATTTCTTGGTAGAATCATGCAGGATTGAAATTTTTGATGGCTTTTTACTCCTCTCAACAGCCCAAACAAGTTTCTAAAAGGATGAGTTTGCAACTACTTTACTTTTGGAGAAAATTCAAAACATTCATTATTCAATAGGGCCCAAACTATCAAAAACCAGCGGTTTCAATGAACACACATTTCTTGGTAGAATCATGCAGGACTGAAATTTTTGATGTTTTTCTACTCCTCTCATGAGCCCAAACAAGTCTCTAAAAGCATGAGTTTGCAACTACTTTACTTTTGGAGAAAATTCAAAACATTCATTATTCAATAGAGCCCAATAGCAAAAACCAGCGTTTTGAATGAAGAATCACATTTCTTGGTAGAATCATGCAGGATTGAAATTTTTGATGGTTTTTTACTCCTCTCAACAGCCCAAACAAGTTTCTAAAAGGATGAGTTTGCAACTACTTTACTTTTGGAGAAAATTCAAAACATTCATTACTCAATAGGGCCCAAACTATCAAAAACCAGCGGTTTCAATGAACACACATTTCTTGGTAGAATCATGCAGGACTGAAATTTTTGATGTTTTTCTACTCCTCTCATGAGCCCAAACAAGTCTCTAAAAGCATGAGTTTGCAACTACTTTACTTTTGGAGAAAATTCAAAACATTCATTATTCAATAGAGCCCAATAGCAAAAACCAGCGTTTTGAATGAAGAATCACATTTCTTGGTAGAATCATGCAGGATTGAAATTTTTGATGGTTTTTTACTCCTCTCAACAGCCCAAACAAGTTTCTAAAAGGATGAGTTTGCAACTACTTTACTTTTGGAGAAAATTCAAAACATTCATTATTCAATAGGGCCCAAACTATCAAAAACCAGCGGTTTCACTGAACACACATTTCTTGGTAGAATCATGCAGGACTGAAATTTTTGATGTTTTTCTACTCCTCTCATGAGCCCAAACAAGTCTCTAAAAGCATGAGTTTGCAACTACTTTACTTTTGGAGAAAATTCAAAACATTCACTATTCAATAGAGCCCAATAGCAAAAATCAGGTTTTGAATGAAGAATCACATTTCTTGGTAAAATCATGCAGGATTGAAATTTTTGATGGTTTTTTACTCCTCTCAACAGCCCAAACAAGTTTCTAAAAGGATGAGTTTGCAACTACTTTACTTTTGGAGAAAATTCAAAACATTCATTATTCAATAGGGCCCAAACTATCAAAAACCAGCGGTTTCAATGAACACACATTTCTTGGTAGAATCATGCAGGACTGAAATTTTTGATGTTTTTCTACTCCTCTCATGAGCCCAAACAAGTCTCTAAAAGCATGAGTTTGCAACTACTTTACTTTTGGAGAAAATTCAAAACATTCATTATTCAATAGGGCCCAAACTATCAAAAACCAGCGGTTTCAATGAACACACATTTCTTGGTAGAATCATGCAGGACTGAAATTTTTGATGTTTTTCTACTCCTCTCATGAGCCCAAACAAGTCTCTAAAAGCATGAGTTTGCAACTACTTTACTTTTGGAGAAAATTCAAAACATTCATTATTCAATAGAGCCCAATAGCAAAAACCAGCGTTTTGAATGAAGAATCACATTTCTTGGTAGAATCATGCAGGATTGAAATTTTTGATGGCTTTTTACTCCTCTCAACAGCCCAAACAAGTTTCTAAAAGGATGAGTTTGCAACTACTTTACTTTTGGAGAAAATTCAAAACATTCATTATTCAATAGGGCCCAAACTATCAAAAACCAGCGGTTTCAATGAACACACATTTCTTGGTAGAATCATGCAGGACTGAAATTTTTGATGTTTTTCTACTCCTCTCATGAGCCCAAACAAGTCTCTAAAAGCATGAGTTTGCAACTACTTTACTTTTGGAGAAAATTCAAAACATTCATTATTCAATAGAGCCCAATAGCAAAAACCAGCGTTTTGAATGAAGAATCACATTTCTTGGTAGAATCATGCAGGATTGAAATTTTTGATGGTTTTTTACTCCTTTCAACAGCCCAAACAAGTTTCTAAAAGGATGAGTTTGCAACTACTTTACTTTTGGAGAAAATTCAAAACATTCATTACTCAATAGGGCCCAAACTATCAAAAACCAGCGGTTTCAATGAACACACATTTCTTGGTAGAATCATGCAGGACTGAAATTTTTGATGTTTTTCTACTCCTCTCATGAGCCCAAACAAGTCTCTAAAAGCATGAGTTTGCAACTACTTTACTTTTGGAGAAAATTCAAAACATTCATTATTCAATAGAGCCCAATAGCAAAAACCAGCGTTTTGAATGAAGAATCACATTTCTTGGTAGAATCATGCAGGATTGAAATTTTTGATGGTTTTTTACTCCTCTCAACAGCCCAAACAAGTTTCTAAAAGGATGAGTTTGCAACTACTTTACTTTTGGAGAAAATTCAAAACATTCATTATTCAATAGGGCCCAAACTATCAAAAACCAGCGGTTTCAATGAACACACATTTCTTGGTAGAATCATGCAGGACTGAAATTTTTGATGTTTTTCTACTCCTCTCATGAGCCCAAACAAGTCTCTAAAAGCATGAGTTTGCAACTACTTTACTTTTGGAGAAAATTCAAAACATTCATTATTCAATAGGGCCCAAACTATCAAAAACCAGCGGTTTGAATGAACACACATTTCTTGGTAGAATCATGCAGGACTGAAATTTTTGATGTTTTTCTACTCCTCTCATGAGCCCAAACAAGTCTCTAAAAGCATGAGTTTGCAACTACTTTACTTTTGGAGAAAATTCAAAACATTCACTATTCAATAGAGCCCAATAGCAAAAATCAGGTTTTGAATGAAGAATCACATTTCTTGGTAAAATCATGCAGGATTGAAATTTTTGATGGTTTTTTACTCCTCTCAACAGCCCAAACAAGTTTCTAAAAGGATGAGTTTGCAACTACTTTACTTTTGGAGAAAATTCAAAACATTCATTATTCAATAGGGCCCAAACTATCAAAAACCAGCGGTTTCAATGAACACACATTTCTTGGTAGAATCATGCAGGACTGAAATTTTTGATGTTTTTCTACTCCTCTCATGAGCCCAAACAAGTCTCTAAAAGCATGAGTTTGCAACTACTTTACTTTTGGAGAAAATTCAAAACATTCATTATTCAATAGAGCCCAATAGCAAAAACCAGCGTTTTGAATGAAGAATCACATTTCTTGGTAGAATCATGCAGGATTGAAATTTTTGATGGTTTTTTACTCCTCTCAACAGCCCAAACAAGTTTCTAAAAGGATGAGTTTGCAACTACTTTACTTTTGGAGAAAATTCAAAACATTCATTATTCAATAGGGCCCAAACTATCAAAAACCAGCGGTTTCAATGAACACACATTTCTTGGTAGAATCATGCAGGACTGAAATTTTTGATGTTTTTCTACTCCTCTCATGAGCCCAAACAAGTCTCTAACAGCATGAGTTTGCAACTACTTTACTTTTGGAGAAAATTCAAAACATTCATTATTCAATAGAGCCCAATAGCAAAAACCAGCGTTTTGAAAGAAGAATCACATTTCTTGGTAGAATCATGCAGGATTGAAATTTTTGATGGTTTTTTACTCCTCTCAACAGCCCAAACAAGTTTCTAAAAGGATGAGTTTGCAACTACTTTACTTTTGGAGAAAATTCAAAACATTCATTATTCAATAGGGCCCAAACTATCAAAAACCAGCGGTTTCAATGAACACACATTTCTTGGTAGAATCATGCAGGACTGAAATTTTTGATGTTTTTCTACTCCTCTCATGAGCCCAAACAAGTCTCTAAAAGCATGAGTTTGCAACTACTTTACTTTTGGAGAAAATTCAAAACATTCATTATTCAATAGAGCCCAATAGCAAAAACCAGCGTTTTGAATGAAGAATCACATTTCTTGGTAGAATCATGCAGGATTGAAATTTTTGATGGTTTTTTACTCCTCTCAACAGCCCAAACAAGTTTCTAAAAGGATGAGTTTGCAACTACTTTACTTTTGGAGAAAATTCAAAACATTCATTATTCAATAGGGCCCAAACTATCAAAAACCAGCGGTTTGAATGAACACACATTTCTTGGTAGAATCATGCAGGACTGAAATTTTTGATGTTTTTCTACTCCTCTCATGAGCCCAAACAAGTCTCTAAAAGCATGAGTTTGCAACTACTTTACTTTTGGAGAAAATTCAAAACATTCATTATTCAATAGAGCCCAATAGCAAAAACCAGCGTTTTGAATGAAGAATCACATTTCTTGGTAGAATCATGCAGGATTGAAATTTTTGATGGTTTTTTACTCCTCTCAACAGCCCAAACAAGTTTCTAAAAGGATGAGTTTGCAACTACTTTACTTTTGGAGAAAATTCAAAACATTCATTATTCAATAGGGCCCAAACTATCAAAAACCAGCGGTTTGAATGAACACACATTTCTTGGTAGAATCATGCAGGACTGAAATTTTTGATGTTTTTCTACTCCTCTCATGAGCCCAAACAAGTCTCTAAAAGCATGAGTTTGCAACTACTTTACTTTTGGAGAAATTTCAAAACATTCATTATTCAATAGAGCCCAATAGCAAAAACCAGCGTTTTGAATGAAGAATCACATTTCTTGGTAGAATCATGCAGGATTGAAATTTTTGATGGTTTTTTACTCCTCTCAACAGCCCAAACAAGTTTCTAAAAGGATGAGTTTGCAATTACTTTACTTTTGGAGAAAATTCAAAACATTCATTATTCAATAGAGCCCAATAGCAAAAACCAGCGTTTTGAATGAAGAATCACATTTCTTGGTAGAATCATGCAGGACTGAAATTTTTGATGTTTTTCTACTCCTCTCATGAGCCCAAACAAGTCTCTAAAAGCATGAGTTTGCAACTACTTTACTTTTGGAGAAAATTCAAAACATTCAATATTCAATAGAGCCCAATAGCAAAAACCAGCGTTTTGAAAGAAGAATCACATTTCTTGGTAGAATCATGCAGGATTGAAATTTTTGATGGTTTTTTACTCCTCTCAACAGCCCAAACAAGTTTCTAAAAGGATGAGTTTGCAACTACTTTACTTTTGGAGAAAATTCAAAACATTCATTATTCAATAGGGCCCAAACTATCAAAAACCAGCGGTTTCAATGAACACACATTTCTTGGTAGAATCATGCAGGACTGAAATTTTTGATGATTTTATACTCCTCTCATGAGCCCAAACAAGTCTCTAAAAGCATGAGTTTGCAACTACTTTACTTTTGGAGAAAATTCAAAACATTCATTATTCAATAGAGCCCAATAGCAAAAACCAGCGTTTTGAATGAAGAATCACATTTCTTGGTAGAATCATGCAGGATTGAAATTTTTGATGGTTTTTTACTCCTCTCAACAGCCCAAACAAGTTTCTAAAAGGATGAGTTTGCAACTACTTTACTTTTGGAGAAAATTCAAAACATTCATTATTCAATAGGGCCCAAACAATCAAAAACCAGCGGTTTCAATGAACACACATTTCTTGGTAGAATCATGCAGGACTGAAATTTTTGATGTTTTTCTACTCCTCTCATGAGCCCAAACAAGTCTCTAAAAGCATGAGTTTGCAACTACTTTACTTTTGGAGAAAATTCAAAACATTCATTATTCAATAGAGCCCAATAGCAAAAACCAGCGTTTTGAATGAAGAATCACATTTCTTGGTAGAATCATGCAGGATTGAAATTTTTGATGGTTTTTTACTCCTCTCAACAGCCCAAACAAGTTTCTAAAAGGATGAGTTTGCAACTACTTTACTTTTGGAGAAAATTCAAAACATTCATTATTCAATAGGGCCCAAACTATCAAAAACCAGCGGTTTCAATGAACACACATTTCTTGGTAGAATCATGCAGGACTGAAATTTTTGATGTTTTTCTACTCCTCTCATGAGCCCAAACAAGTCTCTAAAAGCATGAGTTTGCAACTACTTTACTTTTGGAGAAAATTCAAAACATTCATTATTCAATAGAGCCCAATAGCAAAAACCAGCGTTTTGAATGAAGAATCACATTTCTTGGTAAAATCATGCAGGATTGAAATTTTTGATGGTTTTTTACTCCTCTCAACAGCCCAAACAAGTTTCTAAAAGGATGAGTTTGCAACTACTTTACTTTTGGAGAAAATTCAAAACATTCATTATTCAATAGGGCCCAAACTATCAAAAACCAGCGGTTTCAATGAACACACATTTCTTGGTAGAATCATGCAGGACTGAAATTTTTGATGTTTTTCTACTCCTCTCATGAGCCCAAACAAGTCTCTAAAAGCATGAGTTTGCAACTACTTTACTTTTGGAGAAAATTCAAAACATTCATTATTCAATAGAGCCCAATAGCAAAAACCAGCGTTTTGAATGAAGAATCACATTTCTTGGTAGAATCATGCAGGATTGAAATTTTTGATGGCTTTTTACTCCTCTCAACAGCCCAAACAAGTTTCTAAAAGGATGAGTTTGCAACTACTTTACTTTTGGAGAAAATTCAAAACATTCATTACTCAATAGGGCCCAAACTATCAAAAACCAGCGGTTTCAATGAACACACATTTCTTGGTAGAATCATGCAGGACTGAAATTTTTGATGTTTTTCTACTCCTCTCATGAGCCCAAACAAGTCTCTAAAAGCATGAGTTTGCAACTACTTTACTTTTGGAGAAAATTCAAAACATTCATTATTCAATAGAGCCCAATAGCAAAAACCAGCGTTTTGAATGAAGAATCACATTTCTTGGTAGAATCATGCAGGATTGAAATTTTTGATGGTTTTTTACTCCTCTCAACAGCCCAAACAAGTTTCTAAAAGGATGAGTTTGCAACTACTTTACTTTTGGAGAAAATTCAAAACATTCATTATTCAATAGGGCCCAAACTATCAAAAACCAGCGGTTTCAATGAACACACATTTCTTGGTAGAATCATGCAGGACTGAAATTTTTGATGTTTTTCTACTCCTCTCATGAGCCCAAACAAGTCTCTAAAAGCATGAGTTTGCAACTACTTTACTTTTGGAGAAAATTCAAAACATTCATTATTCAATAGGGCCCAAACTATCAAAAACCAGCGGTTTGAATGAACACACATTTCTTGGTAGAATCATGCAGGACTGAAATTTTTGATGTTTTTCTACTCCTCTCATGAGCCCAAACAAGTCTCTAAAAGCATGAGTTTGCAACTACTTTACTTTTGGAGAAAATTCAAAACATTCACTATTCAATAGAGCCCAATAGCAAAAATCAGGTTTTGAATGAAGAATCACATTTCTTGGTAAAATCATGCAGGATTGAAATTTTTGATGGTTTTTTACTCCTCTCAACAGCCCAAACAAGTTTCTAAAAGGATGAGTTTGCAACTACTTTACTTTTGGAGAAAATTCAAAACATTCATTATTCAATAGGGCCCAAACTATCAAAAACCAGCGGTTTCAATGAACACACATTTCTTGGTAGAATCATGCAGGACTGAAATTTTTGATGTTTTTCTACTCCTCTCATGAGCCCAAACAAGTCTCTAAAAGCATGAGTTTGCAACTACTTTACTTTTGGAGAAAATTCAAAACATTCATTATTCAATAGAGCCCAATAGCAAAAACCAGCGTTTTGAATGAAGAATCACATTTCTTGGTAGAATCATGCAGGATTGAAATTTTTGAAGGTTTTTTACTCCTCTCAACAGCCCAAACAAGTTTCTAAAAGGATGAGTTTGCAACTACTTTACTTTTGGAGAAAATTCAAAACATTCATTATTCAATAGGGCCCAAACTATCAAAAACCAGCGGTTTCAATGAACACACATTTCTTGGTAGAATCATGCAGGACTGAAATTTTTGATGTTTTTCTACTCCTCTCATGAGCCCAAACAAGTCTCTAACAGCATGAGTTTGCAACTACTTTACTTTTGGAGAAAATTAAAAACATTCATTATTCAATAGAGCCCAATAGCAAAAACCAGCGTTTTGAAAGAAGAATCACATTTCTTGGTAGAATCATGCAGGATTGAAATTTTTGATGGTTTTTTACTCCTCTCAACAGCCCAAACAAGTTTCTAAAAGGATGAGTTTGCAACTACTTTACTTTTGGAGAAAATTCAAAACATTCATTATTCAATAGGGCCCAAACTATCAAAAACCAGCGGTTTCAATGAACACACATTTCTTGGTAGAATCATGCAGGACTGAAATTTTTGATGTTTTTCTACTCCTCTCATGAGCCCAAACAAGTCTCTAAAAGCATGAGTTTGCAACTACTTTACTTTTGGAGAAAATTCAAAACATTCATTATTCAATAGAGCCCAATAGCAAAAACCAGCATTTTGAATGAAGAATCACATTTCTTGGTAGAATCATGCAGGATTGAAATTTTTGATGGTTTTTTACTCCTCTCAACAGCCCAAACAAGTTTCTAAAAGGATGAGTTTGCAACTACTTTACTTTTGGAGAAAATTCAAAACATTCATTATTCAATAGGGCCCAAACTATCAAAAACCAGCGGTTTGAATGAACACACATTTCTTGGTAGAATCATGCAGGACTGAAATTTTTGATGTTTTTCTACTCCTCTCATGAGCCCAAACAAGTCTCTAAAAGCATGAGTTTGCAACTACTTTACTTTTGGAGAAAATTCAAAACATTCATTATTCAATAGAGCCCAATAGCAAAAACCAGCGTTTTGAATGAAGAATCACATTTCTTGGTAGAATCATGCAGGATTGAAATTTTTGATGGTTTTTTACTCCTCTCAACAGCCCAAACAAGTTTCTAAAAGGATGAGTTTGCAACTACTTTACTTTTGGAGAAAATTCAAAACATTCATTATTCAATAGGGCCCAAACTATCAAAAACCAGCGGTTTCAATGAACACACATTTCTTGGTAGAATCATGCAGGACTGAAATTTTTGATGTTTTTCTACTCCTCTCATGAGCCCAAACAAGTCTCTAAAAGCATGAGTTTGCAACTACTTTACTTTTGGAGAAAATTCAAAACATTCATTATTCAATAGAGCCCAATAGCAAAAACCAGCGTTTTGAATGAAGAATCACATTTCTTGGTAGAATCATGCAGGATTGAAATTTTTGATGGTTTTTTACTCCTCTCAACAGCCCAAACAAGTTTCTAAAAGGATGAGTTTGCAACTACTTTACTTTTGGAGAAAATTCAAAACATTCATTATTCAATAGAGCCCAATAGCAAAAACCAGCGTTTTGAATGAAGAATCACATTTCTTGGTAGAATCATGCAGGACTGAAATTTTTGATGTTTTTCTACTCCTCTCATGAGCCCAAACAAGTCTCTAAAAGCATGAGTTTGCAACTACTTTACTTTTGGAGAAAATTCAAAACATTCAATATTCAATAGAGCCCAATAGCAAAAACCAGCGTTTTGAAAGAAGAATCACATTTCTTGGTAGAATCATGCAGGATTGAAATTTTTGATGGTTTTTTACTCCTCTCAACAGCCCAAACAAGTTTCTAAAAGGATGAGTTTGCAACTACTTTACTTTTGGAGAAAATTCAAAACATTCATTATTCAATAGGGCCCAAACTATCAAAAACCAGCGGTTTCAATGAACACACATTTCTTGGTAGAATCATGCAGGACTGAAATTTTTGATGTTTTTCTACTCCTCTCATGAGCCCAAACAAGTCTCTAAAAGCATGAGTTTGCAACTACTTTACTTTTGGAGAAAATTCAAAACATTCATTATTCAATAGAGCCCAATAGCAAAAACCAGCGTTTTGAATGAAGAATCACATTTCTTGGTAGAATCATGCAGGATTGAAATTTTTGATGGTTTTTTACTCCTCTCAACAGCCCAAACAAGTTTCTAAAAGGATGAGTTTGCAACTACTTTACTTTTGGAGAAAATTCAAAACATTCATTATTCAATAGGGCCCAAACTATCAAAAACCAGCGGTTTGAATGAACACACATTTCTTGGTAGAATCATGCAGGACTGAAATTTTTGATGTT
Organism: Dendrobates tinctorius; assembly: GCF_039654945.1. Classification (NCBI taxonomy): domain Eukaryota; kingdom Metazoa; phylum Chordata; class Amphibia; order Anura; family Dendrobatidae; genus Dendrobates; species Dendrobates tinctorius. Next base: position 94,058,791 of record NW_027361687.1, on the reverse strand, counting down.
TTTCTACTCCTCTCATGAGCCCAAACAAGTCTCTAAAAGCATGAGTTTGCAACTGCTTTACTTTTGGAGAAAATTCAAAACATTCATTATTCAATAGAGCCCAATAGCAAAAACCAGCGTTTTGAATGAAGAATCACATTTCTTGGTAGAATCATGCAGGATTGAAATTTTTGATGGTTTTTTACTCCTCTCAACAGCCCAAACAAGTTTCTAAAAGGATGAGTTTGCAACTACTTTACTTTTGGAGAAAATTCAAAACATTCATTATTCAATAGGGCCCAAACTATCAAAAACCAGCGGTTTGAATGAACACACATTTCTTGGTAGAATCATGCAGGACTGAAATTTTTGATGTTTTTCTACTCCTCTCATGAGCCCAAACAAGTCTCTAAAAGCATGAGTTTGCAACTACTTTACTTTTGGAGAAAATTCAAAACATTCATTATTCAATAGAGCCCAATAGCAAAAACCAGCGTTTTGAATGAAGAATCACATTTCTTGGTAAAATCATGCAGGATTGAAATTTTTGATGGTTTTTTACTCCTCTCAACAGCCCAAACAAGTTTCTAAAAGGATGAGTTTGCAACTACTTTACTTTTGGAGAAAATTCAAAACATTCATTATTCAATAGGGCCCAAACTATCAAAAACCAGCGGTTTCAATGAACACACATTTCTTGGTAGAATCATGCAGGACTGAAATTTTTGATGTTTTTCTACTCCTCTCATGAGCCCAAACAAGTCTCTAAAAGCATGAGTTTGCAACTACTTTACTTTTGGAGAAAATTCAAAACATTCATTATTCAATAGAGCCCAATAGCAAAAACCAGCGTTTTGAATGAAGAATCACATTTCTTGGTAGAATCATGCAGGATTGAAATTTTTGATGGCTTTTTACTCCTCTCAACAGCCCAAACAAGTTTCTAAAAGGATGAGTTTGCAAATACTTTACTTTTGGAGAAAATTCAAAACATTCATTATTCAATAGGGCCCAAACTATCAAAAACCAGCGGTTTCAATGAACACACATTTCTTGGTAGAATCATGCAGGACTGAAATTTTTGATGTTTTTCTACTCCTCTCATGAGCCCAAACAAGTCTCTAAAAGCATGAGTTTGCAACTACTTTACTTTTGGAGAAAATTCAAAACATTCATTATTCAATAGAGCCCAATAGCAAAAACCAGCGTTTTGAATGAAGAATCACATTTCTTGGTAGAATCATGCAGGATTGAAATTTTTGATGGTTTTTTACTCCTCTCAACAGCCCAAACAAGTTTCTAAAAGGATGAGTTTGCAACTACTTTACTTTTGGAGAAAATTCAAAAAATTCATTATTCAATAGGGCCCAAACTATCAAAAACCAGCGGTTTGAATGAACACACATTTCTTGGTAGAATCATGCAGGACTGAAATTTTTGATGTTTTTCTACTCCTCTCATGAGCCCAAACAAGTCTCTAAAAGCATGAGTTTGCAACTACTTTACTTTTGGAGAAAATTCAAAACATTCATTATTCAATAGAGCCCAATAGCAAAAACCAGCGTTTTGAATGAAGAATCACATTTCTTGGTAAAATCATGCAGGATTGAAATTTTTGATGGTTTTTTACTCCTCTCAACAGCCCAAACAAGTTTCTAAAAGGATGAGTTTGCAACTACTTTACTTTTGGAGAAAATTCAAAACATTCATTATTCAATAGGGCCCAAACTATCAAAAACCAGCGGTTTCAATGAACACACATTTCTTGGTAGAATCATGCAGGACTGAAATTTTTGATGTTTTTCTACTCCTCTCATGAGCCCAAACAAGTCTCTAAAAGCATGAGTTTGCAACTACTTTACTTTTGGAGAAAATTCAAAACATTCATTATTCAATAGAGCCCAATAGCAAAAACCAGCGTTTTGAATGAAGAATCACATTTCTTGGTAGAATCATGCAGGATTGAAATTTTTGATGGCTTTTTACTCCTCTCAACAGCCCAAACAAGTTTCTAAAAGGATGAGTTTGCAACTACTTTACTTTTGGAGAAAATTCAAAACATTCATTATTCAATAGGGCCCAAACTATCAAAAACCAGCGGTTTCAATGAACACACAATTCTTGGTAGAATCATGCAGGACTGAAATTTTTGATGTTTTTCTACTCCTCTCATGAGCCCAAACAAGTCTCTAAAAGCATGAGTTTGCAACTACTTTACTTTTGGAGAAAATACAAAACATTCATTATTCAATAGAGCCCAATAGCAAAAACCAGCGTTTTGAATGAAGAATCACATTTCTTGGTAGAATCATGCAGGATTGAAATTTTTGATGGTTTTTTACTCCTCTCAACAGCCCAAACAAGTTTCTAAAAGGATGAGTTTGCAACTACTTTACTTTTGGAGAAAATTCAAAACATTCATTACTCAATAGGGCCCAAACTATGAAAAACCAGCGGTTTCAATGAACACACATTTCTTGGTAGAATCATGCAGGACTGAAATTTTTGATGTTTTTCTACTCCTCTCATGAGCCCAAACAAGTCTCTAAAAGCATGAGTTTGCAACTACTTTATTTTTGGAGAAAATTCAAAACATTCATTATTCAATAGAGCCCAATAGCAAAAACCAGCGTTTTGAATGAAGAATCACATTTCTTGGTAGAATCATGCAGGATTGACATTTTTGATGGTTTTTTACTCCTCTCAACAGCCCAAACAAGTTTCTAAAAGGATGAGTTTGCAACTACTTTACTTTTGGAGAAAATTCAAAACATTCATTATTCAATAGGGCCCAAACTATCAAAAACCAGCGGTTTCAATGAACACACATTTCTTGGTAGAATCATGCAGGACTGAAATTTTTGATGTTTTTCTACTCCTCTCATGAGCCCAAACAAGTCTCTAAAAGCATGAGTTTGCAACTACTTTACTTTTGGAGAAAATTCAAAACATTCATTATTCAATAGGGCCCAAACTATCAAAAACCAGCGGTTTGAATGAACACACATTTCTTGGTAGAATCATGCAGGACTGAAATTTTTGATGTTTTTCTACTCCTCTCATGAGCCCAAACAAGTCTCTAAAAGCATGAGTTTGCAACTACTTTACTTTTGGAGAAAATTCAAAACATTCACTATTCAATAGAGCCCAATAGCAAAAATCAGGTTTTGAATGAAGAATCACATTTCTTGGTAAAATCATGCAGGATTGAAATTTTTGATGGTTTTTTACTCCTCTCAACAGCCCAAACAAGTTTCTAAAAGGATGAGTTTGCAACTACTTTACTTTTGGAGAAAATTCAAAACATTCATTATTCAATAGGGCCCAAACTATCAAAAACCAGCGGTTTCAATGAACACACATTTCTTGGTAGAATCATGCAGGACTGAAATTTTTGATGTTTTTCTACTCCTCTCATGAGCCCAAACAAGTCTCTAAAAGCATGAGTTTGCAACTACTTTACTTTTGGAGAAAATTCAAAACATTCATTATTCAATAGAGCCCAATAGCAAAAACCAGCGTTTTGAATGAAGAATCACATTTCTTGGTAGAATCATGCAGGATTGAAATTTTTGATGGTTTTTTACTCCTCTCAACAGCCCAAACAAGTTTCTAAAAGGATGAGTTTGCAACTACTTTACTTTTGGAGAAAATTCAAAACATTCATTATTCAATAGGGCCCAAACTATCAAAAACCAGCGGTTTCAATGAACACACATTTCTTGGTAGAATCATGCAGGACTGAAATTTTTGATGTTTTTCTACTCCTCTCATGAGCCCAAACAAGTCTCTAACAGCATGAGTTTGCAACTACTTTACTTTTGGAGAAAATTCAAAACATTCATTATTCAATAGAGCCCAATAGCAAAAACCAGCGTTTTGAAAGAAGAATCACATTTCTTGGTAGAATCATGCAGGATTGAAATTTTTGATGGTTTTTTACTCCTCTCAACAGCCCAAACAAGTTTCTAAAAGGATGAGTTTGCAACTACTTTACTTTTGGAGAAAATTCAAAACATTCATTATTCAATAGGGCCCAAACTATCAAAAACCAGCGGTTTCAATGAACACACATTTCTTGGTAGAATCATGCAGGACTGAAATTTTTGATGTTTTTCTACTCCTCTCATGAGCCCAAACAAGTCTCTAAAAGCATGAGTTTGCAACTACTTTACTTTTGGAGAAAATTCAAAACATTCATTATTCAATAGAGCCCAATAGCAAAAACCAGCGTTTTGAATGAAGAATCACATTTCTTGGTAGAATCATGCAGGATTGAAATTTTTGATGGTTTTTTACTCCTCTCAACAGCCCAAACAAGTTTCTAAAAGGATGAGTTTGCAACTACTTTACTTTTGGAGAAAATTCAAAACATTCATTATTCAATAGGGCCCAAACTATCAAAAACCAGCGGTTTGAATGAACACACATTTCTTGGTAGAATCATGCAGGACTGAAATTTTTGATGTTTTTCTACTCCTCTCATGAGCCCAAACAAGTCTCTAAAAGCATGAGTTTGCAACTACTTTATTTTTGGAGAAAATTCAAAACATTCATTATTCAATAGAGCCCAATAGCAAAAACCAGCGTTTTGAATGAAGAATCACATTTCTTGGTAGAATCATGCAGGATTGAAATTTTTGATGGTTTTTTACTCCTCTCAACAGCCCAAACAAGTTTCTAAAAGGATGAGTTTGCAACTACTTTACTTTTGGAGAAAATTCAAAACATTCATTATTCAATAGGGCCCAAACTATCAAAAACCAGCGGTTTGAATGAACACACATTTCTTGGTAGAATCATGCAGGACTGAAATTTTTGATGTTTTTCTACTCCTCTCATGAGCCCAAACAAGTCTCTAAAAGCATGAGTTTGCAACTACTTTACTTTCGGAGAAAATTCAAAACATTCATTATTCAATAGAGCCCAATAGCAAAAACCAGCGTTTTGAATGAAGAATCACATTTCTTGGTAGAATCATGCAGGATTGAAATTTTTGATGGTTTTTTACTCCTCTCAACAGCCCAAACAAGTTTCTAAAAGGATGAGTTTGCAACTACTTTACTTTTGGAGAAAATTCAAAACATTCATTATTCAATAGAGCCCAATAGCAAAAACCAGCGTTTTGAATGAAGAATCACATTTCTTGGTAGAATCATGCAGGACTGAAATTTTTGATGTTTTTCTACTCCTCTCATGAGCCCAAACAAGTCTCTAAAAGCATGAGTTTGCAACTACTTTACTTTTGGAGAAAATTCAAAACATTCAATATTCAATAGAGCCCAATAGCAAAAACCAGCGTTTTGAAAGAAGAATCACATTTCTTGGTAGAATCATGCAGGATTGAAATTTTTGATGGTTTTTTACTCCTCTCAACAGCCCAAACAAGTTTCTAAAAGGATGAGTTTGCAACTACTTTACTTTTGGAGAAAATTCAAAACATTCATTATTCAATAGGGCCCAAACTATCAAAAACCAGCGGTTTCAATGAACACACATTTCTTGGTAGAATCATGCAGGACTGAAATTTTTGATGTTTTTCTACTCCTCTCATGAGCCCAAACAAGTCTCTAAAAGCATGAGTTTGCAACTACTTTACTTTTGGAGAAAATTCAAAACATTCATTATTCAATAGAGCCCAATAGCAAAAACCAGCGTTTTGAATGAAGAATCACATTTCTTGGTAGAATCATGCAGGATTGAAATTTTTGATGGTTTTTTACTCCTCTCAACAGCCCAAACAAGTTTCTAAAAGGATGAGTTTGCAACTACTTTACTTTTGGAGAAAATTCAAAACATTCATTATTCAATAGGGCCCAAACTATCAAAAACCAGCGGTTTGAATGAACACACATTTCTTGGTAGAATCATGCAGGACTGAAATTTTTGATGTTTTTCTACTCCTCTCATGAGCCCAAACAAGTCTCTAAAAGCATGAGTTTGCAACTACTTTACTTTTGGAGAAAATTCAAAACATTCATTATTCAATAGAGCCCAATAGCAAAAACCAGCGTTTTGAATGAAGAATCACATTTCTTGGTAAAATCATGCAGGATTGAAATTTTTGATGGTTTTTTACTCCTCTCAACAGCCCAAACAAGTTTCTAAAAGGATGAGTTTGCAACTACTTTACTTTTGGAGAAAATTCAAAACATTCATTATTCAATAGGGCCCAAACTATCAAAAACCAGCGGTTTCAATGAACACACATTTCTTGGTAGAATCATGCAGGACTGAAATTTTTGATGTTTTTCTACTCCTCTCATGAGCCCAAACAAGTCTCTAAAAGCATGAGTTTGCAACTACTTTACTTTTGGAGAAAATTCAAAACATTCATTATTCAATAGAGCCCAATAGCAAAAACCAGCGTTTTGAATGAAGAATCACATTTCTTGGTAGAATCATGCAGGATTGAAATTTTTGATGGTTTTTTACTCCTCTCAACAGCCCAAACAAGTTTCTAAAAGGATGAGTTTGCAACTACTTTACTTTTGGAGAAAATTCAAAACATTCATTATTCAATAGGGCCCAAACTATCAAAAACCAGCGGTTTGAATGAACACACATTTCTTGGTAGAATCATGCAGGACTGAAATTTTTGATGTTTTTCTACTCCTCTCATGAGCCCAAACAAGTCTCTAAAAGCATGAGTTTGCAACTACTTTATTTTTGGAGAAAATTCAAAACATTCATTATTCAATAGAGCCCAATAGCAAAAACCAGCGTTTTGAATGAAGAATCACATTTCTTGGTAGAATCATGCAGTATTGAAATTTTTGATGGTTTTTTACTCCTCTCAACAGCCCAAACAAGTTTCTAAAAGGATGAGTTTGCAACTACTTTACTTTTGGAGAAAATTCAAAACATTCATTATTCAATAGGGCCCAAACTATCAAAAACCAGCGGTTTGAATGAACACACATTTCTTGGTAGAATCATGCAGGACTGAAATTTTTGATGTTTTTCTACTCCTCTCATGAGCCCAAACAAGTCTCTAAAAGCATGAGTTTGCAACTACTTTACTTTCGGAGAAAATTCAAAACATTCATTATTCAATAGAGCCCAATAGCAAAAACCAGCGTTTTGAATGAAGAATCACATTTCTTGGTAGAATCATGCAGGATTGAAATTTTTGATGGTTTTTTACTCCTCTCAACAGCCCAAACAAGTTTCTAAAAGGATGAGTTTGCAACTACTTTACTTTTGGAGAAAATTCAAAACATTCATTATTCAATAGAGCCCAATAGCAAAAACCAGCGTTTTGAATGAAGAATCACATTTCTTGGTAGAATCATGCAGGACTGAAATTTTTGATGTTTTTCTACTCCTCTCATGAGCCCAAACAAGTCTCTAAAAGCATGAGTTTGCAACTACTTTACTTTTGGAGAAAATTCAAAACATTCAATATTCAATAGAGCCCAATAGCAAAAACCAGCGTTTTGAAAGAAGAATCACATTTCTTGGTAGAATCATGCAGGATTGAAATTTTTGATGGTTTTTTACTCCTCTCAACAGCCCAAACAAGTTTCTAAAAGGATGAGTTTGCAACTACTTTACTTTTGGAGAAAATTCAAAACATTCATTATTCAATAGGGCCCAAACTATCAAAAACCAGCGGTTTCAATGAACACACATTTCTTGGTAGAATCATGCAGGACTGAAATTTTTGATGTTTTTCTACTCCTCTCATGAGCCCAAACAAGTCTCTAAAAGCATGAGTTTGCAACTACTTTACTTTTGGAGAAAATTCAAAACATTCATTATTCAATAGAGCCCAATAGCAAAAACCAGCGTTTTGAATGAAGAATCACATTTCTTGGTAGAATCATGCAGGATTGAAATTTTTGATGGTTTTTTACTCCTCTCAACAGCCCAAACAAGTTTCTAAAAGGATGAGTTTGCAACTACTTTACTTTTGGAGAAAATTCAAAACATTCATTATTCAATAGGGCCCAAACTATCAAAAACCAGCGGTTTGAATGAACACACATTTCTTGGTAGAATCATGCAGGACTGAAATTTTTGATGTTTTTCTACTCCTCTCATGAGCCCAAACAAGTCTCTAAAAGCATGAGTTTGCAACTACTTTACTTTTGGAGAAAATTCAAAACATTCATTATTCAATAGAGCCCAATAGCAAAAACCAGCGTTTTGAATGAAGAATCACATTTCTTGGTAAAATCATGCAGGATTGAAATTTTTGATGGTTTTTTACTCCTCTCAACAGCCCAAACAAGTTTCTAAAAGGATGAGTTTGCAACTACTTTACTTTTGGAGAAAATTCAAAACATTAATTATTCAATAGGGCCCAAACTATCAAAAACCAGCGGTTTCAATGAACACACATTTCTTGGTAGAATCATGCAGGACTGAAATTTTTGATGTTTTTCTACTCCTCTCATGAGCCCAAACAAGTCTCTAAAAGCATGAGTTTGCAACTACTTTACTTTTGGAGAAAATTCAAAACATTCATTATTCAATAGAGCCCAATAGCAAAAACCAGCGTTTTGAATGAAGAATCACATTTCTTGGTAGAATCATGCAGGATTGAAATTTTTGATGGCTTTTTACTCCTCTCAACAGCCCAAACAAGTTTCTAAAAGGATGAGTTTGCAAATACTTTACTTTTGGAGAAAATTCAAAACATTCATTATTCAATAGGGCCCAAACTATCAAAAACCAGCGGTTTCAATGAACACACATTTCTTGGTAGAATCATGCAGGACTGAAATTTTTGATGTTTTTCTACTCCTCTCATGAGCCCAAACAAGTCTCTAAAAGCATGAGTTTGCAACTACTTTACTTTTGGAGAAAATTCAAAACATTCATTATTCAATAGAGCCCAATAGCAAAAACCAGCGTTTTGAATGAAGAATCACATTTCTTGGTAGAATCATGCAGGATTGAAATTTTTGATGGTTTTTTACTCCTCTCAACAGCCCAAACAAGTTTCTAAAAGGATGAGTTTGCAACTACTTTACTTTTGGAGAAAATTCAAAACATTCATTATTCAATAGGGCCCAAACTATCAAAAACCAGCGGTTTCAATGAACACACATTTCTTGGTAGAATCATGCAGGACTGAAATTTTTGATGTTTTTCTACTCCTCTCATGAGCCCAAACAAGTCTCTAAAAGCATGAGTTTGCAACTACTTTACTTTTGGAGAAAATTCAAAACATTCATTATTCAATAGGGCCCAAACTATCAAAAACCAGCGGTTTGAATGAACACACATTTCTTGGTAGAATCATGCAGGACTGAAATTTTTGATGTTTTTCTACTCCTCTCATGAGCCCAAACAATTCTCTAAAAGCATGAGTTTGCAACTACTTTACTTTTGGAGAAAATTCAAAACATTCACTATTCAATAGAGCCCAATAGCAAAAATCAGGTTTTGAATGAAGAATCACATTTCTTGGTAAAATCATGCAGGATTGAAATTTTTGATGGTTTTTTACTCCTCTCAACAGCCCAAACAAGTTTCTAAAAGGATGAGTTTGCAACTACTTTACTTTTGGAGAAAATTCAAAACATTCATTATTCAATAGGGCCCAAACTATCAAAAACCAGCGGTTTCAATGAACACACATTTCTTGGTAGAATCATGCAGGACTGAAATTTTTGATGTTTTTCTACTCCTCTCATGAGCCCAAACAAGTCTCTAAAAGCATGAGTTTGCAACTACTTTACTTTTGGAGAAAATTCAAAACATTCATTATTCAATAGAGCCCAATAGCAAAAACCAGCGTTTTGAATGAAGAATCACATTTCTTGGTAGAATCATGCAGGATTGAAATTTTTGATGGTTTTTTACTCCTCTCAACAGCCCAAACAAGTTTCTAAAAGGATGAGTTTGCAACTACTTTACTTTTGGAGAAAATTCAAAACATTCATTATTCAATAGGGCCCAAACTATCAAAAACCAGCGGTTTCAATGAACACACATTTCTTGGTAGAATCATGCAGGACTGAAATTTTTGATGTTTTTCTACTCCTCTCATGAGCCCAAACAAGTCTCTAACAGCATGAGTTTGCAACTACTTTACTTTTGGAGAAAATTCAAAACATTCATTATTCAATAGAGCCCAATAGCAAAAACCAGCGTTTTGAAAGAAGAATCACATTTCTTGGTAGAATCATGCAGGATTGAAATTTTTGATGGTTTTTTACTCCTCTCAACAGCCCAAACAAGTTTCTAAAAGGATGAGTTTGCAACTACTTTACTTTTGGAGAAAATTCAAAACATTCATTATTCAATAGGGCCCAAACTATCAAAAACCAGCGGTTTCAATGAACACACATTTCTTGGTAGAATCATGCAGGACTGAAATTTTTGATGTTTTTCTACTCCTCTCATGAGCCCAAACAAGTCTCTAAAAGCATGAGTTTGCAACTACTTTACTTTTGGAGAAAATTCAAAACATTCATTATTCAATAGAGCCCAATAGCAAAAACCAGCGTTTTGAATGAAGAATCACATTTCTTGGTAGAATCATGCAGGATTGAAATTTTTGATGGTTTTTTACTCCTCTCAACAGCCCAAACAAGTTTCTAAAAGGATGAGTTTGCAACTACTTTACTTTTGGAGAAAATTCAAAACATTCATTATTCAATAGGGCCCAAACTATCAAAAACCAGCGGTTTGAATGAACACACATTTCTTGATAGAATCATGCAGGACTGAAATTTTTGATGTTTTTCTACTCCTCTCATGAGCCCAAACAAGTCTCTAAAAGCATGAGTTTGCAACTACTTTACTTTTGGAGAAAATTCAAAACATTCATTATTCAATAGAGCCCAATAGCAAAAACCAGCGTTTTGAATGAAGAATCACATTTCTTGGTAGAATCATGCAGGATTGAAATTTTTGATGGTTTTTTACTCCTCTCAACAGCCCAAACAAGTTTCTAAAAGGATGAGTTTGCAACTACTTTACTTTTGGAGAAAATTCAAAACATTCATTATTCAATAGGGCCCAAACTATCAAAAACCAGCGGTTTGAATGAACACACATTTCTTGGTAGAATCATGCAGGACTGAAATTTTTGATGTTTTTCTACTCCTCTCATGAGCCCAAACAAGTCTCTAAAAGCATGAGTTTGCAACTACTTTACTTTTGGAGAAAATTCAAAACATTCATTATTCAATAGAGCCCAATAGCAAAAACCAGCGTTTTGAATGAAGAATCACATTTCTTGGTAGAATCATGCAGGATTGAAATTTTTGATGGTTTTTTACTCCTCTCAACAGCCCAAACAAGTTTCTAAAAGGATGAGTTTGCAATTACTTTACTTTTGGAGAAAATTCAAAACATTCATTATTCAATAGAGCCCAATAGCAAAAACCAGCGTTTTGAATGAAGAATCACATTTCTTGGTAGAATCATGCAGGACTGAAATTTTTGATGTTTTTCTACTCCTCTCATGAGCCCAAACAAGTCTCTAAAAGCATGAGTTTGCAACTACTTTACTTTTGGAGAAAATTCAAAACATTCAATATTCAATAGAGCCCAATAGCAAAAACCAGCGTTTTGAAAGAAGAATCACATTTCTTGGTAGAATCATGCAGGATTGAAATTTTTGATGGTTTTTTACTCCTCTCAACAGCCCAAACAAGTTTCTAAAAGGATGAGTTTGCAACTACTTTACTTTTGGAGAAAATTCAAAACATTCATTATTCAATAGGGCCCAAACTATCAAAAACCAGCGGTTTCAATGAACACACATTTCTTGGTAGAATCATGCAGGACTGAAATTTTTGATGATTTTATACTCCTCTCATGAGCCCAAACAAGTCTCTAAAAGCATGAGTTTGCAACTACTTTACTTTTGGAGAAAATTCAAAACATTCATTATTCAATAGAGCCCAATAGCAAAAACCAGCGTTTTGAATGAAGAATCACATTTCTTGGTAGAATCATGCAGGATTGAAATTTTTGATGTTTTTTTACTCCTCTCAACAGCCCAAACAAGTTTCTAAAAGGATGAGTTTGCAACTACTTTACTTTTGGAGAAAATTCAAAACATTCATTATTCAATAGGGCCCAAACTATCAAAAACCAGCGGTTTCAATGAACACACATTTCTTGGTAGAATCATGCAGGACTGAAATTTTTGATGTTTTTCTACTCCTCTCATGAGCCCAAACAAGTCTCTAAAAGCATGAGTTTGCAACTACTTTACTTTTGGAGAAAATTCAAAACATTCATTATTCAATAGAGCCCAATAGCAAAAACCAGCGTTTTGAATGAAGAATCACATTTCTTGGTAGAATCATGCAGGATTGAAATTTTTGATGTTTTTTTACTCCTCTCAACAGCCCAAACAAGTTTCTAAAAGGATGAGTTTGCAACTACTTTACTTTTGGAGAAAATTGAAAAACATTCATTATTCAATAGGGCCCAAACTATCAAAAACCAGCCGTTTCAATGAACACACATGTCTTGGTAGAATCATGGAGGACTGAAATTTTTGATGTTTTTCTACTCATCTCATGAGCCCAAACAAGTCTCTAAAAGCATGAGTTTGCAACTACTTTACTTTTGGAGAAAATTCAAAACATTCATTATTCAATAGAGCCCAATAGCAAAAACCAGCGTTTTGAAAGAAGAATCACATTTCTTGGTAGAATCATGCAGGATTGAAATTTTTGATGGTTTTTTACTCCTCTCAACAGCCCAAACAAGTTTCTAAAAGGATGAGTTTGCAACTACTTTACTTTTGGAGAAAATTCAAAACATTCATTATTTAATAGGGCCCAAACTATCAAAAACCAGCGGTTTCAATGAACACACATTTCTTGGTAGAATCATGCAGGACTGAAATTTTTGATGTTTTTCTACTCCTCTCATGAGCCCAAACAAGTCTCTAAAAGCATGAGTTTGCAACTACTTTACTTTTGGAGAAAATTCAAAACATTCAATATTCAATAGAGCCCAATAGCAAAAACCAGCGTTTTGAAAGAAGAATCACATTTCTTGGTAGAATCATGCAGGATTGAAATTTTTGATGGTTTTTTACTCCTCTCAACAGCCCAAACAAGTTTCTAAAAGGATGAGTTTGCAACTACTTTACTTTTGGAGAAAATTCAAAACATTCATTATTCAATAGGGCCCAAACTATCAAAAACCAGCGGTTTCAATGAACACACATTTCTTGGTAGAATCATGCAGGACTGAAATTTTTGATGTTTTTCTACTCCTCTCATGAGCCCAAACAAGTCTCTAAAAGCATGAGTTTGCAACTACTTTACTTTTGGAGAAAATTCAAAACATTCATTATTCAATAGAGCCCAATAGCAAAAACCAGCGTTTTGAATGAAGAATCACATTTCTTGGTAGAATCATGCAGGATTGAAATTTTTGATGGTTTTTTACTCCTCTCAACAGCCCAAACAAGTTTCTAAAAGGATGAGTTTGCAACTACTTTACTTTTGGAGAAAATTCAAAACATTCATTATTCAATAGGGCCCAAACTATCAAAAACCAGCGGTTTGAATGAACACACATTTCTTGGTAGAATCATGCAGGACTGAAATTTTTGATGTTTTTCTACTCCTCTCATGAGCCCAAACAAGTCTCTAAAAGCATGAGTTTGCAACTACTTTACTTTTGGAGAAAATTCAAAACATTCATTATTCAATAGAGCCCAATAGCAAAAACCAGCGTTTTGAATGAAGAATCACATTTCTTGGTAAAATCATGCAGGATTGAAATTTTTGATGGTTTTTTACTCCTCTCAACAGCCCAAACAAGTTTCTAAAAGGATGAGTTTGCAACTACTTTACTTTTGGAGAAAATTCAAAACATTCATTATTCAATAGGGCCCAAACTATCAAAAACCAGCGGTTTCAATGAACACACATTTCTTGGTAGAATCATGCAGGACTGAAATTTTTGATGTTTTTCTACTCCTCTCATGAGCCCAAACAAGTCTCTAAAAGCATGAGTTTGCAACTACTTTACTTTTGGAGAAAATTCAAAACATTCATTATTCAATAGAGCCCAATAGCAAAAACCAGCGTTTTGAATGAAGAATCACATTTCTTGGTAGAATCATGCAGGATTGAAATTTTTGATGGTTTTTTACTCCTCTCAACAGCCCAAACAAGTTTCTAAAAGGATGAGTTTGCAACTACTTTACTTTTGGAGAAAATTCAAAACATTCATTATTCAATAGGGCCCAAACTATCAAAAACCAGCGGTTTGAATGAACACACATTTCTTGGTAGAATCATGCAGGACTGAAATTTTTGATGTTTTTCTACTCCTCTCATGAGCCCAAACAAGTCTCTAAAAGCATGAGTTTGCAACTACTTTATTTTTGGAGAAAATTCAAAACATTCATTATTCAATAGAGCCCAATAGCAAAAACCAGCGTTTTGAATGAAGAATCACATTTCTTGGTAGAATCATGCAGTATTGAAATTTTTGATGGTTTTTTACTCCTCTCAACAGCCCAAACAAGTTTCTAAAAGGATGAGTTTGCAACTACTTTACTTTTGGAGAAAATTCAAAACATTCATTATTCAATAGGGCCCAAACTATCAAAAACCAGCGGTTTGAATGAACACACATTTCTTGGTAGAATCATGCAGGACTGAAATTTTTGATGTTTTTCTACTCCTCTCATGAGCCCAAACAAGTCTCTAAAAGCATGAGTTTGCAACTACTTTACTTTCGGAGAAAATTCAAAACATTCATTATTCAATAGAGCCCAATAGCAAAAACCAGCGTTTTGAATGAAGAATCACATTTCTTGGTAGAATCATGCAGGATTGAAATTTTTGATGGTTTTTTACTCCTCTCAACAGCCCAAACAAGTTTCTAAAAGGATGAGTTTGCAACTACTTTACTTTTGGAGAAAATTCAAAACATTCATTATTCAATAGAGCCCAATAGCAAAAACCAGCGTTTTGAATGAAGAATCACATTTCTTGGTAGAATCATGCAGGACTGAAATTTTTGATGTTTTTCTACTCCTCTCATGAGCCCAAACAAGTCTCTAAAAGCATGAGTTTGCAACTACTTTACTTTTGGAGAAAATTCAAAACATTCAATATTCAATAGAGCCCAATAGCAAAAACCAGCGTTTTGAAAGAAGAATCACATTTCTTGGTAGAATCATGCAGGATTGAAATTTTTGATGGTTTTTTACTCCTCTCAACAGCCCAAACAAGTTTCTAAAAGGATGAGTTTGCAACTACTTTACTTTTGGAGAAAATTCAAAACATTCATTATTCAATAGGGCCCAAACTATCAAAAACCAGCGGTTTCAATGAACACACATTTCTTGGTAGAATCATGCAGGACTGAAATTTTTGATGTTTTTCTACTCCTCTCATGAGCCCAAACAAGTCTCTAAAAGCATGAGTTTGCAACTACTTTACTTTTGGAGAAAATTCAAAACATTCATTATTCAATAGAGCCCAATAGCAAAAACCAGCGTTTTGAATGAAGAATCACATTTCTTGGTAGAATCATGCAGGATTGAAATTTTTGATGGTTTTTTACTCCTCTCAACAGCCCAAACAAGTTTCTAAAAGGATGAGTTTGCAACTACTTTACTTTTGGAGAAAATTCAAAACATTCATTATTCAATAGGGCCCAAACTATCAAAAACCAGCGGTTTGAATGAACACACATTTCTTGGTAGAATCATGCAGGACTGAAATTTTTGATGTTTTTCTACTCCTCTCATGAGCCCAAACAAGTCTCTAAAAGCATGAGTTTGCAACTACTTTACTTTTGGAGAAAATTCAAAACATTCATTATTCAATAGAGCCCAATAGCAAAAACCAGCGTTTTGAATGAAGAATCACATTTCTTGGTAAAATCATGCAGGATTGAAATTTTTGATGGTTTTTTACTCCTCTCAACAGCCCAAACAAGTTTCTAAAAGGATGAGTTTGCAACTACTTTACTTTTGGAGAAAATTCAAAACATTAATTATTCAATAGGGCCCAAACTATCAAAAACCAGCGGTTTCAATGAACACACATTTCTTGGTAGAATCATGCAGGACTGAAATTTTTGATGTTTTTCTACTCCTCTCATGAGCCCAAACAAGTCTCTAAAAGCATGAGTTTGCAACTACTTTACTTTTGGAGAAAATTCAAAACATTCATTATTCAATAGAGCCCAATAGCAAAAACCAGCGTTTTGAATGAAGAATCACATTTCTTGGTAGAATCATGCAGGATTGAAATTTTTGATGGCTTTTTACTCCTCTCAACAGCCCAAACAAGTTTCTAAAAGGATGAGTTTGCAAATACTTTACTTTTGGAGAAAATTCAAAACATTCATTATTCAATAGGGCCCAAACTATCAAAAACCAGCGGTTTCAATGAACACACATTTCTTGGTAGAATCATGCAGGACTGAAATTTTTGATGTTTTTCTACTCCTCTCATGAGCCCAAACAAGTCTCTAAAAGCATGAGTTTGCAACTACTTTACTTTTGGAGAAAATTCAAAACATTCATTATTCAATAGAGCCCAATAGCAAAAACCAGCGTTTTGAATGAAGAATCACATTTCTTGGTAGAATCATGCAGGATTGAAATTTTTGATGGTTTTTTACTCCTCTCAACAGCCCAAACAAGTTTCTAAAAGGATGAGTTTGCAACTACTTTACTTTTGGAGAAAATTCAAAACATTCATTATTCAATAGGGCCCAAACTATCAAAAACCAGCGGTTTCAATGAACACACATTTCTTGGTAGAATCATGCAGGACTGAAATTTTTGATGTTTTTCTACTCCTCTCATGAGCCCAAACAAGTCTCTAAAAGCATGAGTTTGCAACTACTTTACTTTTGGAGAAAATTCAAAACATTCATTATTCAATAGGGCCCAAACTATCAAAAACCAGCGGTTTGAATGAACACACATTTCTTGGTAGAATCATGCAGGACTGAAATTTTTGATGTTTTTCTACTCCTCTCATGAGCCCAAACAATTCTCTAAAAGCATGAGTTTGCAACTACTTTACTTTTGGAGAAAATTCAAAACATTCACTATTCAATAGAGCCCAATAGCAAAAATCAGGTTTTGAATGAAGAATCACATTTCTTGGTAAAATCATGCAGGATTGAAATTTTTGATGGTTTTTTACTCCTCTCAACAGCCCAAACAAGTTTCTAAAAGGATGAGTTTGCAACTACTTTACTTTTGGAGAAAATTCAAAACATTCATTATTCAATAGGGCCCAAACTATCAAAAACCAGCGGTTTCAATGAACACACATTTCTTGGTAGAATCATGCAGGACTGAAATTTTTGATGTTTTTCTACTCCTCTCATGAGCCCAAACAAGTCTCTAAAAGCATGAGTTTGCAACTACTTTACTTTTGGAGAAAATTCAAAACATTCATTATTCAATAGAGCCCAATAGCAAAAACCAGCGTTTTGAATGAAGAATCACATTTCTTGGTAGAATCATGCAGGATTGAAATTTTTGATGGTTTTTTACTCCTCTCAACAGCCCAAACAAGTTTCTAAAAGGATGAGTTTGCAACTACTTTACTTTTGGAGAAAATTCAAAACATTCATTATTCAATAGGGCCCAAACTATCAAAAACCAGCGGTTTCAATGAACACACATTTCTTGGTAGAATCATGCAGGACTGAAATTTTTGATGTTTTTCTACTCCTCTCATGAGCCCAAACAAGTCTCTAACAGCATGAGTTTGCAACTACTTTACTTTTGGAGAAAATTCAAAACATTCATTATTCAATAGAGCCCAATAGCAAAAACCAGCGTTTTGAAAGAAGAATCACATTTCTTGGTAGAATCATGCAGGATTGAAATTTTTGATGGTTTTTTACTCCTCTCAACAGCCCAAACAAGTTTCTAAAAGGATGAGTTTGCAACTACTTTACTTTTGGAGAAAATTCAAAACATTCATTATTCAATAGGGCCCAAACTATCAAAAACCAGCGGTTTCAATGAACACACATTTCTTGGTAGAATCATGCAGGACTGAAATTTTTGATGTTTTTCTACTCCTCTCATGAGCCCAAACAAGTCTCTAAAAGCATGAGTTTGCAACTACTTTACTTTTGGAGAAAATTCAAAACATTCATTATTCAATAGAGCCCAATAGCAAAAACCAGCGTTTTGAATGAAGAATCACATTTCTTGGTAGAATCATGCAGGATTGAAATTTTTGATGGTTTTTTACTCCTCTCAACAGCCCAAACAAGTTTCTAAAAGGATGAGTTTGCAACTACTTTACTTTTGGAGAAAATTCAAAACATTCATTATTCAATAGGGCCCAAACTATCAAAAACCAGCGGTTTGAATGAACACACATTTCTTGATAGAATCATGCAGGACTGAAATTTTTGATGTTTTTCTACTCCTCTCATGAGCCCAAACAAGTCTCTAAAAGCATGAGTTTGCAACTACTTTACTTTTGGAGAAAATTCAAAACATTCATTATTCAATAGAGCCCAATAGCAAAAACCAGCGTTTTGAATGAAGAATCACATTTCTTGGTAGAATCATGCAGGATTGAAATTTTTGATGGTTTTTTACTCCTCTCAACAGCCCAAACAAGTTTCTAAAAGGATGAGTTTGCAACTACTTTACTTTTGGAGAAAATTCAAAACATTCATTATTCAATAGGGCCCAAACTATCAAAAACCAGCGGTTTGAATGAACACACATTTCTTGGTAGAATCATGCAGGACTGAAATTTTTGATGTTTTTCTACTCCTCTCATGAGCCCAAACAAGTCTCTAAAAGCATGAGTTTGCAACTACTTTACTTTTGGAGAAAATTCAAAACATTCATTATTCAATAGAGCCCAATAGCAAAAACCAGCGTTTTGAATGAAGAATCACATTTCTTGGTAGAATCATGCAGGATTGAAATTTTTGATGGTTTTTTACTCCTCTCAACAGCCCAAACAAGTTTCTAAAAGGATGAGTTTGCAATTACTTTACTTTTGGAGAAAATTCAAAACATTCATTATTCAATAGAGCCCAATAGCAAAAACCAGCGTTTTGAATGAAGAATCACATTTCTTGGTAGAATCATGCAGGACTGAAATTTTTGATGTTTTTCTACTCCTCTCATGAGCCCAAACAAGTCTCTAAAAGCATGAGTTTGCAACTACTTTACTTTTGGAGAAAATTCAAAACATTCAATATTCAATAGAGCCCAATAGCAAAAACCAGCGTTTTGAAAGAAGAATCACATTTCTTGGTAGAATCATGCAGGATTGAAATTTTTGATGGTTTTTTACTCCTCTCAACAGCCCAAACAAGTTTCTAAAAGGATGAGTTTGCAACTACTTTACTTTTGGAGAAAATTCAAAACATTCATTATTCAATAGGGCCCAAACTATCAAAAACCAGCGGTTTCAATGAACACACATTTCTTGGTAGAATCATGCAGGACTGAAATTTTTGATGATTTTATACTCCTCTCATGAGCCCAAACAAGTCTCTAAAAGCATGAGTTTGCAACTACTTTACTTTTGGAGAAAATTCAAAACATTCATTATTCAATAGAGCCCAATAGCAAAAACCAGCGTTTTGAATGAAGAATCACATTTCTTGGTAGAATCATGCAGGATTGAAATTTTTGATGTTTTTTTACTCCTCTCAACAGCCCAAACAAGTTTCTAAAAGGATGAGTTTGCAACTACTTTACTTTTGGAGAAAATTCAAAACATTCATTATTCAATAGGGCCCAAACTATCAAAAACCAGCGGTTTCAATGAACACACATTTCTTGGTAGAATCATGCAGGACTGAAATTTTTGATGTTTTTCTACTCCTCTCATGAGCCCAAACAAGTCTCTAAAAGCATGAGTTTGCAACTACTTTACTTTTGGAGAAAATTCAAAACATTCATTATTCAATAGAGCCCAATAGCAAAAACCAGCGTTTTGAATGAAGAATCACATTTCTTGGTAGAATCATGCAGGATTGAAATTTTTGATGTTTTTTTACTCCTCTCAACAGCCCAAACAAGTTTCTAAAAGGATGAGTTTGCAACTACTTTACTTTTGGAGAAAATTGAAAAACATTCATTATTCAATAGGGCCCAAACTATCAAAAACCAGCCGTTTCAATGAACACACATGTCTTGGTAGAATCATGGAGGACTGAAATTTTTGATGTTTTTCTACTCATCTCATGAGCCCAAACAAGTCTCTAAAAGCATGAGTTTGCAACTACTTTACTTTTGGAGAAAATTCAAAACATTCATTATTCAATAGAGCCCAATAGCAAAAACCAGCGTTTTGAAAGAAGAATCACATTTCTTGGTAGAATCATGCAGGATTGAAATTTTTGATGGTTTTTTACTCCTCTCAACAGCCCAAACAAGTTTCTAAAAGGATGAGTTTGCAACTACTTTACTTTTGGAGAAAATTCAAAACATTCATTATTTAATAGGGCCCAAACTATCAAAAACCAGCGGTTTCAATGAACACACATTTCTTGGTAGAATCATGCAGGACTGAAATTTTTGATGTTTTTCTACTCCTCTCATGAGCCCAAACAAGTCTCTAAAAGCATGAGTTTGCAACTACTTTACTTTTGGAGAAAATTCAAAACATTCATTATTCAATAGAGCCCAATAGCAAAAACCAGCGTTTTGAATGAAGAATCACATTTCTTGGTAGAATCATGCAGGATTGAAATTTTTGATGGTTTTTTACTCCTCTCAACAGCCCAAACAAGTTTCTAAAAGGATGAGTTTGCAACTACTTTACTTTTGGAGAAAATTCAAAACATTCATTATTCAATAGGGCCCAAACAATCAAAAACCAGCGGTTTCAATGAACACACATTTCTTGGTAGAATCATGCAGGACTGAAATTTTTGATGTTTTTCTACTCCTCTCATGAGCCCAAACAAGTCTCTAAAAGCATGAGTTTGCAACTACTTTACTTTTGGAGAAAATTCAAAACATTCATTATTCAATAGAGCCCAATAGCAAAAACCAGCGTTTTGAATGAAGAATCACATTTCTTGGTAGAATCATGCAGGATTGAAATTTTTGATGGTTTTTTACTCCTCTCAACAGCCCAAACAAGTTTCTAAAAGGATGAGTTTGCAACTACTTTACTTTTGGAGAAAATTCAAAACATTCATTATTCAATAGGGCCCAAACAATCAAAAACCAGCGGTTTCAATGAACACACATTTCTTGGTAGAATCATGCAGGACTGAAATTTTTGATGTTTTTCTACTCCTCTCATGAGCCCAAACAAGTCTCTAAAAGCATGAGTTTGCAACTACTTTACTTTTGGAGAAAATTCAAAACATTCATTATTCAATAGGGCCCAAACTATCAAAAACCAGCGGTTTCAATGAACACACATTTCTTGGTAGAATCATGCAGGACTGAAATTTTTGATGTTTTTCTACTCCTCTCATGAGCCCAAACAAGTCTCTAAAAGCATGAGTTTGCAACTACTTTACTTTTGGAGAAAATTCAAAACATTCATTATTCAATAGAGCCCAAAAGCAAAAACCAGCGTTTTGAATGAAGAATCACATTTCTTGGTAGAATCATGCAGGATTGAAATTTTTGATGGTTTTTTACTCCTCTCAACAGCCCAAACAAGCTTCTAAAAGGATGAGTTTGCAACTACTTTACTTTTGGAGAAAATTCAAAACATTCATTATTCAATAGGGCCCAAACTATCAAAAACCAGCGGTTTCAATGAACACACATTTCTTGGTAGAATCATGCAGGACTGAAATTTTTGATGTTTTTCTACTCCTCTCATGAGCCCAAACAAGTCTATAAAAGCATGAGTTTGCAACTACTTTACTTTTGGAGAAAATTCAAAACATTCATTATTCAATAGAGCCCAATAGCAAAAACCAGCGTTTTGAATGAAGAATCACATTTCTTGGTAGAATCATGCAGGATTGAAATTTTTGATGATTTTTTACTCCTCTCAACAGCCCAAACAAGTTTCTAAAAGGATGAGTTTGCAACTACTTTACTTTTGGAGAAAATTCAAAACATTCATTATTCAATAGGGCCCAAACTATCAAAAACCAGCGGTTTCAATGAACACACATTTCTTGGTAGAATCATGCAGGACTGAAATTTTTGATGTTTTTCTACTCTTCTCATGAGCCCAAACAAGTCTCTAAAAGCATGAGTTTGCAACTACTTTACTTTTGGAGAAAATTCAAAACATTCATTATTCAATAGGGCCCAAACTATCAAAAACCAGCGGTTTGAATGAACACACATTTCTTGGTAGAATCATGCAGGACTGAAATTTTTGATGTTTTTCTACTCCTCTCATGAGCCCAAACAAGTCTCTAAAAGCATGAGTTTGCAACTACTTTACTTTTGGAGAAAATTCAAAACATTCATTATTCAATAGAGCCCAATAGCAAAAACCAGCGTTTTGAATGAAGAATCACATTTCTTGGTAAAATCATGCAGGATTGAAATTTTTGATGGTTTTTTACTCCTCTCAACAGCCCAAACAAGTTTCTAAAAGGATGAGTTTGCAACTACTTTACTTTTGGAGAAAATTCAAAACATTCATTATTCAATAGGGCCCAAACTATCAAAAAACAGCGGTTTCAATGATCACACATTTCTTGGTAGAATCATGCAGGACTGAAATTTTTGATGTTTTTCTACTCCTCTCATGAGCCCAAACAAGTCTCTAAAAGCATGAGTTTGCAACTACTTTACTTTTGGAGAAAATTCAAAACATTCATTATTCAATAGAGCCCAATAGCAAAAACCAGCGTTTTGAATGAAGAATCACATTTCTTGGTAGAATCATGCAGGATTGAAATTTTTGATGGCTTTTTACTCCTCTCAACAGCCCAAACAAGTTTCTAAAAGGATGAGTTTGCAACTACTTTACTTTTGGAGAAAATTCAAAACATTCATTATTCAATAGGGCCCAAACTATCAAAAACCAGCAGTTTCAATGAACACACATTTCTTGGTAGAATCATGCAGGACTGAAATTTTTGATGTTTTTCTACTCCTCTCATGAGCCCAAACAAGTCTCTAAAAGCATGAGTTTGCAACTACTTGACTTTTGGAGAAAATTCAAAACATTCATTATTCAATAGAGCCCAATAGCAAAAACCAGCGTTTTGAATGAAGAATCACATTTCTTGGTAGAATCATGCAGGATTGAAATTTTTGATGGTTTTTTACTCCTCTCAACAGCCCAAACAAGTTTCTAAAAGGATGAGTTTGCAACTACTTTACTTTTGGAGAAAATTCAAAACATTCATTATTCAATAGGGCCCAAACTATCAAAAACCAGCGGTTTCAATGAACACACATTTCTTGGTAGAATCATGCAGGACTGAAATTTTTGATGTTTTTCTACTCCTCTCATGAGCCCAAACAAGTCTCTAAAAGCATGAGTTTGCAACTACTTTACTTTTGGAGAAAATTCAAAACATTCATTATTCAATAGGGCCCAAACTATCAAAAACCAGCGGTTTGAATGAACACACATTTCTTGGTAGAATCATGCAGGACTGAAATTTTTGATGTTTTTCTACTCCTCTCATGAGCCCAAACAAGTCTCTAAAAGCATGAGTTTGCAACTACTTTACTTTTGGAGAAAATTCAAAACATTCATTATTCAATAGAGCCCAATAGCAAAAACCAGCGTTTTGAATGAAGAATCACATTTCTTGGTAGAATCATGCAGGATTGAAATTTTTGATGGTTTTTTACTCCTCTCAACAGCCCAAACAAGTTTCTAAAAGGATGAGTTTGCAACTACTTTACTTTTGGAGAAAATTCAAAACATTCATTATTCAATAGGGCCCAAACTATCAAAAACCAGCGGTTTCAATGAACACACATTTCTTGGTAGAATCATGCAGGACTGAAATTTTTGATGTTTTTCTACTCCTCTCATGAGCCCAAACAAGTCTCTAAAACCATGAGTTTGCAACTACTTTACTTTTGGAGAAA
Organism: Dendrobates tinctorius; assembly: GCF_039654945.1. Lineage (NCBI taxonomy): Eukaryota > Metazoa > Chordata > Amphibia > Anura > Dendrobatidae > Dendrobates > Dendrobates tinctorius. Next base: position 94,034,868 of record NW_027361687.1, on the reverse strand, counting down.
ATTCAAAACATTCATTATTCAATAGGGCCCAAACTATCAAAAACCAGCGGTTTGAATGAACACACATTTCTTGGTAGAATCATGCAGGACTGAAATTTTTGATGTTTTTCTACTCCTCTCATGAGCCCAAACAAGTCTCTAAAAGCATGAGTTTGCAACTACTTTACTTTTGGAGAAAATTCAAAACATTCATTATTCAATAGAGCCCAATAGCAAAAACCAGCGTTTTGAATGAAGAATCACATTTCTTGGTAGAATCATGCAGGATTGAAATTTTTGATGGTTTTTTACTCCTCTCAACAGCCCAAACAAGTTTCTAAAAGGATGAGTTTGCAACTACTTTACTTTTGGAGAAAATTCAAAACATTCATTATTCAATAGGGCCCAAACTATCAAAAACCAGCGGTTTGAATGAACACATTTCTTAATAGAATCATGCAGGACTGAAATTTTTGATGTTTTTCTACTCCTCTCATGAGCCCAAACAAGTCTCTAAAAGCATGAGTTTGCAACTACTTTACTTTTGGAGAAAATTCAAAACATTCACTATTCAATAGAGCCCAATAGCAAAAATCAGGTTTTGAATAAAGAATCACATTTCTTGGTAAAATCATGCAGGATTGAAATTTTTGATGGTTTTTTACTCCTCTCAACAGCCCAAACAAGTTTCTAAAAGGATGAGTTTGCAACTACTTTACTTTTGGAGAAAATTCAAAACACTCATTATTCAATAGGACCCAAACTATCAAAAACCAGCCGTTTCAATGAACACACATTTCTTGGTAGAATCATGCAGGACTGAAATTTTTGATGTTTTTCTACTCCTCTCATGAGCCCAAACAAGTCTCTAAAAGCATGAGTTTGCAACTACTTTACTTTTGGAGAAAATTCAAAACATTCATTATTCAATAGGGCCCAAACTATCAAAAACCAGCGGTTTGAATGAACACACATTTCTTGGTAGAATCATGCAGGACTGAAATTTTTGATGTTTTTCTACTCCTCTCATGAGCCCAAACAAGTCTCTAAAAGCATGAGTTTGCAACTACTTTACTTTTGGAGAAAATTCAAAACATTCATTATTCAATAGAGCCCAATAGCAAAAACCAGCGTTTTGAATGAAGAATCACATTTCTTGGTAGAATCATGCAGGATTGAAATTTTTGATGGCTTTTTACTCCTCTCAACAGCCCAAACAAGTTTCTAAAAGGATGAGTTTGCAACTACTTTACTTTTGGAGAAAATTCAAAACATTCATTATTCAATAGGGCCCAAACTATCAAAAACCAGCGGTTTCAATGAACACACATTTCTTGGTAGAATCATGCAGGACTGAAATTTTTGATGTTTTTCTACTCCTCTCATGAGCCCAAACAAGTCTCTAAAAGCATGAGTTTGCAACTACTTTACTTTTGGAGAAAATTCAAAACATTCATTATTCAATAGAGCCCAATAGCAAAAACCAGCGTTTTGAATGAAGAATCACATTTCTTGGTAGAATCATGCAGGATTGAAATTTTTGATGGTTTTTTACTCCTCTCAACAGCCCAAACAAGTTTCTAAAAGGATGAGTTTGCAACTACTTTACTTTTGGAGAAAATTCAAAACATTCATTACTCAATAGGGCCCAAACTATCAAAAACCAGCGGTTTCAATGAACACACATTTCTTGGTAGAATCATGCAGGACTGAAATTTTTGATGTTTTTCTACTCCTCTCATGAGCCCAAACAAGTCTCTAAAAGCATGAGTTTGCAACTACTTTACTTTTGGAGAAAATTCAAAACATTCATTATTCAATAGAGCCCAATAGCAAAAACCAGCGTTTTGAATGAAGAATCACATTTCTTGGTAGAATCATGCAGGATTGAAATTTTTGATGGTTTTTTACTCCTCTCAACAGCCCAAACAAGTTTCTAAAAGGATGAGTTTGCAACTACTTTACTTTTGGAGAAAATTCAAAACATTCATTATTCAATAGGGCCCAAACTATCAAAAACCAGCGGTTTCAATGAACACACATTTCTTGGTAGAATCATGCAGGACTGAAATTTTTGATGTTTTTCTACTCCTCTCATGAGCCCAAACAAGTCTCTAAAAGCATGAGTTTGCAACTACTTTACTTTTGGAGAAAATTCAAAACATTCATTATTCAATAGGGCCCAAACTATCAAAAACCAGCGGTTTGAATGAACACACATTTCTTGGTAGAATCATGCAGGACTGAAATTTTTGATGTTTTTCTACTCCTCTCATGAGCCCAAACAAGTCTCTAAAAGCATGAGTTTGCAACTACTTTACTTTTGGAGAAAATTCAAAACATTCACTATTCAATAGAGCCCAATAGCAAAAATCAGGTTTTGAATGAAGAATCACATTTCTTGGTAAAATCATGCAGGATTGAAATTTTTGATGGTTTTTTACTCCTCTCAACAGCCCAAACAAGTTTCTAAAAGGATGAGTTTGCAACTACTTTACTTTTGGAGAAAATTCAAAACATTTATTATTCAATAGGGCCCAAACTATCAAAAACCAGCGGTTTCAATGAACACACATTTCTTGGTAGAATCATGCAGGACTGAAATTTTTGATGTTTTTCTACTCCTCTCATGAGCCCAAACAAGTCTCTAACAGCATGAGTTTGCAACTACTTTACTTTTGGAGAAAATTCAAAACATTCATTATTCAATAGAGCCCAATAGCAAAAACCAGCGTTTTGAAAGAAGAATCACATTTCTTGGTAGAATCATGCAGGATTGAAATTTTTGATGGTTTTTTACTCCTCTCAACAGCCCAAACAATTTTCTAAAAGGATGAGTTTGCAACTACTTTACTTTTGGAGAAAATTCAAAACATTCATTATTCAATAGGGCCCAAACTATCAAAAACCAGCGGTTTCAATGAACACACATTTCTTGGTAGAATCATGCAGGACTGAAATTTTTGATGTTTTTCTACTCCTCTCATGAGCCCAAACAAGTCTCTAAAAGCATGAGTTTGCAACTACTTTACTTTTGGAGAAAATTCAAAACATTCATTATTCAATAGAGCCCAATAGCAAAAACCAGCGTTTTGAATGAAGAATCACATTTCTTGGTAGAATCATGCAGGATTGAAATTTTTGATGGTTTTTTACTCCTCTCAACAGCCCAAACAAGTTTCTAAAAGGATGAGTTTGCAACTACTTTACTTTTGGAGAAAATTCAAAACATTCATTATTCAATAGGGCCCAAACTATCAAAAACCAGCGGTTTGAATGAACACACATTTCTTGGTAGAATCATGCAGGACTGAAATTTTTGATGTTTTTCTACTCCTCTCATGAGCCCAAACAAGTCTCTAAAAGCATGAGTTTGCAACTACTTTACTTTTGGAGAAAATTCAAAACATTCATTATTCAATAGAGCCTAATAGCAAAAACCAGCGTTTTGAATGAAGAATCACATTTCTTGGTAAAATCATGCAGGATTGAAATTTTTGATGGTTTTTTACTCCTCTCAACAGCCCAAACAAGTTTCTAAAAGGATGAGTTTGCAACTACTTTACTTTTGGAGAAAATTCAAAACATTCATTATTCAATAGGGCCCAAACTATCAAAAACCAGCGGTTTCAATGAACACACATTTCTTGGTAGAATCATGCAGGACTGAAATTTTTGATGTTTTTCTACTCCTCTCATGAGCCCAAACAAGTCTCTAAAAGCATGAGTTTGCAACTACTTTACTTTTGGAGAAAATTCAAAACATTCATTATTCAATAGAGCCCAATAGCAAAAACCAGCGTTTTGAATGAAGAATCACATTTCTTGGTAGAATCATGCAGGATTGAAATTTTTGATGGTTTTTTACTCCTCTCAACAGCCCAAACAAGTTTCTAAAAGGATGAGTTTGCAACTACTTTACTTTTGGAGAAAATTCAAAACATTCATTATTCAATAGGGCCCAAACTATCAAAAACCAGCGGTTTCAATGAACACACATTTCTTGGTAGAATCATGCAGGACTGAAATTTTTGATGTTTTTCTACTCCTCTCATGAGCCCAAACAAGTCTCTAAAAGCATGAGTTTGCAACTACTTTACTTTTGGAGAAAATTCAAAACATTCATTATTCAATAGGGCCCAAACTATCAAAAACCAGCGGTTTGAATGAACACACATTTCTTGGTAGAATCATGCAGGACTGAAATTTTTGATGTTTTTCTACTCCTCTCATGAGCCCAAACAAGTCTCTAAAAGCATGAGTTTGCAACTACTTTACTTTTGGAGAAAATTCAAAACATTCACTATTCAATAGAGCCCAATAGCAAAAATCAGGTTTTGAATGAAGAATCACATTTCTTGGTAAAATCATGCAGGATTGAAATTTTTGATGGTTTTTTACTCCTCTCAACAGCCCAAACAAGTTTCTAAAAGGATGAGTTTGCAACTACTTTACTTTTGGAGAAAATTCAAAACATTCATTATTCAATAGGGCCCAAACTATCAAAAACCAGCGGTTTCAATGAACACACATTTCTTGGTAGAATCATGCAGGACTGAAATTTTTGATGTTTTTCTACTCCTCTCATGAGCCCAAACAAGTCTCTAAAAGCATGAGTTTGCAACTACTTTACTTTTGGAGAAAATTCAAAACATTCATTATTCAATAGAGCCCAATAGCAAAAACCAGCGTTTTGAATGAAGAATCACATTTCTTGGTAGAATCATGCAGGATTGAAATTTTTGATGGTTTTTTACTCCTCTCAACAGCCCAAACAAGTTTCTAAAAGGATGAGTTTGCAACTACTTTACTTTTGGAGAAAATTCAAAACATTTATTATTCAATAGGGCCCAAACTATCAAAAACCAGCCGTTTCAATGAACACACATTTCTTGGTAGAATCATGCAGGACTGAAATTTTTGATGTTTTTCTACTCCTCTCATGAGCCCAAACAAGTCTCTAACAGCATGAGTTTGCAACTACTTTACTTTTGGAGAAAATTCAAAACATTCATTATTCAATAGAGCCCAATAGCAAAAACCAGCGTTTTGAAAGAAGAATCACATTTCTTGGTAGAATCATGCAGGATTGAAATTTTTGATGGTTTTTTACTCCTCTCAACAGCCCAAACAATTTTCTAAAAGGATGAGTTTGCAACTACTTTACTTTTGGAGAAAATTCAAAACATTCATTATTCAATAGAGCCCAATAGCAAAAACCAGCGTTTTGAATGAAGAATCACATTTCTTGGTAGAATCATGCAGGATTGAAATTTTTGATGGCTTTTTACTCCTCTCAACAGCCCAAACAAGTTTCTAAAAGGATGAGTTTGCAACTACTTTACTTTTGGAGAAAATTCAAAACATTCATTATTCAATAGGGCCCAAACTATCAAAAACCAGCGGTTTCAATGAACACACATTTCTTGGTAGAATCATGCAGGACTGAAATTTTTGATGTTTTTCTACTCCTCTCATGAGCCCAAACAAGTCTCTAAAAGCATGAGTTTGCAACTACTTTACTTTTGGAGAAAATTCAAAACATTCATTATTCAATAGAGCCCAATAGCAAAAACCAGCGTTTTGAATGAAGAATCACATTTCTTGGTAGAATCATGCAGGATTGAAATTTTTGATGGTTTTTTACTCCTCTCAACAGCCCAAACAAGTTTCTAAAAGGATGAGTTTGCAACTACTTTACTTTTGGAGAAAATTCAAAACATTCATTACTCAATAGGGCCCAAACTATCAAAAACCAGCGGTTTCAATGAACACACATTTCTTGGTAGAATCATGCAGGACTGAAATTTTTGATGTTTTTCTACTCCTCTCATGAGCCCAAACAAGTCTCTAAAAGCATGAGTATGCAACTACTTTACTTTTGGAGAAAATTCAAAACATTCATTATTCAATAGAGCCCAATAGCAAAAACCAGCGTTTTGAATGAAGAATCACATTTCTTGGTAGAATCATGCAGGATTGAAATTTTTGATGGTTTTTTACTCCTCTCAACAGCCCAAACAAGTTTCTAAAAGGATGAGTTTGCAACTACTTTACTTTTGGAGAAAATTCAAAACATTCATTATTCAATAGGGCCCAAACTATCAAAAACCAGCGGTTTCAATGAACACACATTTCTTGGTAGAATCATGCAGGACTGAAATTTTTGATGTTTTTCTACTCCTCTCATGAGCCCAAACAAGTCTCTAAAAGCATGAGTTTGCAACTACTTTACTTTTGGAGAAAATTCAAAACATTCATTATTCAATAGGGCCCAAACTATCAAAAACCAGCGGTTTGAATGAACACACATTTCTTGGTAGAATCATGCAGGACTGAAATTTTTGATGTTTTTCTACTCCTCTCATGAGCCCAAACAAGTCTCTAAAAGCATGAGTTTGCAACTACTTTACTTTTGGAGAAAATTCAAAACATTCACTATTCAATAGAGCCCAATAGCAAAAATCAGGTTTTGAATGAAGAATCACATTTCTTGGTAAAATCATGCAGGATTGAAATTTTTGATGGTTTTTTACTCCTCTCAACAGCCCAAACAAGTTTCTAAAAGGATGAGTTTGCAACTACTTTACTTTTGGAGAAAATTCAAAACATTCATTATTCAATAGGGCCCAAACTATCAAAAACCAGCGGTTTCAATGAACACACATTTCTTGGTAGAATCATGCAGGACTGAAATTTTTGATGTTTTTCTACTCCTCTCATGAGCCCAAACAAGTCTCTAAAAGCATGAGTTTGCAACTACTTTACTTTTGGAGAAAATTCAAAACATTCATTATTCAATAGAGCCCAATAGCAAAAACCAGCGTTTTGAATGAAGAATCACATTTCTTGGTAGAATCATGCAGGATTGAAATTTTTGATGGTTTTTTACTCCTCTCAACAGCCCAAACAAGTTTCTAAAAGGATGAGTTTGCAACTACTTTACTTTTGGAGAAAATTCAAAACATTTATTATTCAATAGGGCCCAAACTATCAAAAACCAGCGGTTTCAATGAACACACATTTCTTGGTAGAATCATGCAGGACTGAAATTTTTGATGTTTTTCTACTCCTCTCATGAGCCCAAACAAGTCTCTAACAGCATGAGTTTGCAACTACTTTACTTTTGGAGAAAATTCAAAACATTCATTATTCAATAGAGCCCAATAGCAAAAACCAGCGTTTTGAAAGAAGAATCACATTTCTTGGTAGAATCATGCAGGATTGAAATTTTTGATGGTTTTTTACTCCTCTCAACAGCCCAAACAATTTTCTAAAAGGATGAGTTTGCAACTACTTTACTTTTGGAGAAAATTCAAAACATTCATTATTCAATAGGGCCCAAACTATCAAAAACCAGCGGTTTCAATGAACACACATTTCTTGGTAGAATCATGCAGGACTGAAATTTTTGATGTTTTTCTACTCCTCTCATGAGCCCAAACAAGTCTCTAAAAGCATGAGTTTGCAACTACTTTACTTTTGGAGAAAATTCAAAACATTCATTATTCAATAGAGCCCAATAGCAAAAACCAGCGTTTTGAATGAAGAATCACATTTCTTGGTAGAATCATGCAGGATTGAAATTTTTGATGGTTTTTTACTCCTCTCAACAGCCCAAACAAGTTTCTAAAAGGATGAGTTTGCAACTACTTTACTTTTGGAGAAAATTCAAAACATTCATTATTCAATAGGGCCCAAACTATCAAAAACCAGCGGTTTGAATGAACACACATTTCTTGGTAGAATCATGCAGGACTGAAATTTTTGATGTTTTTCTACTCCTCTCATGAGCCCAAACAAGTCTCTAAAAGCATGAGTTTGCAACTACTTTACTTTTGGAGAAAATTCAAAACATTCATTATTCAATAGAGCCTAATAGCAAAAACCAGCGTTTTGAATGAAGAATCACATTTCTTGGTAAAATCATGCAGGATTGAAATTTTTGATGGTTTTTTACTCCTCTCAACAGCCCAAACAAGTTTCTAAAAGGATGAGTTTGCAACTACTTTACTTTTGGAGAAAATTCAAAACATTCATTATTCAATAGGGCCCAAACTATCAAAAACCAGCGGTTTCAATGAACACACATTTCTTGGTAGAATCATGCAGGACTGAAATTTTTGATGTTTTTCTACTCCTCTCATGAGCCCAAACAAGTCTCTAAAAGCATGAGTTTGCAACTACTTTACTTTTGGAGAAAATTCAAAACATTCATTATTCAATAGAGCCCAATAGCAAAAACCAGCGTTTTGAATGAAGAATCACATTTCTTGGTAGAATCATGCAGGATTGAAATTTTTGATGGTTTTTTACTCCTCTCAACAGCCCAAACAAGTTTCTAAAAGGATGAGTTTGCAACTACTTTACTTTTGGAGAAAATTCAAAACATTCATTATTCAATAGGGCCCAAACTATCAAAAACCAGCGGTTTCAATGAACACACATTTCTTGGTAGAATCATGCAGGACTGAAATTTTTGATGTTTTTCTACTCCTCTCATGAGCCCAAACAAGTCTCTAAAAGCATGAGTCTGCAACTACTTTACTTTTGGAGAAAATTCAAAACATTCATTATTCAATAGGGCCCAAACTATCAAAAACCAGCGGTTTGAATGAACACACATTTCTTGGTAGAATCATGCAGGACTGAAATTTTTGATGTTTTTCTACTCCTCTCATGAGCCCAAACAAGTCTCTAAAAGCATGAGTTTGCAACTACTTTACTTTTGGAGAAAATTCAAAACATTCACTATTCAATAGAGCCCAATAGCAAAAATCAGGTTTTGAATGAAGAATCACATTTCTTGGTAAAATCATGCAGGATTGAAATTTTTGATGGTTTTTTACTCCTCTCAACAGCCCAAACAAGTTTCTAAAAGGATGAGTTTGCAACTACTTTACTTTTGGAGAAAATTCAAAACATTCATTATTCAATAGGGCCCAAACTATCAAAAACCAGCGGTTTCAATGAACACACATTTCTTGGTAGAATCATGCAGGACTGAAATTTTTGATGTTTTTCTACTCCTCTCATGAGCCCAAACAAGTCTCTAAAAGCATGAGTTTGCAACTACTTTACTTTTGGAGAAAATTCAAAACATTCATTATTCAATAGAGCCCAATAGCAAAAACCAGCGTTTTGAATGAAGAATCACATTTCTTGGTAGAATCATGCAGGATTGAAATTTTTGATGGTTTTTTACTCCTCTCAACAGCCCAAACAAGTTTCTAAAAGGATGAGTTTGCAACTACTTTACTTTTGGAGAAAATTCAAAACATTTATTATTCAATAGAGCCCAATAGCAAAAACCAGCGTTTTGAATGAAGAATCACATTTCTTGGTAGAATCATGCAGGATTGAAATTTTTGATGGCTTTTTACTCCTCTCAACAGCCCAAACAAGTTTCTAAAAGGATGAGTTTGCAACTACTTTACTTTTGGAGAAAATTCAAAACATTCATTATTCAATAGGGCCCAAACTATCAAAAACCAGCGGTTTCAATGAACACACATTTCTTGGTAGAATCATGCAGGACTGAAATTTTTGATGTTTTTCTACTCCTCTCATGAGCCCAAACAAGTCTCTAAAAGCATGAGTTTGCAACTACTTTACTTTTGGAGAAAATTCAAAACATTCATTATTCAATAGAGCCCAATAGCAAAAACCAGCGTTTTGAATGAAGAATCACATTTCTTGGTAGAATCATGCAGGATTGAAATTTTTGATGGTTTTTTACTCCTCTCAACAGCCCAAACAAGTTTCTAAAAGGATGAGTTTGCAACTACTTTACTTTTGGAGAAAATTCAAAACATTCATTACTCAATAGGGCCCAAACTATCAAAAACCAGCGGTTTCAATGAACACACATTTCTTGGTAGAATCATGCAGGACTGAAATTTTTGATGTTTTTCTACTCCTCTCATGAGCCCAAACAAGTCTCTAAAAGCATGAGTTTGCAACTACTTTACTTTTGGAGAAAATTCAAAACATTCATTATTCAATAGAGCCCAATAGCAAAAACCAGCGTTTTGAATGAAGAATCACATTTCTTGGTAGAATCATGCAGGATTGAAATTTTTGATGGTTTTTTACTCCTCTCAACAGCCCAAACAAGTTTCTAAAAGGATGAGTTTGCAACTACTTTACTTTTGGAGAAAATTCAAAACATTCATTATTCAATAGGGCCCAAACTATCAAAAACCAGCGGTTTCAATGAACACACATTTCTTGGTAGAATCATGCAGGACTGAAATTTTTGATGTTTTTCTACTCCTCTCATGAGCCCAAACAAGTCTCTAAAAGCATGAGTTTGCAACTACTTTACTTTTGGAGAAAATTCAAAACATTCATTATTCAATAGGGCCCAAACTATCAAAAACCAGCGGTTTGAATGAACACACATTTCTTGGTAGAATCATGCAGGACTGAAATTTTTGATGTTTTTCTACTCCTCTCATGAGCCCAAACAAGTCTCTAAAAGCATGAGTTTGCAACTACTTTACTTTTGGAGAAAATTCAAAACATTCACTATTCAATAGAGCCCAATAGCAAAAATCAGGTTTTGAATGAAGAATCACATTTCTTGGTAAAATCATGCAGGATTGAAATTTTTGATGGTTTTTTACTCCTCTCAACAGCCCAAACAAGTTTCTAAAAGGATGAGTTTGCAACTACTTTACTTTTGGAGAAAATTCAAAACATTCATTATTCAATAGGGCCCAAACTATCAAAAACCAGCGGTTTCAATGAACACACATTTCTTGGTAGAATCATGCAGGACTGAAATTTTTGATGTTTTTCTACTCCTCTCATGAGCCCAAACAAGTCTCTAAAAGCATGAGTTTGCAACTACTTTACTTTTGGAGAAAATTCAAAACATTCATTATTCAATAGAGCCCAATAGCAAAAACCAGCGTTTTGAATGAAGAATCACATTTCTTGGTAGAATCATGCAGGATTGAAATTTTTGATGGTTTTTTACTCCTCTCAACAGCCCAAACAAGTTTCTAAAAGGATGAGTTTGCAACTACTTTACTTTTGGAGAAAATTCAAAACATTTATTATTCAATAGGGCCCAAACTATCAAAAACCAGCGGTTTCAATGAACACACATTTCTTGGTAGAATCATGCAGGACTGAAATTTTTGATGTTTTTCTACTCCTCTCATGAGCCCAAACAAGTCTCTAACAGCATGAGTTTGCAACTACTTTACTTTTGGAGAAAATTCAAAACATTCATTATTCAATAGAGCCCAATAGCAAAAACCAGCGTTTTGAAAGAAGAATCACATTTCTTGGTAGAATCATGCAGGATTGAAATTTTTGATGGTTTTTTACTCCTCTCAACAGCCCAAACAATTTTCTAAAAGGATGAGTTTGCAACTACTTTACTTTTGGAGAAAATTCAAAACATTCATTATTCAATAGGGCCCAAACTATCAAAAACCAGCGGTTTCAATGAACACACATTTCTTGGTAGAATCATGCAGGACTGAAATTTTTGATGTTTTTCTACTCCTCTCATGAGCCCAAACAAGTCTCTAAAAGCATGAGTTTGCAACTACTTTACTTTTGGAGAAAATTCAAAACATTCATTATTCAATAGAGCCCAATAGCAAAAACCAGCGTTTTGAATGAAGAATCACATTTCTTGGTAGAATCATGCAGGATTGAAATTTTTGATGGTTTTTTACTCCTCTCAACAGCCCAAACAAGTTTCTAAAAGGATGAGTTTGCAACTACTTTACTTTTGGAGAAAATTCAAAACATTCATTATTCAATAGGGCCCAAACTATCAAAAACCAGCGGTTTGAATGAACACACATTTCTTGGTAGAATCATGCAGGACTGAAATTTTTGATGTTTTTCTACTCCTCTCATGAGCCCAAACAAGTCTCTAAAAGCATGAGTTTGCAACTACTTTACTTTTGGAGAAAATTCAAAACATTCATTATTCAATAGAGCCTAATAGCAAAAACCAGCGTTTTGAATGAAGAATCACATTTCTTGGTAAAATCATGCAGGATTGAAATTTTTGATGGTTTTTTACTCCTCTCAACAGCCCAAACAAGTTTCTAAAAGGATGAGTTTGCAACTACTTTACTTTTGGAGAAAATTCAAAACATTCATTATTCAATAGGGCCCAAACTATCAAAAACCAGCGGTTTCAATGAACACACATTTCTTGGTAGAATCATGCAGGACTGAAATTTTTGATGTTTTTCTACTCCTCTCATGAGCCCAAACAAGTCTCTAAAAGCATGAGTTTGCAACTACTTTACTTTTGGAGAAAATTCAAAACATTCATTATTCAATAGAGCCCAATAGCAAAAACCAGCGTTTTGAATGAAGAATCACATTTCTTGGTAGAATCATGCAGGATTGAAATTTTTGATGGTTTTTTACTCCTCTCAACAGCCCAAACAAGTTTCTAAAAGGATGAGTTTGCAACTACTTTACTTTTGGAGAAAATTCAAAACATTCATTATTCAATAGGGCCCAAACTATCAAAAACCAGCGGTTTCAATGAACACACATTTCTTGGTAGAATCATGCAGGACTGAAATTTTTGATGTTTTTCTACTCCTCTCATGAGCCCAAACAAGTCTCTAAAAGCATGAGTCTGCAACTACTTTACTTTTGGAGAAAATTCAAAACATTCATTATTCAATAGGGCCCAAACTATCAAAAACCAGCGGTTTGAATGAACACACATTTCTTGGTAGAATCATGCAGGACTGAAATTTTTGATGTTTTTCTACTCCTCTCATGAGCCCAAACAAGTCTCTAAAAGCATGAGTTTGCAACTACTTTACTTTTGGAGAAAATTCAAAACATTCACTATTCAATAGAGCCCAATAGCAAAAATCAGGTTTTGAATGAAGAATCACATTTCTTGGTAAAATCATGCAGGATTGAAATTTTTGATGGTTTTTTACTCCTCTCAACAGCCCAAACAAGTTTCTAAAAGGATGAGTTTGCAACTACTTTACTTTTGGAGAAAATTCAAAACATTCATTATTCAATAGGGCCCAAACTATCAAAAACCAGCGGTTTCAATGAACACACATTTCTTGGTAGAATCATGCAGGACTGAAATTTTTGATGTTTTTCTACTCCTCTCATGAGCCCAAACAAGTCTCTAAAAGCATGAGTTTGCAACTACTTTACTTTTGGAGAAAATTCAAAACATTCATTATTCAATAGAGCCCAATAGCAAAAACCAGCGTTTTGAATGAAGAATCACATTTCTTGGTAGAATCATGCAGGATTGAAATTTTTGATGGTTTTTACTCCTCTCAACAGCCCAAACAAGTTTCTAAAAGGATGAGTTTGCAACTACTTTACTTTTGGAGAAAATTCAAAACATTTATTATTCAATAGGGCCCAAACTATCAAAAACCAGCGGTTTCAATGAACACACATTTCTTGGTAGAATCATGCAGGACTGAAATTTTTGATGTTTTTCTACTCCTCTCATGAGCCCAAACAAGTCTCTAACAGCATGAGTTTGCAACTACTTTACTTTTGGAGAAAATTCAAAACATTCATTATTCAATAGAGCCCAATAGCAAAAACCAGCGTTTTGAAAGAAGAATCACATTTCTTGGTAGAATCATGCAGGATTGAAATTTTTGATGGTTTTTTACTCCTCTCAACAGCCCAAACAATTTTCTAAAAGGATGAGTTTGCAACTACTTTACTTTTGGAGAAAATTCAAAACATTCATTATTCAATAGGGCCCAAACTATCAAAAACCAGCGGTTTCAATGAACACACATTTCTTGGTAGAATCATGCAGGACTGAAATTTTTGATGTTTTTCTACTCCTCTCATGAGCCCAAACAAGTCTCTAAAAGCATGAGTTTGCAACTACTTTACTTTTGGAGAAAATTCAAAACATTCATTATTCAATAGAGCCCAATAGCAAAAACCAGCGTTTTGAATGAAGAATCACATTTCTTGGTAGAATCATGCAGGATTGAAATTTTTGATGGTTTTTTACTCCTCTCAACAGCCCAAACAAGTTTCTAAAAGGATGAGTTTGCAACTACTTTACTTTTGGAGAAAATTCAAAACATTCATTATTCAATAGGGCCCAAACTATCAAAAACCAGCGGTTTGAATGAACACACATTTCTTGGTAGAATCATGCAGGACTGAAATTTTTGATGTTTTTCTACTCCTCTCATGAGCCCAAACAAGTCTCTAAAAGCATGAGTTTGCAACTACTTTACTTTTGGAGAAAATTCAAAACATTCATTATTCAATAGAGCCTAATAGCAAAAACCAGCGTTTTGAATGAAGAATCACATTTCTTGGTAAAATCATGCAGGATTGAAATTTTTGATGGTTTTTTACTCCTCTCAACAGCCCAAACAAGTTTCTAAAAGGATGAGTTTGCAACTACTTTACTTTTGGAGAAAATTCAAAACATTCATTATTCAATAGGGCCCAAACTATCAAAAACCAGCGGTTTCAATGAACACACATTTCTTGGTAGAATCATGCAGGACTGAAATTTTTGATGTTTTTCTACTCCTCTCATGAGCCCAAACAAGTCTCTAAAAGCATGAGTTTGCAACTACTTTACTTTTGGAGAAAATTCAAAACATTCATTATTCAATAGAGCCCAATAGCAAAAACCAGCGTTTTGAATGAAGAATCACATTTCTTGGTAGAATCATGCAGGATTGAAATTTTTGATGGTTTTTTACTCCTCTCAACAGCCCAAACAAGTTTCTAAAAGGATGAGTTTGCAACTACTTTACTTTTGGAGAAAATTCAAAACATTCATTATTCAATAGGGCCCAAACTATCAAAAACCAGCGGTTTCAATGAACACACATTTCTTGGTAGAATCATGCAGGACTGAAATTTTTGATGTTTTTCTACTCCTCTCATGAGCCCAAACAAGTCTCTAAAAGCATGAGTTTGCAACTACTTTACTTTTGGAGAAAATTCAAAACATTCATTATTCAATAGGGCCCAAACTATCAAAAACCAGCGGTTTGAATGAACACACATTTCTTGGTAGAATCATGCAGGACTGAAATTTTTGATGTTTTTCTACTCCTCTCATGAGCCCAAACAAGTCTCTAAAAGCATGAGTTTGCAACTACTTTACTTTTGGAGAAAATTCAAAACATTCATTATTCAATAGAGCCCAATAGCAAAAACCAGCGTTTTGAATGAAGAATCACATTTCTTGGTAGAATCATGCAGGATTGAAATTTTTGATGGTTTTTTACTCCTCTCAACAGCCCAAACAAGTTTCTAAAAGGATGAGTTTGCAACTACTTTACTTTTGGAGAAAATTCAAAACATTCATTATTCAATAGGGCCCAAACTATCAAAAACCAGCGGTTTCAATGAACACACATTTCTTGGTAGAATCATGCAGGACTGAAATTTTTGATGTTTTTCTACTCCTCTCATGAGCCCAAACAAGTCTCTAAAACCATGAGTTTGCAACTACTTTACTTTTGGAGAAAATTCAAAACATTCATTATTCAATAGGGCCCAAACTATCAAAAACCAGCGGTTTGAATGAACACACATTTCTTGGTAGAATCATGCAGGACTGAAATTTTTGATGTTTTTCTACTCCTCTCATGAGCCCAAACAAGTCTCTAAAAGCATGAGTTTGCAACTACTTTACTTTTGGAGAAAATTCAAAACATTCATTATTCAATAGAGCCCAATAGCAAAAACCAGCGTTTTGAATGAAGAATCACATTTCTTGGTAGAATCATGCAGGATTGAAATTTTTGATGGTTTTTTACTCCTCTCAACAGCCTAAACAAGTTTCTAAAAGGATGAGTTTGCAACTACTTTACTTTTGGAGAAAATTCAAAACATTCATTATTCAATAGGGCCCAAACTATCAAAAACCAGCCGTTTCAATGAACACACATGTCTTGGTAGAATCATGCAGGACTGAAATTTTTGATGTTTTTCTACTCATCTCATGAGCCCAAACAAGTCTCTAAAAGCATGAGTTTGCAACTACTTTACTTTTGGAGAAAATTCAAAACATTCATTATTCAATAGAGCCCAATAGCAAAAACCAGCGTTTTGAATGAAGAATCACATTTCTTGGTAGAATCATGCAGGATTGAAATTTTTGATGGTTTTTTACTCCTCTCAACAGCCCAAACAAGTTTCTAAAAGGATGAGTTTGCAACTACTTTACTTTTGGAGAAAATTCAAAACATTCATTATTCAATAGGGCCCAAACTATCAAAAACCAGCGGTTTGAATGAACACATTTCTTAATAGAATCATGCAGGACTGAAATTTTTGATGTTTTTCTACTCCTCTCATGAGCCCAAACAAGTCTCTAAAAGCATGAGTATGCAACTACTTTACTTTTGGAGAAAATTCAAAACATTCACTATTCAATAGAGCCCAATAGCAAAAATCAGGTTTTGAATAAAGAATCACATTTCTTGGTAAAATCATGCAGGATTGAAATTTTTGATGGTTTTTTACTCCACTCAACAGCCCAAACAAGTTTCTAAAAGGATGAGTTTGCAACTACTTTACTTTTGGAGAAAATTCAAAACACTCATTATTCAATAGGACCCAAACTATCAAAAACCAGCGGTTTCAATGAACACACATTTCTTGGTAGAATCATGCAGGACTGAAATTTTTGATGTTTTTCTACTCCTCTCATGAGCCCAAACAAGTCTCTAAAAGCATGAGTTTGCAACTACTTTACTTTTGGAGAAAATTCAAAACATTCATTATTCAATAGGGCCCAAACTATCAAAAACCAGCGGTTTGAATGAACACACATTTCTTGGTAGAATCATGCAGGACTGAAATTTTTGATGTTTTTCTACTCCTCTCATGAGCCCAAACAAGTCTCTAAAAGCATGAGTTTGCAACTACTTTACTTTTGGAGAAAATTCAAAACATTCATTATTCAATAGAGCCCAATAGCAAAAACCAGCGTTTTGAATGAAGAATCACATTTCTTGGTAGAATCATGCAGGATTGAAATTTTTGATGGTTTTTTACTCCTCTCAACAGCCCAAACAAGTTTCTAAAAGGATGAGTTTGCAAATACTTTACTTTTGGAGAAAATTCAAAACATTCATTATTCAATAGGGCCCAAACTATCAAAAACCAGCGGTTTCAATGAACACACATTTCTTGGTAGAATCATGCAGGACTGAAATTTTTGATGTTTTTCTACTCCTCTCATGAGCCCAAACAAGTCTCTAAAAGCATGAGTTTGCAACTACTTTACTTTTGGAGAAAATTCAAAACATTCATTATTCAATAGAGCCCAATAGCAAAAACCAGCGTTTTGAATGAAGAATCACATTTCTTGGTAGAATCATGCAGGATTGAAATTTTTGATGGTTTTTTACTCCTCTCAACAGCCCAAACAAGTTTCTAAAAGGATGAGTTTGCAACTACTTTACTTTTGGAGAAAATTCAAAACATTCATTATTCAATAGGGCCCAAACTATCAAAAACCAGCGGTTTCAATGAACACACATTTCTTGGTAGAATCATGCAGGACTGAAATTTTTGATGTTTTTCTACTCCTCTCATGAGCCCAAACAAGTCTCTAAAAGCATGAGTTTGCAACTACTTTACTTTTGGAGAAAATTCAAAACATTCATTATTCAATAGGGCCCAAACTATCAAAAACCAGCGGTTTGAATGAACACACATTTCTTGGTAGAATCATGCAGGATTGAAATTTTTGATGTTTTTCTACTCCTCTCATGAGCCCAAACAAGTCTCTAAAAGCATGAGTTTGCAACTACTTTACTTTTGGAGAAAATTCAAAACATTCATTATTCAATAGAGCCCAATAGCAAAAACCAGCGTTTTGAATGAAGAATCACATTTCTTGGTAGAATCATGCAGGATTGAAATTTTTGATGTTTTTTTACTCCTCTCAACAGCCCAAACAAGTTTCTAAAAGGATGAGTTTGCAACTACTTTACTTTTGGAGAAAATTCAAAACATTCATTATTCAATAGGGCCCAAACTATCAAAAACCAGCCGTTTCAATGAACACACATGTCTTGGTAGAATCATGCAGGACTGAAATTTTTGATGTTTTTCTACTCATCTCATGAGCCCAAACAAGTCTCGAAAAGCATGAGTTTGCAACTACTTTACTTTTGGAGAAAATTCAAAACATTCATTATTCAATAGAGCCCAATAGCAAAAACCAGCGTTTTGAATGAAGAATCACATTTCTTGGTAGAATCATGCAGGATTGAAATTTTTGATGGTTTTTTACTCCTCTCAACAGCCCAAACAAGTTTCTAAAAGGATGAGTTTGCAACTACTTTACTTTTGGAGAAAATTCAAAACATTCATTATTCAATAGGGCCCAAACTATCAAAAACCAGCGGTTTGAATGAACACATTTCTTAATAGAATCATGCAGGACTGAAATTTTTGATGTTTTTCTACTCCTCTCATGAGCCCAAACAAGTCTCTAAAAGCATGAGTATGCAACTACTTTACTTTTGGAGAAAATTCAAAACATTCACTATTCAATAGAGCCCAATAGCAAAAATCAGGTTTTGAATAAAGAATCACATTTCTTGGTAAAATCATGCAGGATTGAAATTTTTGATGGTTTTTTACTCCACTCAACAGCCCAAACAAGTTTCTAAAAGGATGAGTTTGCAACTACTTTACTTTTGGAGAAAATTCAAAACACTCATTATTCAATAGGACCCAAACTATCAAAAACCAGCGGTTTCAATGAACACACATTTCTTGGTAGAATCATGCAGGACTGAAATTTTTGATGTTTTTCTACTCCTCTCATGAGCCCAAACAAGTCTCTAAAAGCATGAGTTTGCAACTACTTTACTTTTGGAGAAAATTCAAAACATTCATTATTCAATAGGGCCCAAACTATCAAAAACCAGCGGTTTGAATGAACACACATTTCTTGGTAGAATCATGCAGGACTGAAATTTTTGATGTTTTTCTACTCCTCTCATGAGCCCAAACAAGTCTCTAAAAGCATGAGTTTGCAACTACTTTACTTTTGGAGAAAATTCAAAACATTCATTATTCAATAGAGCCCAATAGCAAAAACCAGCGTTTAGAATGAAGAATCACATTTCTTGGTAGAATCATGCAGGATTGAAATTTTTGATGGTTTTTTACTCCTCTCAACAGCCCAAACAAGTTTCTAAAAGGATGAGTTTGCAAATACTTTACTTTTGGAGAAAATTCAAAACATTCATTATTCAATAGGGCCCAAACTATCAAAAACCAGCGGTTTCAATGAACACACATTTCTTGGTAGAATCATGCAGGACTGAAATTTTTGATGTTTTTCTACTCCTCTCATGAGCCCAAACAAGTCTCTAAAAGCATGAGTTTGCAACTACTTTACTTTTGGAGAAAATTCAAAACATTCATTATTCAATAGAGCCCAATAGCAAAAACCAGCGTTTTGAATGAAGAATCACATTTCTTGGTAGAATCATGCAGGATTGAAATTTTTGATGGTTTTTTACTCCTCTCAACAGCCCAAACAAGTTTCTAAAAGGATGAGTTTGCAACTACTTTACTTTTGGAGAAAATTCAAAACATTCATTATTCAATAGGGCCCAAACTATCAAAAACCAGCGGTTTCAATGAACACACATTTCTTGGTAGAATCATGCAGGACTGAAATTTTTGATGTTTTTCTACTCCTCTCATGAGCCCAAACAAGTCTCTAAAAGCATGAGTTTGCAACTACTTTACTTTTGGAGAAAATTCAAAACATTCATTATTCAATAGGGCCCAAACTATCAAAAACCAGCGGTTTGAATGAACACACATTTCTTGGTAGAATCATGCAGGACTGAAATTTTTGATGTTTTTCTACTCCTCTCATGAGCCCAAACAAGTCTCTAAAAGCATGAGTTTGCAACTACTTTACTTTTGGAGAAAATTCAAAACATTCATTATTCAATAGAGCCCAATAGCAAAAACCAGCGTTTTGAATGAAGAATCACATTTCTTGGTAGAATCATGCAGGATTGAAATTTTTGATGTTTTTTTACTCCTCTCAACAGCCCAAACAAGTTTCTAAAAGGATGAGTTTGCAACTACTTTACTTTTGGAGAAAATTCAAAACATTCATTATTCAATAGGGCCCAAACTATCAAAAACCAGCCGTTTCAATGAACACACATGTCTTGGTAGAATCATGCAGGACTGAAATTTTTGATGTTTTTCTACTCATCTCATGAGCCCAAACAAGTCTCGAAAAGCATGAGTTTGCAACTACTTTACTTTTGGAGAAAATTCAAAACATTCATTATTCAATAGAGCCCAATAGCAAAAACCAGCGTTTTGAATGAAGAATCACATTTCTTGGTAGAATCATGCAGGATTGAAATTTTTGATGGTTTTTTACTCCTCTCAACAGCCCAAACAAGTTTCTAAAAGGATGAGTTTGCAACTACTTTACTTTTGGAGAAAATTCAAAACATTCATTATTCAATAGGGCCCAAACTATCAAAAACCAGCGGTTTCCATGAACACACATTTCTTGGTAGAATCATGCAGGACTGAAATTTTTTATGTTTTTCTACTCCTCTCATGAGCCCAAACAAGTCTCTAAAAGCATGAGTTTGCAACTACTTTACTTTTGGAGAAAATTCAAAACATTCATTATTCAATAGGGCCCAAACTATCAAAAACCAGCGGTTTGAATGAACACACATTTCTTGGTAGAATCATGCAGGACTGAAATTTTTGATGTTTTTCTACTCCTCTCATGAGCCCAAACAAGTCTCTAAAAGCATGAGTTTGCAACTACTTTACTTTTGGAGAAAATTCAAAACATTCATTATTCAATAGAGCCCAATAGCAAAAACCAGCGTTTTGAATGAAGAATCACATTTCTTGGTAGAATCATGCAGGATTGAAATTTTTGATGGTTTTTTACTCCTCTCAACAGCCCAAACAAGTTTCTAAAAGGATGAGTTTGCAACTACTTTACTTTTGGAGAAAATTCAAAACATTCATTATTCAATAGGGCCCAAACTATCAAAAACCAGCCGTTTCAATGAACACACATGTCTTGGTAGAATCATGCAGGACTGACATTTTTGATGTTTTTCTACTCATCTCATGAGCCCAAACAAGTCTCTAAAAGCATGAGTTTGCAACTACTTTACTTTTGGAGAAAATTCAAAACATTCATTATTCAATAGAGCCCAATAGCAAAAACCAGCGTTTTGAATGAAGAATCACATTTCTTGGTAGAATCATGCAGGATTGAAATTTTTGATGATTTTTTACTCCTCTCAACAGCCCAAACAAGTTTCTAAAAGGATGAGTTTGCAACTACTTTACTTTTGGAGAAAATTCAAAACATTCATTATTCAATAGGGCCCAAACTATCAAAAACCAGCGGTTTCAATAAACACACATTTCTTGGTAGAATCATGCAGGACTGAAATTTTTGATGTTTTTCTACTCCTCTCATGAGCCCAAACAAGTCTCTAAAAGCATGAGTTTGCAACTACTTTACTTTTGGAGAAAATTCAAAACATTCATTATTCAATAGAGCCCAATAGCAAAAACCAGCGTTTTGAATGAAGAATCACATTTCTTGGTAGAATCATGCAGGATTGAAATTTTTGATGGTTTTTTACTCCTCTCAACAGCCCAAACAAGTTTCTAAAAGGATGAGTTTGCAACTACTTTACTTTTGGAGAAAATTCAAAACATTCATTATTCAATAGGGCCCAAACTATCAAAAACCAGCGGTTTCAATGAACACACATTTCTTGGTAGAATCATGCAGGACTGAAATTTTTGATGTTTTTCTACTCCTCTCATGAGCCCAAACAAGTCTCTAAAAGCATGAGTTTGCAACTACTTTACTTTTGGAGAAAATTCAAAACATTCATTATTCAATAGGGCCCAAACTATCAAAAACCAGCGGTTTGAATGAACACACATTTCTTGATAGAATCATGCAGGACTGAAATTTTTGATGTTTTTCTACTCCTCTCATGAGCCCAAACAAATCTCTAAAAGCATGAGTTTGCAACTACTTTACTTTTGGAGAAAATTCAAAACATTCATTATTCAATAGAGCCCAATAGCAAAAACCAGCGTTTTGAATGAAGAATCACATTTCTTGGTAGAATCATGCAGGATTGAAATTTTTGATGTTTTTTTACTCCTCTCAACAGCCCAAACAAGTTTCTAAAAGGATGAGTTTGCAACTACTTTACTTTTGGAGAAAATTCAAAACATTCATTATTCAATAGGGCCCAAACTATCAAAAACCAGCCGTTTCAATGAACACACATGTCTTGGTAGAATCATGCAGGACTGAAATTTTTGATGTTTTTCTACTCATCTCATGAGCCCAAACAAGTCTCTAAAAGCATGAGTTTGCAACTACTTTACTTTTGGAGAAAATTCAAAACATTCATTATTCAATAGAGCCCAATAGCAAAAACCAGCGTTTTGAATGAAGAATCACATTTCTTGGTAGAATCATGCAGGATTGAAATTTTTGATGGTTTTTTACTCCTCTCAACAGCCCAAACAAGTTTCTAAAAGGATGAGTTTGCAACTACTTTACTTTTGGAGAAAATTCAAAACATTCATTATTCAATAGGGCCCAAACTATCAAAAACCAGCGGTTTGAATGAACACATTTCTTGGTAGAATCATGCAGGACTGAAATTTTTGATGTTTTTCTACTCCTCTCATGAGCCCAAACAAGTCTCTAAAAGCATGAGTTTGCAACTACTTTACTTTTGGAGAAAATTCAAAACATTCACTATTCAATAGAGCCCAATAGCAAAAATCAGGTTTTGAATGAAGAATCACATTTCTTGGTAAAATCATGCAGGATTGAAATTTTTGATGGTTTTTTACTCCTCTCAACAGCCCAAACAAGTTTCTAAAAGGATGAGTTTGCAACTACTTTACTTTTGGAGAAAATTCAAAACATTCATTATTCAATAGGGCCCAAACTATCAAAAACCAGCGGTTTGAATGAACACACATTTCTTGGTAGAATCATGCAGGACTGAAATTTTTGATGTTTTTCTACTACTCTCATGAGCCCAAACAAGTCTCTAAAAGCATGAGTTTGCAACTACTTTACTTTTGGAGAAAATTCAAAACATTCATTATTCAATAGAGCCCAATAGCAAAAACCAGCGTTTTGAATGAAGAATCACATTTCTTGGTAGAATCATGCAGGATTGAAATTTTTGATGGTTTTTTACTCCTCTCAACAGCCCAAACAAGTTTCTAAAAGGATGAGTTTGCAACTACTTTACTTTTGGAGAAAATTCAAAACATTCATTATTCAATAGGGCCCAAACTATCAAAAACCAGCCGTTTCAATGAACACACATTTCTTGGTAGAATCATGCAGGACTGAAATTTTTGATGTTTTTCTACTCCTCTCATGAGCCCAAACAAGTCTCTAAAAGCATGAGTTTGCAACTACTTTACTTTTGGAGAAAATTCAAAACATTCATTATTCAATAGGGCCCAAACTATCAAAAACCAGCGGTTTGAATGAACACACATTTCTTGGTAGAATCATGCAGGACTGAAATTTTTGATGTTTTTCTACTCCTCTCATGAGCCCAAACAAGTCTCTAAAAGCATGAGTTTGCAACTACTTTACTTTTGGAGAAAATTCAAAACATTCATTATTCAATAGAGCCCAATAGCAAAAACCAGCGTTTTGAATGAAGAATCACATTTCTTGGTAGAATCATGCAGGATTGAAATTTTTGATGGTTTTTTACTCCTCTCAACAGCCCAAACAAGTTTCTAAAAGGATGAGTTTGCAACTACTTTACTTTTGGAGAAAATTCAAAACATTCATTATTCAATAGGGCCCAAACTATCAAAAACCAGCGGTTTGAATGAACACACATTTCTTGGTAGAATCATGCAGGACTGAAATTTTTGATGTTTTTCTACTCCTCTCATGAGCCCAAACAAGTCTCTAAAAGCATGAGTTTGCAACTACTTTACTTTTGGAGAAAATACATAACATTCATTATTCAATAGAGCCTAATAGCAAAAACCAGCGTTTTGAATGAAGAATCACATTTCTTGGTAAAATCATGCAGGATTGAAATTTTTGATGGTTTTTTACTCCTCTCAACAGCCCAAACAAGTTTCTAAAAGGATGAGTTTGCAACTGCTTTACTTTTGGAGAAAATTCAAAACATTCATTATTCAATAGGGCCCAAACTATCAAAAACCAGCGGTTTCAATGAACACACATTTCTTGGTAGAATCATGCAGGACTGAAATTTTTGATGTTTTTCTACTCCTCTCATGAGCCCAAACAAGTCTCTAAAAGCATGAGTTTGCAACTAATTTACTTTTGGAGAAAATTCAAAACATTCATTATTCAATAGGGCCCAAACTATCAAAAACCAGCGGTTTGAATGAACACACATTTCTTGGTAGAATCATGCAGGACTGAAATTTTTGATGTTTTTCTACTACTCTCATGAGCCCAAACAAGTCTCTAAAAGCATGAGTTTGCAACTACTTTACTTTTGGAGAAAATTCAAAACATTCATTATTCAATAGAGCCCAATAGCAAAAACCAGCGTTTTGAATGAAGAATCACATTTCTTGGTAGAATCATGCAGGATTGAAATTTTTGATGGTTTTTTACTCCTCTCAACAGCCCAAACAAGTTTCTAAAAGGATGAGTTTGCAACTACTTTACTTTTGGAGAAAATTCAAAACATTCATTATTCAATAGGGCCCAAACTATCAAAAACCAGCCGTTTCAATGAACACACATTTCTTGGTAGAATCATGCAGGACTGAAATTTTTGATGTTTTTCTACTCCTCTCATGAGCCCAAACAAGTCTCTAAAAGCATGAGTTTGCAACTACTTTACTTTTGGAGAAAATTCAAAACATTCATTATTCAATAGGGCCCAAACTATCAAAAACCAGCGGTTTGAATGAACACACATTTCTTGGTAGAATCATGCAGGACTGAAATTTTTGATGTTTTTCTACTCCTCTCATGAGCCCAAACAAGTCTCTAAAAGCATGAGTTTGCAACTACTTTACTTTTGGAGAAAATTCAAAACATTCATTATTCAATAGAGCCCAATAGCAAAAACCAGCGTTTTGAATGAAGAATCACATTTCTTGGTAGAATCATGCAGGATTGAAATTTTTGATGGTTTTTTACTCCTCTCAACAGCCCAAACAAGTTTCTAAAAGGATGAGTTTGCAACTACTTTACTTTTGGAGAAAATTCAAAACATTCATTATTCAATAGGGCCCAAACTATCAAAAACCAGCGGTTTGAATGAACACACATTTCTTGGTAGAATCATGCAGGACTGAAATTTTTGATGTTTTTCTACTCCTCTCATGAGCCCAAACAAGTCTCTAAAAGCATGAGTTTGCAACTACTTTACTTTTGGAGAAAATTCATAACATTCATTATTCAATAGAGCCTAATAGCAAAAACCAGCGTTTTGAATGAAGAATCACATTTCTTGGTAAAATCATGCAGGATTGAAATTTTTGATGGTTTTTTACTCCTCTCAACAGCCCAAACAAGTTTCTAAAAGGATGAGTTTGCAACTGCTTTACTTTTGGAGAAAATTCAAAACATTCATTATTCAATAGGGCCCAAACTATCAAAAACCAGCGGTTTCAATGAACACACATTTCTTGGTAGAATCATGCAGGACTGAAATTTTTGATGTTTTTCTACTCCTCTCATGAGCCCAAACAAGTCTCTAAAAGCATGAGTTTGCAACTAATTTACTTTTGGAGAAAATTCAAAACATTCATTATTCAATAGGGCCCAAACTATCAAAAACCAGCGGTTTGAATGAACACACATTTCTTGGTAGAATCATGCAGGACTGAAATTTTTGATGTTTTTCTACTCCTCTCATGAGCCCAAACAAGTCTCTAAAAGCATGAGTTTGCAACTACTTTACTTTTGGAGAAAATTCAAAACATTCATTATTCAATAGAGCCCAATAGCAAAAACCAGCGTTTTGAATGAAGAATCACATTTCTTGGTAGAATCATGCAGGATTGAAATTTTTGATGTTTTTTTACTCCTCTCAACAGCCCAAACAAGTTTCTAAAAGGATGAGTTTGCAACTACTTTACTTTTGGAGAAAATTCAAAACATTCATTATTCAATAGGGCCCAAACTATCAAAAACCAGCCGTTTCAATGAACACACATGTCTTGGTAGAATCATGCAGGACTGAAATTTTTGATGTTTTTCTACTCCTCTCATGAGCCCAAACAAGTCTCTAAAAGCATGAGTTTGCAACTACTTTACTTTTGGAGAAAATTCAAAACATTCATTATTCAATAGAGCCCAATAGCAAAAACCAGCGTTTTGAATGAAGAATCACATTTCTTGGTAGAATCATGCAGGATTGAAATTTTTGATGGTTTTTTACTCCTCTCAACAGCCCAAACAAGTTTCTAAAAGGATGAGTTTGCAACTACTTTACTTTTGGAGAAAATTCAAAACATTCATTATTCAATAGGGCCCAAACTATCAAAAACCAGCCGTTTCAATGAACACACATGTCTTGGTAGAATCATGCAGGACTGAAATTTTTGATGTTTTTCTACTCATCTCATGAGCCCAAACAAGTCTCTAAAAGCATGAGTTTGCAACTACTTTACTTTTGGAGAAAATTCAAAACATTCATTATTCAATAGAGCCCAATAGCAAAAACCAGCGTTTTGAATGAAGAATCACATTTCTTGGTAGAATCATGCAGGATTGAAATTTTTGATGGTTTTTTACTCCTCTCAACAGCCCAAACAAGTTTCTAAAAGGATGAGTTTGCAACTACTTTACTTTTGGAGAAAATTCAAAACATTCATTATTCAATAGGGCCCAAACTATCAAAAACCAGCGGTTTCCATGAACACACATTTCTTGGTAGAATCATGCAGGACTGAAATTTTTGATGTTTTTCTACTCCTCTCATGAGCCCAAACAAGTCTCTAAAAGCATGAGTTTGCAACTACTTTACTTTTGGAGAAAATTCAAAACATTCATTATTCAATAGGGCCCAAACTATCAAAAACCAGCGGTTTGAATGAACACACATTTCTTGGTAGAATCATGCAGGACTGAAATTTTTGATGTTTTTCTACTCCTCTCATGAGCCCAAACAAGTCTCTAAAAGCATGAGTTTGCAACTACTTTACTTTTGGAGAAAATTCAAAACATTCATTATTCAATAGAGCCCAATAGCAAAAACCAGCGTTTTGAATGAAGAATCACATTTCTTGGTAGAATCATGCAGGATTGAAATTTTTGATGATTTTTTACTCCTCTCAACAGCCCAAACAAGTTTCTAAAAGGATGAGTTTGCAACTACTTTACTTTTGGAGAAAATTCAAAACATTCATTATTCAATAGGGCCCAAACTATCAAAAACCAGCGGTTTCAATGAACACACATTTCTTGGTAGAATCATGCAGGACTGAAATTTTTGATGTTTTTCTACTCCTCTCATGAGCCCAAACAAGTCTCTAAAAGCATGAGTTTGCAACTACTTTACTTTTGGAGAAAATTCAAAACATTCATTATTCAATAGAGCCCAATAGCAAAAACCAGCGTTTTGAATGAAGAATCACATTTCTTGGTAGAATCATGCAGGATTGAAATTTTTGATGGTTTTTTACTCCTCTCAACAGCCCAAACAAGTTTCTAAAAGGATGAGTTTGCAACTACTTTACTTTTGGAGAAAATTCAAAACATTCATTATTCAATAGGGCCCAAACTATCAAAAACCAGCGGTTTCAATGAACACACATTTCTTGGTAGAATCATGCAGGACTGAAATTTTTGATGTTTTTCTACTCCTCTCATGAGCCCAAACAAGTCTCTAAAAGCATGAGTTTGCAACTACTTTACTTTTGGAGAAAATTCAAAACATTCATTATTCAATAGAGCCCAATAGCAAAAACCAGCGTTTTGAATGAAGAATCACATTTCTTGGTAGAATCATGCAGGATTGAAATTTTTGATGGTTTTTTACTCCTCTCAACAGCCCAAACAAGTTTCTAAAAGGATGAGTTTGCAACTACTTTACTTTTGGAGAAAATTCAAAACATTCATTATTCAATAGGGCCCAAACTATCAAAAACCAGCGGTTTGAATGAACACACATTTCTTGGTAGAATCATGCAGGACTGACATTTTTGATGTTTTTCTACTCCTCTCATGAGCCCAAACAAGTCTCTAAAAGCATGAGTTTGCAACTACTTTACTTTTGGAGAAAATTCAAAACATTCATTATTCAATAGAGCCTAATAGCAAAAACCAGCGTTTTGAATGAAGAATCACATTTCTTGGTAAAATCATGCAGGATTGAAATTTTTGATGGTTTTTTACTCCTCTCAACAGCCCAAACAAGTTTCTAAAAGGATGAGTTTGCAACTACTTTACTTTTGGAGAAAATTCAAAACATTCATTATTCAATAGGGCCCAAACTATCAAAAACCAGCGGTTTCAATGAACACACATTTCTTGGTAGAATCATGCAGGACTGAAATTTTTGATGTTTTTCTACTCCTCTCATGAGCCCAAACAAGTCTCTAAAAGCATGAGTTTGCAACTACTTTACTTTTGGAGAAAATTCAAAACATTCATTATTCAATAGAGCCCAATAGCAAAAACCAGCGTTTTGAATGAAGAATCACATTTCTTGGTAGAATCATGCAGGATTGAAATTTTTGATGGTTTTTTACTCCTCTCAACAGCCCAAACAAGTTTCTAAAAGGATGAGTTTGCAACTACTTTACTTTTGGAGAAAATTCAAAACATTCATTATTCAATAGGGCCCAAACTATCAAAAACCAGCGGTTTCAATGAACACACATTTCTTGGTAGAATCATGCAGGACTGAAATTTTTGATGTTTTTCTACTCCTCTCATGAGCCCAAACAAGTCTCTAAAAGCATGAGTTTGCAACTACTTTACTTTTGGAGAAAATTCAAAACATTCATTATTCAATAGGGCCCAAACTATCAAAAACCAGCGGTTTGAATGAACACACATTTCTTGGTAGAATCATGCAGGACTGAAATTTTTGATGTTTTTCTACTCCTCTCATGAGCCCAAACAAGTCTCTAAAAGCATGAGTTTGCAACTACTTTACTTTTGGAGAAAATTCAAAACATTCATTATTCAATAGAGCCCAATAGCAAAAACCAGCGTTTTGAATGAAGAATCACATTTCTTGGTAGAATCATGCAGGATTGAAATTTTTGATGGTTTTTTACTCCTCTCAACAGCCCAAACAAGTTTCTAAAAGGATGAGTTTGCAACTACTTTACTTTTGGAGAAAATTCAAAACATTCATTATTCAATAGGGCCCAAACTATCAAAAACCAGCGGTTTCAATGAACACACATTTCTTGGTAGAATCATGCAGGACTGAAATTTTTGATGTTTTTCTACTCCTCTCATGAGCCCAAACAAGTCTCTAAAACCATGAGTTTGCAACTACTTTACTTTTGGAGAAAATTCAAAACATTCATTATTCAATAGGGCCCAAACTATCAAAAACCAGCGGTTTGAATGAACACACATTTCTTGGTAGAATCATGCAGGACTGAAATTTTTGATGTTTTTCTACTCCTCTCATGAGCCCAAACAAGTCTCTAAAAGCATGAGTTTGCAACTACTTTACTTTTGGAGAAAATTCAAAACATTCATTATTCAATAGAGCCCAATAGCAAAAACCAGCGTTTTGAATGAAGAATCACATTTCTTGGTAGAATCATGCAGGATTGAAATTTTTGATGGTTTTTTACTCCTCTCAACAGCCTAAACAAGTTTCTAAAAGGATGAGTTTGCAACTACTTTACTTTTGGAGAAAATTCAAAACATTCATTATTCAATAGGGCCCAAACTATCAAAAACCAGCCGTTTCAATGAACACACATGTCTTGGTAGAATCATGCAGGACTGAAATTTTTGATGTTTTTCTACTCATCTCATGAGCCCAAACAAGTCTCTAAAAGCATGAGTTTGCAACTACTTTACTTTTGGAGAAAATTCAAAACATTCATTATTCAATAGAGCCCAATAGCAAAAACCAGCGTTTTGAATGAAGAATCACATTTCTTGGTAGAATCATGCAGGATTGAAATTTTTGATGGTTTTTTACTCCTCTCAACAGCCCAAACAAGTTTCTAAAAGGATGAGTTTGCAACTACTTTACTTTTGGAGAAAATTCAAAACATTCATTATTCAATAGGGCCCAAACTATCAAAAACCAGCGGTTTGAATGAACACATTTCTTAATAGAATCATGCAGGACTGAAATTTTTGATGTTTTTCTACTCCTCTCATGAGCCCAAACAAGTCTCTAAAAGCATGAGTATGCAACTACTTTACTTTTGGAGAAAATTCAAAACATTCACTATTCAATAGAGCCCAATAGCAAAAATCAGGTTTTGAATAAAGAATCACATTTCTTGGTAAAATCATGCAGGATTGAAATTTTTGATGGTTTTTTACTCCACTCAACAGCCCAAACAAGTTTCTAAAAGGATGAGTTTGCAACTACTTTACTTTTGGAGAAAATTCAAAACACTCATTATTCAATAGGACCCAAACTATCAAAAACCAGCGGTTTCAATGAACACACATTTCTTGGTAGAATCATGCAGGACTGAAATTTTTGATGTTTTTCTACTCCTCTCATGAGCCCAAACAAGTCTCTAAAAGCATGAGTTTGCAACTACTTTACTTTTGGAGAAAATTCAAAACATTCATTATTCAATAGGGCCCAAACTATCAAAAACCAGCGGTTTGAATGAACACACATTTCTTGGTAGAATCATGCAGGACTGAAATTTTTGATGTTTTTCTACTCCTCTCATGAGCCCAAACAAGTCTCTAAAAGCATGAGTTTGCAACTACTTTACTTTTGGAGAAAATTCAAAACATTCATTATTCAATAGAGCCCAATAGCAAAAACCAGCGTTTTGAATGAAGAATCACATTTCTTGGTAGAATCATGCAGGATTGAAATTTTTGATGGTTTTTTACTCCTCTCAACAGCCCAAACAAGTTTCTAAAAGGATGAGTTTGCAAATACTTTACTTTTGGAGAAAATTCAAAACATTCATTATTCAATAGGGCCCAAACTATCAAAAACCAGCGGTTTCAATGAACACACATTTCTTGGTAGAATCATGCAGGACTGAAATTTTTGATGTTTTTCTATTCCTCTCATGAGCCCAAACAAGTCTCTAAAAGCATGAGTTTGCAACTACTTTACTTTTGGAGAAAATTCAAAACATTCATTATTCAATAGAGCCCAATAGCAAAAACCAGCGTTTTGAATGAAGAATCACATTTCTTGGTAGAATCATGCAGGATTGAAATTTTTGATGGTTTTTTACTCCTCTCAACAGCCCAAACAAGTTTCTAAAAGGATGAGTTTGCAACTACTTTACTTTTGGAGAAAATTCAAAACATTCATTATTCAATAGGGCCCAAACTATCAAAAACCAGCGGTTTCAATGAACACACATTTCTTGGTAGAATCATGCAGGACTGAAATTTTTGATGTTTTTCTACTCCTCTCATGAGCCCAAACAAGTCTCTAAAAGCATGAGTTTGCAACTACTTTACTTTTGGAGAAAATTCAAAACATTCATTATTCAATAGGGCCCAAACTATCAAAAACCAGCGGTTTGAATGAACACACATTTCTTGGTAGAATCATGCAGGACTGAAATTTTTGATGTTTTTCTACTCCTCTCATGAGCCCAAACAAGTCTCTAAAAGCATGAGTTTGCAACTACTTTACTTTTGGAGAAAATTCAAAACATTCATTATTCAATAGAGCCCAATAGCAAAAACCAGCGTTTTGAATGAAGAATCACATTTCTTGGTAGAATCATGCAGGATTGAAATTTTTGATGTTTTTTTACTCCTCTCAACAGCCCAAACAAGTTTCTAAAAGGATGAGTTTGCAACTACTTTACTTTTGGAGAAAATTCAAAACATTCATTATTCAATAGGGCCCAAACTATCAAAAACCAGCCGTTTCAATGAACACACATGTCTTGGTAGAATCATGCAGGACTGAAATTTTTGATGTTTTTCTACTCATCTCATGAGCCCAAACAAGTCTCGAAAAGCATGAGTTTGCAACTACTTTACTTTTGGAGAAAATTCAAAACATTCATTATTCAATAGAGCCCAATAGCAAAAACCAGCGTTTTGAATGAAGAATCACATTTCTTGGTAGAATCATGCAGGATTGAAATTTTTGATGGTTTTTTACTCCTCTCAACAGCCCAAACAAGTTTCTAAAAGGATGAGTTTGCAACTACTTTACTTTTGGAGAAAATTCAAAACATTCATTATTCAATAGGGCCCAAACTATCAAAAACCAGCGGTTTCCATGAACACACATTTCTTGGTAGAATCATGCAGGACTGAAATTTTTTATGTTTTTCTACTCCTCTCATGAGCCCAAACAAGTCTCTAAAAGCATGAGTTTGCAACTACTTTACTTTTGGAGAAAATTCAAAACATTCATTATTCAATAGGGCCCAAACTATCAAAAACCAGCGGTTTGAATGAACACACATTTCTTGGTAGAATCATGCAGGACTGAAATTTTTGATGTTTTTCTACTCCTCTCATGAGCCCAA
Source organism: Dendrobates tinctorius (assembly GCF_039654945.1). Lineage (NCBI taxonomy): Eukaryota > Metazoa > Chordata > Amphibia > Anura > Dendrobatidae > Dendrobates > Dendrobates tinctorius. The sequence goes on along the minus strand of NW_027361687.1, from coordinate 94,002,186 downwards.
ACAAGTCTCTAAAAGCATGAGTTTGCAACTACTTTACTTTTGGAGAAAATTCAAAACATTCATTATTCAATAGAGCCCAATAGCAAAAACCAGCGTTTTGAATGAAGAATCACATTTCTTGGTAGAATCATGCAGGATTGAAATTTTTGATGGTTTTTTACTCCTCTCAACAGCCCAAACAAGTTTCTAAAAGGATGAGTTTGCAACTACTTTACTTTTGGAGAAAATTCAAAACATTCATTATTCAATAGGGCCCAAACTATCAAAAACCAGCCGTTTCAATGAACACACATGTCTTGGTAGAATCATGCAGGACTGACATTTTTGATGTTTTTCTACTCATCTCATGAGCCCAAACAAGTCTCTAAAAGCATGAGTTTGCAACTACTTTACTTTTGGAGAAAATTCAAAACATTCATTATTCAATAGAGCCCAATAGCAAAGACCAGCGTTTTGAATGAAGAATCACATTTCTTGGTAGAATCATGCAGGATTGAAATTTTTGATGATTTTTTACTCCTCTCAACAGCCCAAACAAGTTTCTAAAAGGATGAGTTTGCAACTACTTTACTTTTGGAGAAAATTCAAAACATTCATTATTCAATAGGGCCCAAACTATCAAAAACCAGCGGTTTCAATAAACACACATTTCTTGGTAGAATCATGCAGGACTGAAATTTTTGATGTTTTTCTACTCCTCTCATGAGCCCAAACAAGTCTCTAAAAGCATGAGTTTGCAACTACTTTACTTTTGGAGAAAATTCAAAACATTCATTATTCAATAGAGCCCAATAGCAAAAACCAGCGTTTTGAATGAAGAATCACATTTCTTGGTAGAATCATGCAGGATTGAAATTTTTGATGGTTTTTTACTCCTCTCAACAGCCCAAACAAGTTTCTAAAAGGATGAGTTTGCAACTACTTTACTTTTGGAGAAAATTCAAAACATTCATTATTCAATAGGGCCCAAACTATCAAAAACCAGCGGTTTCAATGAACACACATTTCTTGGTAGAATCATGCAGGACTGAAATTTTTGATGTTTTTCTACTCCTCTCATGAGCCCAAACAAGTCTCTAAAAGCATGAGTTTGCAACTACTTTACTTTTGGAGAAAATTCAAAACATTCATTATTCAATAGGGCCCAAACTATCAAAAACCAGCGGTTTGAATGAACACACATTTCTTGATAGAATCATGCAGGACTGAAATTTTTGATGTTTTTCTACTCCTCTCATGAGCCCAAACAATTCTCTAAAAGCATGAGTTTGCAACTACTTTACTTTTGGAGAAAATTCAAAACATTCATTATTCAATAGAGCCCAATAGCAAAAACCAGCGTTTTGAATGAAGAATCACATTTCTTGGTAGAATCATGCAGGATTGAAATTTTTGATGTTTTTTTACTCCTCTCAACAGCCCAAACAAGTTTCTAAAAGGATGAGTTTGCAACTACTTTACTTTTGGAGAAAATTCAAAACATTCATTATTCAATAGGGCCCAAACTATCAAAAACCAGCCGTTTCAATGAACACACATGTCTTGGTAGAATCATGCAGGACTGAAATTTTTGATGTTTTTCTACTCATCTCATGAGCCCAAACAAGTCTCTAAAAGCATGAGTTTGCAAAAACTTTACTTTTGGAGAAAATTCAAAACATTCATTATTCAATAGAGCCCAATAGCAAAAACCAGCGTTTTGAATGAAGAATCACATTTCTTGGTAGAATCATGCAGGATTGAAATTTTTGATGGTTTTTTACTCCTCTCAACAGCCCAAACAAGTTTCTAAAAGGATGAGTTTGCAACTACTTTACTTTTGGAGAAAATTCAAAACATTCATTATTCAATAGGGCCCAAACTATCAAAAACCAGCGGTTTGAATGAACACATTTCTTGGTAGAATCATGCAGGACTGAAATTTTTGATGTTTTTCTACTCCTCTCATGAGCCCAAACAAGTCTCTAAAAGCATGAGTTTGCAACTACTTTACTTTTGGAGAAAATTCAAAACATTCACTATTCAATAGAGCCCAATAGCAAAAATCAGGTTTTGAATGAAGAATCACATTTCTTGGTAAAATCATGCAGGATTGAAATTTTTGATGGTTTTTTACTCCTCTCAACAGCCCAAACAAGTTTCTAAAAGGATGAGTTTGCAACTACTTTACTTTTGGAGAAAATTCAAAACATTCATTATTCAATAGGGCCCAAACTATCAAAAACCAGCGGTTTGAATGAACACACATTTCTTGGTAGAATCATGCAGGACTGAAATTTTTGATGTTTTTCTACTACTCTCATGAGCCCAAACAAGTCTCTAAAAGCATGAGTTTGCAACTACTTTACTTTTGGAGAAAATTCAAAACATTCATTATTCAATAGAGCCCAATAGCAAAAACCAGCGTTTTGAATGAAGAATCACATTTCTTGGTAGAATCATGCAGGATTGAAATTTTTGATGGTTTTTTACTCCTCTCAACAGCCCAAACAAGTTTCTAAAAGGATGAGTTTGCAACTACTTTACTTTTGGAGAAAATTCAAAACATTCATTATTCAATAGGGCCCAAACTATCAAAAACCAGCCGTTTCAATGAACACACATTTCTTGGTAGAATCATGCAGGACTGAAATTTTTGATGTTTTTCTACTCCTCTCATGAGCCCAAACAAGTCTCTAAAAGCATGAGTTTGCAACTACTTTACTTTTGGAGAAAATTCAAAACATTCATTATTCAATAGGGCCCAAACTATCAAAAACCAGCGGTTTGAATGAACACACATTTCTTGGTAGAATCATGCAGGACTGAAATTTTTGATGTTTTTCTACTCCTCTCATGAGCCCAAACAAGTCTCTAAAAGCATGAGTTTGCAACTACTTTACTTTTGGAGAAAATTCAAAACATTCATTATTCAATAGAGCCCAATAGCAAAAACCAGCGTTTTGAATGAAGAATCACATTTCTTGGTAGAATCATGCAGGATTGAAATTTTTGATGGTTTTTTACTCCTCTCAACAGCCCAAACAAGTTTCTAAAAGGATGAGTTTGCAACTACTTTACTTTTGGAGAAAATTCAAAACATTCATTATTCAATAGGGCCCAAACTATCAAAAACCAGCGGTTTGAATGAACACACATTTCTTGGTAGAATCATGCAGGACTGAAATTTTTGATGTTTTTCTACTCCTCTCATGAGCCCAAACAAGTCTCTAAAAGCATGAGTTTGCAACTACTTTACTTTTGGAGAAAATTCATAACATTCATTATTCAATAGAGCCTAATAGCAAAAACCAGCGTTTTGAATGAAGAATCACATTTCTTGGTAAAATCATGCAGGATTGAAATTTTTGATGGTTTTTTACTCCTCTCAACAGCCCAAACAAGTTTCTAAAAGGATGAGTTTGCAACTACTTTACTTTTGGAGAAAATTCAAAACATTCATTATTCAATAGGGCCCAAACTATCAAAAACCAGCGGTTTCAATGAACACACATTTCTTGGTAGAATCATGCAGGACTGAAATTTTTGATGTTTTTCTACTCCTCTCATGAGCCCAAACAAGTCTCTAAAAGCATGAGTTTGCAACTAATTTACTTTTGGAGAAAATTCAAAACATTCATTATTCAATAGGGCCCAAACTATCAAAAACCAGCGGTTTGAATGAACACACATTTCTTGGTAGAATCATGCAGGACTGAAATTTTTGATGTTTTTCTACTCCTCTCATGAGCCCAAACAAGTCTCTAAAAGCATGAGTTTGCAACTACTTTACTTTTGGAGAAAATTCAAAACATTCATTATTCAATAGAGCCCAATAGCAAAAACCAGCGTTTTGAATGAAGAATCACATTTCTTGGTAGAATCATGCAGGATTGAAATTTTTGATGTTTTTTTACTCCTCTCAACAGCCCAAACAAGTTTCTAAAAGGATGAGTTTGCAACTACTTTACTTTTGGAGAAAATTCAAAACATTCATTATTCAATAGGGCCCAAACTATCAAAAACCAGCCGTTTCAATGAACACACATGTCTTGGTAGAATCATGCAGGACTGAAATTTTTGATGTTTTTCTACTCCTCTCATGAGCCCAAACAAGTCTCTAAAAGCATGAGTTTGCAACTACTTTACTTTTGGAGAAAATTCAAAACATTCATTATTCAATAGAGCCCAATAGCAAAAACCAGCGTTTTGAATGAAGAATCACATTTCTTGGTAGAATCATGCAGGATTGAAATTTTTGATGGTTTTTTACTCCTCTCAAAAGCCCAAACAAGTTTCTAAAAGGATGAGTTTGCAACTACTTTACTTTTGGAGAAAATTCAAAACATTCATTATTCAATAGGGCCCAAACTATCAAAAACCAGCCGTTTCAATGAACACACATGTCTTGGTAGAATCATGCAGGACTGAAATTTTTGATGTTTTTCTACTCATCTCATGAGCCCAAACAAGTCTCTAAAAGCATGAGTTTGCAACTACTTTACTTTTGGAGAAAATTCAAAACATTCATTATTCAATAGAGCCCAATAGCAAAAACCAGCGTTTTGAATGAAGAATCACATTTCTTGGTAGAATCATGCAGGATTGAAATTTTTGATGGTTTTTTACTCCTCTCAACAGCCCAAACAAGTTTCTAAAAGGATGAGTTTGCAACTACTTTACTTTTGGAGAAAATTCAAAACATTCATTATTCAATAGGGCCCAAACTATCAAAAACCAGCGGTTTCCATGAACACACATTTCTTGGTAGAATCATGCAGGACTGAAATTTTTGATGTTTTTCTACTCCTCTCATGAGCCCAAACAAGTCTCTAAAAGCATGAGTTTGCAACTACTTTACTTTTGGAGAAAATTCAAAACATTCATTATTCAATAGGGCCCAAACTATCAAAAACCAGCGGTTTGAATGAACACACATTTCTTGGTAGAATCATGCAGGACTGAAATTTTTGATGTTTTTCTACTCCTCTCATGAGCCCAAACAAGTCTCTAAAAGCATGAGTTTGCAACTACTTTACTTTTGGAGAAAATTCAAAACATTCATTATTCAATAGAGCCCAATAGCAAAAACCAGCGTTTTGAATGAAGAATCACATTTCTTGGTAGAATCATGCAGGATTGAAATTTTTGATGATTTTTTACTCCTCTCAACAGCCCAAACAAGTTTCTAAAAGGATGAGTTTGCAACTACTTTACTTTTGGAGAAAATTCAAAACATTCATTATTCAATAGGGCCCAAACTATCAAAAACCAGCGGTTTCAATGAACACACATTTCTTGGTAGAATCATGCAGGACTGAAATTTTTGATGTTTTTCTACTCCTCTCATGAGCCCAAACAAGTCTCTAAAAGCATGAGTTTGCAACTACTTTACTTTTGGAGAAAATTCAAAACATTCATTATTCAATAGAGCCCAATAGCAAAAACCAGCGTTTTGAATGAAGAATCACATTTCTTGGTAGAATCATGCAGGATTGAAATTTTTGATGGTTTTTTACTCCTCTCAACAGCCCAAACAAGTTTCTAAAAGGATGAGCTTGCAACTACTTTACTTTTGGAGAAAATTCAAAACATTCATTATTCAATAGGGCCCAAACTATCAAAAACCAGCGGTTTCAATGAACACACATTTCTTGGTAGAATCATGCAGGACTGAAATTTTTTATGTTTTTCTACTCCTCTCATGAGCCCAAACAAGTCTCTAAAAGGATGAGTTTGCAACTACTTTACTTTTGGAGAAAATTCAAAACATTCATTATTCAATAGGGCCCAAACTATCAAAAACCAGCGATTTGAATGAACACACATTTCTTGGTAGAATCATGCAGGACTGAAATTTTTGTTGTTTTTCTACTCCTCTCATGAGCCCAAACAAGTCTCTAAAAGCATGAGTTTGCAACTACTTTACTTTTGGAGAAAATTCAAAACATTCATTATTCAATAGAGCCCAATAGCAAAAACCAGCGTTTTGAATGAAGAATCACATTTCTTGGTAGAATCATGCAGGATTGAAATTTTTGATGTTTTTTTACTCCTCTCAACAGCCCAAACAAGTTTCTAAAAGGATGAGTTTGCAACTACTTTACTTTTGGAGAAAATTCAAAACATTCATTATTCAATAGGGCCCAAACTATCAAAAACCAGCCGTTTCAATGAACACACATGTCTTGGTAGAATCATGCAGGACTGAAATTTTTGATGTTTTTCTACTCATCTCATGAGCCCAAACAAGTCTCTAAAAGCATGAGTTTGCAACTACTTTACTTTTGGAGAAAATTCAAAACATTCATTATTCAATAGAGCCCAATAGCAAAAACCAGCGTTTTGAATGAAGAATCACATTTCTTGGTAGAATCATGCAGGATTGAAATTTTTGATGGTTTTTTACTCCTCTCAACAGCCCAAACAAGTTTCTAAAAGGATGAGTTTGCAACTACTTTACTTTTGGAGAAAATTCAAAACATTCATTATTCAATAGGGCCCAAACTATCAAAAACCAGCCGTTTCAATGAACACACATGTCTTGGTAGAATCATGCAGGACTGAAATTTTTGATGTTTTTCTACTCATCTCATGAGCCCAAACAAGTCTCTAAAAGCATGAGTTTGCAACTACTTTACTTTTGGAGAAAATTCAAAACATTCATTATTCAATAGAGCCCAATAGCAAAAACCAGCGTTTTGAATGAAGAATCACATTTCTTGGTAGAATCATGCAGGATTGAAATTTTTGATGGTTTTTTACTCCTCTCAACAGCCCAAACAAGTTTCTAAAAGGATGAGTTTGCAACTACTTTACTTTTGGAGAAAATTCAAAACATTCATTATTCAATAGGGCCCAAACTATCAAAAACCAGCGGGTTCCATGAACACACATTTCTTGGTAGAATCGTGCAGGACTGAAATTTTTGTTGTTTTTCTACTCCTCTCATGAGCCCAAACAAGTCTCTAAAAGCATGAGTTTGCAACTACTTTACTTTTGGAGAAAATTCAAAACATTCATTATTCAATAGGGCCCAAACTATCAAAAACCAGCGGTTTGAATGAACACACATTTCTTGGTAGAATCATGCAGGACTGAAATTTTTGATGTTTTTCTACTCCTCTCATGAGCCCAAACAAGTCTCTAAAAGCATGAGTTTGCAACTACTTTACTTTTGGAGAAAATTCAAAACATTCATTATTCAATAGAGCCCAATAGCAAAAACCAGCGTTTTGAATGAACAATCACATTTCTTGGTAGAATCATGCAGGATTGAAATTTTTGATGGTTTTTTACTCCTCTCAACAGCCCAAACAAGTTTCTAAAAGGATGAGTTTGCAACTACTTTACTTTTGGAGAAAATTCAAAACATTCATTATTCAATAGGGCCCAAACTATCAAAAACCAGCCGTTTCAATGAACACACATGTCTTGGTAGAATCATGCAGGACTGAAATTTTTGATGTTTTTCTACTCATCTCATGAGCCCAAACAAGTCTCTAAAAGCATGAGTTTGCAACTACTTTACTTTTGGAGAAAATTCAAAACATTCATTATTCAATAGAGCCCAATAGCAAAAACCAGCGTTTTGAATGAAGAATCACATTTCTTGGTAGAATCATGCAGGATTGAAATTTTTGATGGTTTTTTACTCCTCTCAACAGCCCAAACAAGTTTCTAAAAGGATGAGTTTGCAACTACTTTACTTTTGGAGAAAATTCAAAACATTCATTATTCAATAGGGCCCAAACTATCAAAAACCAGCGGTTTCAATGAACACACATTTCTTGGTAGAATCATGCAGGACTGAAATTTTTTATGTTTTTCTACTCCTCTCATGAGCCCAAACAAGTCTCTAAAAGGATGAGTTTGCAACTACTTTACTTTTGGAGAAAATTCAAAACATTCATTATTCAATAGGGCCCAAACTATCAAAAACCAGCGATTTGAATGAACACACATTTCTTGGTAGAATCATGCAGGACTGAAATTTTTGATGTTTTTCTACTCCTCTCATGAGCCCAAACAAGTCTCTAAAAGCATGAGTTTGCAACTACTTTACTTTTGGAGAAAATTCAAAACATTCATTATTCAATAGAGCCCAATAGCAAAAACCAGCGTTTTGAATGAAGAATCACATTTCTTGGTAGAATCATGCAGGATTGAAATTTTTGATGTTTTTTTACTCCTCTCAACAGCCCAAACAAGTTTCTAAAAGGATGAGTTTGCAACTACTTTACTTTTGGAGAAAATTCAAAACATTCATTATTCAATAGGGCCCAAACTATCAAAAACCAGCCGTTTCAATGAACACACATGTCTTGGTAGAATCATGCAGGACTGAAATTTTTGATGTTTTTCTACTCATCTCATGAGCCCAAACAAGTCTCTAAAAGCATGAGTTTGCAACTACTTTACTTTTGGAGAAAATTCAAAACATTCATTATTCAATAGAGCCCAATAGCAAAAACCAGCGTTTTGAATGAAGAATCACATTTCTTGGTAGAATCATGCAGGATTGAAATTTTTGATGGTTTTTTACTCCTCTCAACAGCCCAAACAAGTTTCTAAAAGGATGAGTTTGCAACTACTTTACTTTTGGAGAAAATTCAAAACATTCATTATTCAATAGGGCCCAAACTATCAAAAACCAGCCGTTTCAATGAACACACATGTCTTGGTAGAATCATGCAGGACTGAAATTTTTGATGTTTTTCTACTCATCTCATGAGCCCAAACAAGTCTCTAAAAGCATGAGTTTGCAACTACTTTACTTTTGGAGAAAATTCAAAACATTCATTATTCAATAGAGCCCAATAGCAAAAACCAGCGTTTTGAATGAAGAATCACATTTCTTGGTAGAATCATGCAGGATTGAAATTTTTGATGGTTTTTTACTCCTCTCAACAGCCCAAACAAGTTTCTAAAAGGATGAGTTTGCAACTACTTTACTTTTGGAGAAAATTCAAAACATTCATTATTCAATAGGGCCCAAACTATCAAAAACCAGCGGGTTCCATGAACACACATTTCTTGGTAGAATCGTGCAGGACTGAAATTTTTGTTGTTTTTCTACTCCTCTCATGAGCCCAAACAAGTCTCTAAAAGCATGAGTTTGCAACTACTTTACTTTTGGAGAAAATTCAAAACATTCATTATTCAATAGGGCCCAAACTATCAAAAACCAGCGGTTTGAATGAACACACATTTCTTGGTAGAATCATGCAGGACTGAAATTTTTGATGTTTTTCTACTCCTCTCATGAGCCCAAACAAGTCTCTAAAAGCATGAGTTTGCAACTACTTTACTTTTGGAGAAAATTCAAAACATTCATTATTCAATAGAGCCCAATAGCAAAAACCAGCGTTTTGAATGAACAATCACATTTCTTGGTAGAATCATGCAGGATTGAAATTTTTGATGGTTTTTTACTCCTCTCAACAGCCCAAACAAGTTTCTAAAAGGATGAGTTTGCAACTACTTTACTTTTGGAGAAAATTCAAAACATTCATTATTCAATAGGGCCCAAACTATCAAAAACCAGCCGTTTCAATGAACACACATGTCTTGGTAGAATCATGCAGGACTGAAATTTTTGATGTTTTTCTACTCATCTCATGAGCCCAAACAAGTCTCTAAAAGCATGAGTTTGCAACTACTTTACTTTTGGAGAAAATTCAAAACATTCATTATTCAATAGAGCCCAATAGCAAAAACCAGCGTTTTGAATGAAGAATCACATTTCTTGGTAGAATCATGCAGGATTGAAATTTTTGATGGTTTTTTACTCCTCTCAACAGCCCAAACAAGTTTCTAAAAGGATGAGTTTGCAACTACTTTACTTTTGGAGAAAATTCAAAACATTCATTATTCAATAGGGCCCAAACTATCAAAAACCAGCGGTTTGAATGAACACATTTCTTGGTAGAATCATGCAGGACTGAAATTTTTGATGTTTTTCTACTCCTCTCATGAGCCCAAACAAGTCTCTAAAAGCATGAGTTTGCAACTACTTTACTTTTGGAGAAAATTCAAAACATTCACTATTCAATAGAGCCCAATAGCAAAAATCAGGTTTTGAATGAAGAATCACATTTCTTGGTAAAATCATGCAGGATTGAAATTTTTGATGGTTTTTTACTCCTCTCAACAGCCCAAACAAGTTTCTAAAAGGATGAGTTTGCAACTACTTTACTTTTGGAGAAAATTCAAAACATTCATTATTCAATAGGGCCCAAACTATCAAAAACCAGCGGTTTCAATGAACACACATTTCTTGGTAGAATCATGCAGGACTGAAATTTTTGATGTTTTTCTACTCCTCTCATGAGCCCAAACAAGTCTCTAAAAGCATGAGTTTGCAACTACTTTACTTTTGGAGAAAATTCAAAACATTCATTATTCAATAGAGCCCAATAGCAAAAACCAGCGTTTTGAATGAAGAATCACATTTCTTGGTAGAATCATGCAGGATTGAAATTTTTGATGGTTTTTTACTCCTCTCAACAGACGAAAAAAGTTTCTAAAAAGAATGAGTTTGCAACTACTTTACTTTTGGAGAAAATTCAAAACATTCATTATTCAATAGGGCCCAAACTATCAAAAACCAGCGGTTTCAATGAACACACATTTCTTGGTAGAATCATGCAGGACTGAAATTTTTGATGTTTTTCTACTCCTCTCATGAGCCCAAACAAGTCTCTAAAAGCATGAGTTTGCAACTACTTTACTTTTGGAGAAAATTCAAAACATTCATTATTCAATAGAGCCCAATAGCAAAAACCAGCGTTTTGAATGAAGAATCACATTTCTTGGTAGAATCATGCAGGATTGAAATTTTTGATGGTTTTTTACTCCTCTCAACAGCCCAAACAAGTTTCTAAAAGGATGAGTTTGCAACTACTTTACTTTTGGAGAAAATTCAAAACATTCATTATTCAATAGGGCCCAAACTATCAAAAACCAGCGGTTTCAATGAACACACATTTCTTGGTAGAATCATGCAGGACTGAAATTTTTGATGTTTTTCTACTCCTCTCATGAGCCCAAACAAGTCTCTAAAAGCATGAGTTTGCAACTACTTTACTTTTGGAGAAAATTCAAAACATTCATTATTCAATAGAGCCCAATAGCAAAAACCAGCGTTTTGAAAGAAGAATCACATTTCTTGGTAGAATCATGCAGGATTGAAATTTTTGATGGTTTTTTACTCCTCTCAACAGCCCAAACAAGTTTCTAAAAGGATGAGTTTGCAACTACTTTACTTTTGGAGAAAATTCAAAACATTCATTATTCAATAGGGCCCAAACTATCAAAAACCAGCGGTTTCAATGAACACACATTTCTTGGTAGAATCATGCAGGACTGAAATTTTTGATGTTTTTCTACTCCTCTCATGAGCCCAAACAAGTCTCTAAAAGCATGAGTTTGCAACTACTTTACTTTTGGAGAAAATTCAAAACATTCATTATTCAATAGAGCCCAATAGCAAAAACCAGCGTTTTGAATGAAGAATCACATTTCTTGGTAGAATCATGCAGGATTGAAATTTTTGATGGTTTTTTACTCCTCTCAACAGCCCAAACAAGTTTCTAAAAGGATGAGTTTGCAACTACTTTACTTTTGGAGAAAATTCAAAACATTCATTATTCAATAGGGCCCAAACTATCAAAAACCAGCGGTTTGAATGAACACACATTTCTTGGTAGAATCATGCAGGACTGAAATTTTTGATGTTTTTCTACTCCTCTCATGAGCCCAAACAAGTCTCTAAAAGCATGAGTTTGCAACTACTTTACTTTTGGAGAAAATTCAAAACATTCATTATTCAATAGAGCCCAATAGCAAAAACCAGCGTTTTGAATGAAGAATCACATTTCTTGGTAAAATCATGCAGGATTGAAATTTTTGATGGTTTTTTACTCCTCTCAACAGCCCAAACAAGTTTCTAAAAGGATGAGTTTGCAACTACTTTACTTTTGGAGAAAATTCAAAACATTCATTATTCAATAGGGCCCAAACTATCAAAAACCAGCGGTTTCAATGAACACACATTTCTTGGTAGAATCATGCAGGACTGAAATTTTTGATGTTTTTCTACTCCTCTCATGAGCCCAAACAAGTCTCTAAAAGCATGAGTTTGCAACTACTTTACTTTTGGAGAAAATTCAAAACATTCATTATTCAATAGAGCCCAATAGCAAAAACCAGCGTTTTGAATGAAGAATCACATTTCTTGGTAGAATCATGCAGGATTGAAATTTTTGATGGTTTTTTACTCCTCTCAACAGCCCAAACAAGTTTCTAAAAGGATGAGTTTGCAACTACTTTACTTTTGGAGAAAATTCAAAACATTCATTATTCAATAGGGCCCAAACTATCAAAAACCAGCGGTTTCAATGAACACACATTTCTTGGTAGAATCATGCAGGACTGAAATTTTTGATGTTTTTCTACTCCTCTCATGAGCCCAAACAAGTCTCTAAAAGCATGAGTTTGCAACTACTTTACTTTTGGAGAAAATTCAAAACATTCATTATTCAATAGAGCCCAATAGCAAAAACCAGCGGTTTGAATGAACACACATTTCTTGGTAGAATCATGCAGGACTGAAATTTTTGATGTTTTTCTACTCCTCTCATGAGCCCAAACAAGTCTCTAAAAGCATGAGTTTGCAACTACTTTACTTTTGGAGAAAATTCAAAACATTCATTATTCAATAGAGCCCAATAGCAAAAACCAGCATTTTGAATGAAGAATCACATTTCTTGGTAAAATCATGCAGGATTGAAATTTTTGATGGTTTTTTACTCCTCTCAACAGCCCAAACAAGTTTCTAAAAGGATGAGTTTGCAACTACTTTACTTTTGGAGAAAATTCAAAACATTCATTATTCAATAGGGCCCAAACTATCAAAAACCAGCGGTTTCAATGAACACACATTTCTTGGTAGAATCATGCAGGACTGAAATTTTTGATGTTTTTCTACTCCTCTCATGAGCCCAAACAAGTCTCTAAAAGCATGAGTTTGCAACTACTTTACTTTTGGAGAAAATTCAAAACATTCATTATTCAATAGAGCCCAATAGCAAAAACCAGCGTTTTGAATGAAGAATCACATTTCTTGGTAGAATCATGCAGGATTGAAATTTTTGATGGCTTTTTACTCCTCTCAACAGCCCAAACAAGTTTCTAAAAGGATGAGTTTGCAACTACTTTACTTTTGGAGAAAATTCAAAACATTCATTATTCAATAGGGCCCAAACTATCAAAAACCAGCGGTTTGAATGAACACACATTTCTTGGTAGAATCATGCAGGACTGAAATTTTTGATGTTTTTCTACTCCTCTCATGAGCCCAAACAAGTCTCTAAAAGCATGAGTTTGCAACTACTTTACTTTTGGAGAAAATTCAAAACATTCATTATTCAATAGAGCCCAATAGCAAAAACCAGCGTTTTGAATGAAGAATCACATTTCTTGGTAGAATCATGCAGGATTGAAATTTTTGATGGTTTTTTACTCCTCTCAACAGCCCAAACAAGTTTCTAAAAGGATGAGTTTGCAATTACTTTACTTTTGGAGAAAATTCAAAACATTCATTATTCAATAGGGCCCAAACTATCAAAAACCAGGGGTTTCAATGAACACACATTTCTTGGTAGAATCATGCAGGACTGAAATTTTTGATGTTTTTCTACTCCTCTCATGAGCCCAAACAAGTCTCTAAAAGCATGAGTTTGCAACTACTTTACTTTTGGAGAAAATTCAAAACATTCATTATTCAATAGAGCCCAATAGCAAAAACCAGCGTTTTGAATGAAGAATCACATTTCTTGGTAGAATCATGCAGGATTGAAATTTTTGATGGTTTTTTACTCCTCTCAACAGCCCAAACAAGTTTCTAAAAGGATGAGTTTGCAACTACTTTACTTTTGGAGAAAATTCAAAGCATTCATTATTCAATAGGGCCCAAACTATCAAAAACCAGCGGTTTGAATGAACACACATTTCTTGGTAGAATCATGCAGGACTGAAATTTTTGATGTTTTTCTACTCCTCTCATGAGCCCAAACAAGTCTCTAAAAGCATGAGTTTGCAACTACTTTACTTTTGGAGAAAATTCAAAACATTCATTATTCAATAGAGCCCAATAGCAAAAACCAGCGTTTTGAATGAAGAATCACATTTCTTGGTAAAATCATGCAGGATTGAAATTTTTGATGGTTTTTTACTCCTCTCAACAGCCCAAACAAGTTTCTAAAAGGATGAGTTTGCAACTACTTTACTTTTGGAGAAAATTCAAAACATTCATTATTCAATAGGGCCCAAACTATCAAAAACCAGCGGTTTCAATGAACACACATTTCTTGGTAGAATCATGCAGGACTGAAATTTTTGATGTTTTTCTACTCCTCTCATGAGCCCAAACAAGTCTCTAAAAGCATGAGTTTGCAACTACTTTACTTTTGGAGAAAATTCAAAACATTCATTATTCAATAGAGCCCAATAGCAAAAACCAGCGTTTTGAATGAAGAATCACATTTCTTGGTAGAATCATGCAGGATTGAAATTTTTGATGGTTTTTTACTCCTCTCAACAGCCCAAACAAGTTTCTGAAAGGATGAGTTTGCAACTACTTTACTTTTGGAGAAAATTCAAAACATTCATTATTCAATAGGGCCCAAACTATCAAAAACCAGCGGTTTCAATGAACACACATTTCTTGGTAGAATCATGCAGGACTGAAATTTTTGATGTTTTTCTACTCCTCTCATGAGCCCAAACAAGACTCTAAAAGCATGAGTTTGCAACTACTTTACTTTTGGAGAAAATTCAAAACATTCATTATTCAATAGAGCCCAATAGCAAAAACCAGCGTTTTGAATGAAGAATCACATTTCTTGGTAAAATCATGCAGGATTGAAATTTTTGATGGTTTTTTACTCCTCTCAACAGCCCAAACAAGTTTCTAAAAGGATGAGTTTGCAACTACTTTACTTTTGGAGAAAATTCAAAACATTCATTATTCAATAGGGCCCAAACTATCAAAAACCAGCGGTTTGAATGAACACACATTTCTTGGTAGAATCATGCAGGACTGAAATTTTTGATGTTTTTCTACTCCTCTCATGAGCCCAAACAAGTCTCTAAAAGCATGAGTTTGCAACTACTTTACTTTTGGAGAAAATTCAAAACATTCATTATTCAATAGAGCCCAATAGCAAAAACCAGCGTTTTGAATGAAGAATCACATTTCTTGGTAGAATCATGCAGGATTGAAATTTTTGATGGCTTTTTACTCCTCTCAACAGCCCAAACAAGTTTCTAAAAGGATGAGTTTGCAACTACTTTACTTTTGGAGAAAATTCAAAACATTCATTATTCAATAGGGCCCAAACTATCAAAAACCAGCGGTTTCAATGAACACACATTTCTTGGTAGAATCATGCAGGACTGAAATTTTTGATGTTTTTCTACTCCTCTCATGAGCCCAAACAAGTCTCTAAAAGCATGAGTTTGCAACTACTTTACTTTTGGAGAAAATTCAAAACATTCATTATTCAATAGAGCCCAATAGCAAAAACCAGCGTTTTGAATGAAGAATCACATTTCTTGGTAGAATCATGCAGGATTGAAATTTTTGATGGTTTTTTACTCCTCTCAACAGCCCAAACAAGTTTCTAAAAGGATGAGTTTGCAACTACTTTACTTTTGGAGAAAATTCAAAGCATTCATTATTCAATAGGGCCCAAACTATCAAAAACCAGCGGTTTGAATGAACACACATTTCTTGGTAGAATCATGCAGGACTGAAATTTTTGATGTTTTTCTACTCCTCTCATGAGCCCAAACAAGTCTCTAAAAGCATGAGTTTGCAACTACTTTACTTTTGGAGAAAATTCAAAACATTCATTATTCAATAGAGCCCAATAGCAAAAACCAGCGTTTTGAATGAAGAATCACATTTCTTGGTAAAATCATGCAGGATTGAAATTTTTGATGGTTTTTTACTCCTCTCAACAGCCCAAACAAGTTTCTAAAAGGATGAGTTTGCAACTACTTTACTTTTGGAGAAAATTCAAAACATTCATTATTCAATAGGGCCCAAACTATCAAAAACCAGCGGTTTCAATGAACACACATTTCTTGGTAGAATCATGCAGGACTGAAATTTTTGATGTTTTTCTACTCCTCTCATGAGCCCAAACAAGTCTCTAAAAGCATGAGTTTGCAACTACTTTACTTTTGGAGAAAATTCAAAACATTCATTATTCAATAGAGCCCAATAGCAAAAACCAGCGTTTTGAATGAAGAATCACATTTCTTGGTAGAATCATGCAGGATTGAAATTTTTGATGGTTTTTTACTCCTCTCAACAGCCCAAACAAGTTTCTGAAAGGATGAGTTTGCAACTACTTTACTTTTGGAGAAAATTCAAAACATTCATTATTCAATAGGGCCCAAACTATCAAAAACCAGCGGTTTCAATGAACACACATTTCTTGGTAGAATCATGCAGGACTGAAATTTTTGATGTTTTTCTACTCCTCTCATGAGCCCAAACAAGACTCTAAAAGCATGAGTTTGCAACTACTTTACTTTTGGAGAAAATTCAAAACATTCATTATTCAATAGAGCCCAATAGCAAAAACCAGCGTTTTGAATGAAGAATCACATTTCTTGGTAAAATCATGCAGGATTGAAATTTTTGATGGTTTTTTACTCCTCTCAACAGCCCAAACAAGTTTCTAAAAGGATGAGTTTGCAACTACTTTACTTTTGGAGAAAATTCAAAACATTCATTATTCAATAGGGCCCAAACTATCAAAAACCAGCGGTTTGAATGAACACACATTTCTTGGTAGAATCATGCAGGACTGAAATTTTTGATGTTTTTCTACTCCTCTCATGAGCCCAAACAAGTCTCTAAAAGCATGAGTTTGCAACTACTTTACTTTTGGAGAAAATTCAAAACATTCATTATTCAATAGAGCCCAATAGCAAAAACCAGCGTTTTGAATGAAGAATCACATTTCTTGGTAGAATCATGCAGGATTGAAATTTTTGATGGCTTTTTACTCCTCTCAACAGCCCAAACAAGTTTCTAAAAGGATGAGTTTGCAACTACTTTACTTTTGGAGAAAATTCAAAACATTCATTATTCAATAGGGCCCAAACTATCAAAAACCAGCGGTTTCAATGAACACACATTTCTTGGTAGAATCATGCAGGACTGAAATTTTTGATGTTTTTCTACTCCTCTCATGAGCCCAAACAAGTCTCTAAAAGCATGAGTTTGCAACTACTTTACTTTTGGAGAAAATTCAAAACATTCATTATTCAATAGAGCCCAATAGCAAAAACCAGCGTTTTGAATGAAGAATCACATTTCTTGGTAGAATCATGCAGGATTGAAATTTTTGATGGTTTTTTACTCCTCTCAACAGCCCAAACAAGTTTCTAAAAGGATGAGTTTGCAACTACTTTACTTTTGGAGAAAATTCAAAACATTCATTATTCAATAGGGCCCAAACTATCAAAAACCAGCGGTTTCAATGAACACACATTTCTTAATAGAATCATGCAGGACTGAAATTTTTGATGTTTTTCTACTCCTCTCATGAGCCCAAACAAGTCTCTAAAAGCATGAGTTTGCAACTACTTTACTTTTGGAGAAAATTCAAAACATTCATTATTCAATAGAGCCCAATAGCAAAAACCAGCGTTTTGAATGAAGAATCACATTTCTTGGTAGAATCATGCAGGATTGAAATTTTTGATGGTTTTTTACTCCTCTCAACAGCCCAAACAAGTTTCTGAAAGGATGAGTTTGCAACTACTTTACTTTTGGAGAAAATTCAAAACATTCATTATTCAATAGGGCCCAAACTATCAAAAACCAGCGGTTTCAATGAACACACATTTCTTGGTAGAATCATGCTGGACTGAAATTTTTGATGTTTTTCTACTCCTCTCATGAGCCCAAACAAGACTCTAAAAGCATGAGTTTGCAACTACTTTACTTTTGGAGAAAATTCAAAACATTCATTATTCAATAGAGCCCAATAGCAAAAACCAGCGTTTTGAATGAAGAATCACATTTCTTGGTAAAATCATGCAGGATTGAAATTTTTGATGGTTTTTTACTCCTCTCAACAGCCCAAACAAGTTTCTAAAAGGATGAGTTTGCAACTACTTTACTTTTGGAGAAAATTCAAAACATTCATTATTCAATAGGGCCCAAACTATCAAAAACCAGCGGTTTGAATGAACACACATTTCTTGGTAGAATCATGCAGGACTGAAATTTTTGATGTTTTTCTACTCCTCTCATGAGCCCAAACAAGTCTCTAAAAGCATGAGTTTGCAACTACTTTACTTTTGGAGAAAATTCAAAACATTCATTATTCAATAGAGCCCAATAGCAAAAACCAGCGTTTTGAATGAAGAATCACATTTCTTGGTAGAATCATGCAGGATTGAAATTTTTGATGGCTTTTTACTCCTCTCAACAGCCCAAACAAGTTTCTAAAAGGATGAGTTTGCAACTACTTTACTTTTGGAGAAAATTCAAAACATTCATTATTCAATAGGGCCCAAACTATCAAAAACCAGCGGTTTCAATGAACACACATTTCTTGGTAGAATCATGCAGGACTGAAATTTTTGATGTTTTTCTACTCCTCTCATGAGCCCAAACAAGTCTCTAAAAGCATGAGTTTGCAACTACTTTACTTTTGGAGAAAATTCAAAACATTCATTATTCAATAGAGCCCAATAGCAAAAACCAGCGTTTTGAATGAAGAATCACATTTCTTGGTAGAATCATGCAGGATTGAAATTTTTGATGGTTTTTTACTCCTCTCAACAGCCCAAACAAGTTTCTAAAAGGATGAGTTTGCAACTACTTTACTTTTGGAGAAAATTCAAAACATTCATTATTCAATAGGGCCCAAACTATCAAAAACCAGCGGTTTCAATGAACACACATTTCTTGGTAGAATCATGCAGGACTGAAATTTTTGATGTTTTTCTACTCCTCTCATGAGCCCAAACAAGTCTCTAAAAGCATGAGTTTGCAACTACTTTACTTTTGGAGAAAATTCAAAACATTCATTATTCAATAGAGCCCAATAGCAAAAACCAGCGTTTTGAATGAAGAATCACATTTCTTGGTAGAATCATGCAGGATTGAAATTTTTGATGGTTTTTTACTCCTCTCAACAGCCCAAACAAGTTTCTAAAAGGATGAGTTTGCAACTACTTTACTTTTGGAGAAAATTCAAAACATTAATTATTCAATAGGGCCCAAACTATCAAAAACCAGCGGTTTCAATGAACACACATTTCTTGGTAGAATCATGCAGGACTGAAATTTTTGATGTTTTTCTACTCCTCTCATGAGCCCAAACAAGTCTCTAAAAGCATGAGTTTGCAACTACTTTACTTTTGGAGAAAATTCAAAACATTCATTATTCAATAGAGCCCAATAGCAAAAACCAGCGTTTTGAATGAAGAATCACATTTCTTGGTAGAATCATGCAGGATTGAAGTTTTTGATGGTTTTTTACTCCTCTCAACAGCCCAAACAAGTTTCTAAAAGGATGAGTTTGCAACTACTTTACTTTTGGAGAAAATTCAAAACATTCATTATTCAATAGGGCCCAAACTATCAAAAACCAGCGGTTTCAATGAACACACATTTCTTGGTAGAATCATGCAGGACTGAAATTTTTGATGTTTTTCTACTCCTCTCATGAGCCCAAACAAGTCTCTAAAAGCATGAGTTTGCAACTACTTTACTTTTGGAGAAAATTCAAAACATTCATTATTCAATAGAGCCCAATAGCAAAAACCAGCGTTTTGAAAGAAGAATCACATTTCTTGGTAGAATCATGCAGGATTGAAATTTTTGATGGTTTTTTACTCCTCTCAACAGCCCAAACAAGTTTCTAAAAGGATGAGTTTGCAACTACTTTACTTTTGGAGAAAATTCAAAACATTCATTATTCGATAGGGCCCAAACTATCAAAAACCAGCGGTTTCAATGAACACACATTTCTTGGTAGAATCATGCAGGACTGAAATTTTTGATGTTTTTCTACTCCTCTCATGAGCCCAAACAAGTCTCTAAAAGCATGAGTTTGCAACTACTTTACTTTTGGAGAAAATTCAAAACATTCATTATTCAATAGAGCCCAATAGCAAAAACCAGCGTTTTGAATGAAGAATCACATTTCTTGGTAGAATCATGCAGGATTGAAATTTTTGATGGTTTTTTACTCCTCTCAACAGCCCAAACAAGTTTCTAAAAGGATGAGTTTGCAACTACTTTACTTTTGGAGAAAATTCAAAACATTCATTATTCAATAGGGCCCAAACTATCAAAAACCAGCGGTTTGAATGAACACACATTTCTTGGTAGAATCATGCAGGACTGAAATTTTTGATGTTTTTCTACTCCTCTCATGAGCCCAAACAAGTCTCTAAAAGCATGAGTTTGCAACTACTTTACTTTTGGAGAAAATTCAAAACATTCATTATTCAATAGAGCCCAATAGCAAAAACCAGCGTTTTGAATGAAGAATCACATTTCTTGGTAAAATCATGCAGGATTGAAATTTTTGATGGTTTTTTACTCCTCTCAACAGCCCAAACAAGTTTCTAAAAGGATGAGTTTGCAACTACTTTACTTTTGGAGAAAATTCAAAACATTCATTATTCAATAGGGCCCAAACTATCAAAAACCAGCGGTTTCAATGAACACACATTTCTTGGTAGAATCATGCAGGACTGAAATTTTTGATGTTTTTCTACTCCTCTCATGAGCCCAAACAAGTCTCTAAAAGCATGAGTTTGCAACTACTTTACTTTTGGAGAAAATTCAAAACATTCATTATTCAATAGAGCCCAATAGCAAAAACCAGCGTTTTGAATGAAGAATCACATTTCTTGGTAGAATCATGCAGGATTGAAATTTTTGATGGCTTTTTACTCCTCTCAACAGCCCAAACAAGTTTCTAAAAGGATGAGTTTGCAACTACTTTACTTTTGGAGAAAATTCAAAACATTCATTATTCAATAGGGCCCAAACTATCAAAAACCAGCGGTTTCAATGAACACACATTTCTTGGTAGAATCATGCAGGACTGAAATTTTTGATGTTTTTCTACTCCTCTCATGAGCCCAAACAAGTCTCTAAAAGCATGAGTTTGCAACTACTTTACTTTTGGAGAAAATTCAAAACATTCATTATTCAATAGAGCCCAATAGCAAAAACCAGCGGTTTGAATGAACACACATTTCTTGGTAGAATCATGCAGGACTGAAATTTTTGATGTTTTTCTACTCCTCTCATGAGCCCAAACAAGTCTCTAAAAGCATGAGTTTGCAACTACTTTACTTTTGGAGAAAATTCAAAACATTCATTATTCAATAGAGCCCAATAGCAAAAACCAGCGTTTTGAATGAAGAATCACATTTCTTGGTAAAATCATGCAGGATTGAAATTTTTGATGGTTTTTTACTCCTCTCAACAGCCCAAACAAGTTTCTAAAAGGGTGAGTTTGCAACTACTTTACTTTTGGAGAAAATTCAAAACATTCATTATTCAATAGGGCCCAAACTATCAAAAACCAGCGGTTTCAATGAACACACATTTCTTGGTAGAATCATGCAGGACTGAAATTTTTGATGTTTTTCTACTCCTCTCATGAGCCCAAACAAGTCTCTAAAAGCATGAGTTTGCAACTACTTTACTTTTGGAGAAAATTCAAAACATTCATTATTCAATAGAGCCCAATAGCAAAAACCAGCGTTTTGAATGAAGAATCACATTTCTTGGTAGAATCATGCAGGATTGAAATTTTTGATGGCTTTTTACTCCTCTCAACAGCCCAAACAAGTTTCTAAAAGGATGAGTTTGCAACTACTTTACTTTTGGAGAAAATTCAAAACATTCATTATTCAATAGGGCCCAAACTATCAAAAACCAGCGGTTTCAATGAACACACATTTCTTGGTAGAATCATGCAGGACTGAAATTTTTGATGTTTTTCTACTCCTCTCATGAGCCCAAACAAGTCTCTAAAAGCATGAGTTTGCAACTACTTTACTTTTGGAGAAAATTCAAAACATTCATTATTCAATAGAGCCCAATAGCAAAAACCAGCGTTTTGAATGAAGAATCACATTTCTTGGTAGAATCATGCAGGATTGAAATTTTTGATGGTTTTTTACTCCTCTCAACAGCCCAAACAAGTTTCTAAAAGGATGAGTTTGCAATTACTTTACTTTTGGAGAAAATTCAAAACATTCATTATTCAATAGGGCCCAAACTATCAAAAACCAGCGGTTTCAATGAACACACATTTCTTGGTAGAATCATGCAGGACTGAAATTTTTGATGTTTTTCTACTCCTCTCATGAGCCCAAACAAGTCTCTAAAAGCATGAGTTTGCAACTACTTTACTTTTGGAGAAAATTCAAAACATTCATTATTCAATAGAGCCCAATAGCAAAAACCAGCGTTTTGAATGAAGAATCACATTTCTTGGTAAAATCATGCAGGATTGAAATTTTTGATGGTTTTTTACTCCTCTCAACAGCCCAAACAAGTTTCTAAAAGGATGAGTTTGCAACTACTTTACTTTTGGAGAAAATTCAAAACATTCATTATTCAATAGGGCCCAAACTATCAAAAACCAGCGGTTTCAATGAACACACATTTCTTGGTAGAATCATGCAGGACTGAAATTTTTGATGTTTTTCTACTCCTCTCATGAGCCCAAACAAGTCTCTAAAAGCATGAGTTTGCAACTACTTTACTTTTGGAGAAAATTCAAAACATTCATTATTCAATAGAGCCCAATAGCAAAAACCAGCGTTTTGAATGAAGAATCACATTTCTTGGTAGAATCATGCAGGATTGAAATTTTTGATGGTTTTTTACTCCTCTCAACAGCCCAAACAAGTTTCTGAAAGGATGAGTTTGCAACTACTTTACTTTTGGAGAAAATTCAAAACATTCATTATTCAATAGGGCCCAAACTATCAAAAACCAGCGGTTTCAATGAACACACATTTCTTGGTAGAATCATGCAGGACTGAAATTTTTGATGTTTTTCTACTCCTCTCATGAGCCCAAACAAGACTCTAAAAGCATGAGTTTGCAACTACTTTACTTTTGGAGAAAATTCAAAACATTCATTATTCAATAGAGCCCAATAGCAAAAACCAGCGTTTTGAATGAAGAATCACATTTCTTGGTAAAATCATGCAGGATTGAAATTTTTGATGGTTTTTTACTCCTCTCAACAGCCCAAACAAGTTTCTAAAAGGATGAGTTTGCAACTACTTTACTTTTGGAGAAAATTCAAAACATTCATTATTCAATAGGGCCCAAACTATCAAAAACCAGCGGTTTGAATGAACACACATTTCTTGGTAGAATCATGCAGGACTGAAATTTTTGATGTTTTTCTACTCCTCTCATGAGCCCAAACAAGTCTCTAAAAGCATGAGTTTGCAACTACTTTACTTTTGGAGAAAATTCAAAACATTCATTATTCAATAGAGCCCAATAGCAAAAACCAGCGTTTTGAATGAAGAATCACATTTCTTGGTAGAATCATGCAGGATTGAAATTTTTGATGGCTTTTTACTCCTCTCAACAGCCCAAACAAGTTTCTAAAAGGATGAGTTTGCAACTACTTTACTTTTGGAGAAAATTCAAAACATTCATTATTCAATAGGGCCCAAACTATCAAAAACCAGCGGTTTCAATGAACACACATTTCTTGGTAGAATCATGCAGGACTGAAATTTTTGATGTTTTTCTACTCCTCTCATGAGCCCAAACAAGTCTCTAAAAGCATGAGTTTGCAACTACTTTACTTTTGGAGAAAATTCAAAACATTCATTATTCAATAGAGCCCAATAGCAAAAACCAGCGTTTTGAATGAAGAATCACATTTCTTGGTAGAATCATGCAGGATTGAAATTTTTGATGGTTTTTTACTCCTCTCAACAGCCCAAACAAGTTTCTAAAAGGATGAGTTTGCAACTACTTTACTTTTGGAGAAAATTCAAAACATTCATTATTCAATAGGGCCCAAAATATCAAAAACCAGCGGTTTCAATGAACACACATTTCTTGGTAGAATCATGCAGGACTGAAATTTTTGATGTTTTTCTACTCCTCTCATGAGCCCAAACAAGTCTCTAAAAGCATGAGTTTGCAACTACTTTACTTTTGGAGAAAATTCAAAACATTCATTATTCAATAGAGCCCAATAGCAAAAACCAGCGTTTTGAATGAAGAATCACATTTCTTGGTAGAATCATGCAGGATTGAAATTTTTGATGGTTTTTTACTCCTCTCAACAGCCCAAACAAGTTTCTGAAAGGATGAGTTTGCAACTACTTTACTTTTGGAGAAAATTCAAAACATTCATTATTCAATAGGGCCCAAACTATCAAAAACCAGCGGTTTCAATGAACACACATTTCTTGGTAGAATCATGCAGGACTGAAATTTTTGATGTTTTTCTACTCCTCTCATGAGCCCAAACAAGACTCTAAAAGCATGAGTTTGCAACTACTTTACTTTTGGAGAAAATTCAAAACATTCATTATTCAATAGAGCCCAATAGCAAAAACCAGCGTTTTGAATGAAGAATCACATTTCTTGGTAAAATCATGCAGGATTGAAATTTTTGATGGTTTTTTACTCCTCTCAACAGCCCAAACAAGTTTCTAAAAGGATGAGTTTGCAACTACTTTACTTTTGGAGAAAATTCAAAACATTCATTATTCAATAGGGCCCAAACTATCAAAAACCAGCGGTTTGAATGAACACACATTTCTTGGTAGAATCATGCAGGACTGAAATTTTTGATGTTTTTCTACTCCTCTCATGAGCCCAAACAAGTCTCTAAAAGCATGAGTTTGCAACTACTTTACTTTTGGAGAAAATTCAAAACATTCATTATTCAATAGAGCCCAATAGCAAAAACCAGCGTTTTGAATGAAGAATCACATTTCTTGGTAGAATCATGCAGGATTGAAATTTTTGATGGCTTTTTACTCCTCTCAACAGCCCAAACAAGTTTCTAAAAGGATGAGTTTGCAACTACTTTACTTTTGGAGAAAATTCAAAACATTCATTATTCAATAGGGCCCAAACTATCAAAAACCAGCGGTTTCAATGAACACACATTTCTTGGTAGAATCATGCAGGACTGAAATTTTTGATGTTTTTCTACTCCTCTCATGAGCCCAAACAAGTCTCTAAAAGCATGAGTTTGCAACTACTTTACTTTTGGAGAAAATTCAAAACATTCATTATTCAATAGAGCCCAATAGCAAAAACCAGCGTTTTGAATGAAGAATCACATTTCTTGGTAGAATCATGCAGGATTGAAATTTTTGATGGTTTTTTACTCCTCTCAACAGCCCAAACAAGTTTCTAAAAGGATGAGTTTGCAACTACTTTACTTTTGGAGAAAATTCAAAACATTCATTATTCAATAGGGCCCAAACTATCAAAAACCAGCGGTTTCAATGAACACACATTTCTTGGTAGAATCATGCAGGACTGAAATTTTTGATGTTTTTCTACTCCTCTCATGAGCCCAAACAAGTCTCTAAAAGCATGAGTTTGCAACTACTTTACTTTTGGAGAAAATTCAAAACATTCATTATTCAATAGAGCCCAATAGCAAAAACCAGCGTTTTGAATGAAGAATCACATTTCTTGGTAGAATCATGCAGGATTGAAATTTTTGATGGTTTTTTACTCCTCTCAACAGCCCAAACAAGTTTCTAAAAGGATGAGTTTGCAACTACTTTACTTTTGGAGAAAATTCAAAACATTCATTATTCAATAGGGCCCAAACTATCAAAAACCAGCGGTTTCAATGAACACACATTTCTTGGTAGAATCATGCAGGACTGAAATTTTTGATGTTTTTCTACTCCTCTCATGAGCCCAAACAAGTCTCTAAAAGCATGAGTTTGCAACTACTTTACTTTTGGAGAAAATTCAAAACATTCATTATTCAATAGGGCCCAAACTATCAAAAACCAGCGGTTTGAATGAACACACATTTCTTGGTAGAATCATGCAGGACTGAAATTTTTGATGTTTTTCTACTCCTCTCATGAGCCCAAACAAGTCTCTAAAAGCATGAGTTTGCAACTACTTTACTTTTGGAGAAAATTCAAAACATTCATTATTCAATAGAGCCCAATAGCAAAAACCAGCGTTTTGAATGAAGAATCACATTTCTTGGTAAAATCATGCAGGATTGAAATTTTTGATGGTTTTTTACTCCTCTCAACAGCCCAAACAAGTTTCTAAAAGGATGAGTTTGCAACTACTTTACTTTTGGAGAAAATTCAAAACATTCATTATTCAATAGGGCCCAAACTATCAAAAACCAGCGGTTTCAATGAACACACATTTCTTGGTAGAATCATGCAGGACTGAAATTTTTGATGTTTTTCTACTCCTCTCATGAGCCCAAACAAGTCTCTAAAAGCATGAGTTTGCAACTACTTTACTTTTGGAGAAAATTCAAAACATTCATTATTCAATAGAGCCCAATAGCAAAAACCAGCGTTTTGAATGAAGAATCACATTTCTTGGTAGAATCATGCAGGATTGAAATTTTTGATGGCTTTTTACTCCTCTCAACAGCCCAAACAAGTTTCTAAAAGGATGAGTTTGCAACTACTTTACTTTTGGAGAAAATTCAAAACATTCATTATTCAATAGGGCCCAAACTATCAAAAACCAGCGGTTTCAATGAACACACTTTTCTTGGTAGAATCATGCAGGACTGAAATTTTTGATGTTTTTCTACTCCTCTCATGAGCCCAAACAAGTCTCTAAAAGCATGAGTTTGCAACTACTTTACTTTTGGAGAAAATTCAAAACATTCATTATTCAATAGAGCCCAATAGCAAAAACCAGCGTTTTGAATGAAGAATCACATTTCTTGGTAGAATCATGCAGGATTGAAATTTTTGATGGTTTTTTACTCCTCTCAACAGCCCAAACAAGTTTCTAAAAGGATGAGTTTGCAACTACTTTACTTTTGGAGAAAATTCAAAACATTCATTATTCAATAGGGCCCAAACTATCAAAAACCAGCAGTTTCAATGAACACACATTTCTTGGTAGAATCATGCAGGACTGAAATTTTTGATGTTTTTCTACTCCTCTCATGAGCCCAAACAAGTCTCTAAAAGCATGAGTTTGCAACTACTTTACTTTTGGAGAAAATTCAAAACATTCATTATTCAATAGAGCCCAATAGCAAAAACCAGCGTTTTGAATGAAGAATCACATTTCTTGGTAGAATCATGCAGGATTGAAATTTTTGATGGTTTTTTACTCCTCTCAACAGCCCAAACAAGTTTCTAAAAGGATGAGTTTGCAACTACTTTACTTTTGGAGAAAATTCAAAACATTCATTATTCAATAGGGCCCAAACTATCAAAAACCAGCGGTTTCAATGAACACACATTTCTTGGTAGAATCATGCAGGACTGAAATTTTTGATGTTTTTGTACTCCTCTCATGAGCCCAAACAAGTCTCTAAAAGCATGAGTTTGCAACTACTTTACTTTTGGAGAAAATTCAAAACATTCATTATTCAATAGGGCCCAAACTATCAAAAACCAGCGGTTTGAATGAACACACATTTCTTGGTAGAATCATGCAGGACTGAAATTTTTGATGTTTTTCTACTCCTCTCATGAGCCCAAACAAGTCTCTAAAAGCATGAGTTTGCAACTACTTTACTTTTGGAGAAAATTCAAAACATTCATTATTCAATAGAGCCCAATAGCAAAAACCAGCGTTTTGAATGAAGAATCACATTTCTTGGTAGAATCATGCAGGATTGAAATTTTTGATGGTTTTTTACTCCTCTCAACAGCCCAAACAAGTTTCTAAAAGGATGAGTTTGCAACTACTTTACTTTTGGAGAAAATTCAAAACATTCATTATTCAATAGGGCCCAAACTATCAAAAACCAGCCGTTTCAATGAACACACATGTCTTGGTAGAATCATGCAGGACTGAAATTTTTGATGTTTTTCTACTCATCTCATGAGCCCAAACAAGTCTCTAAAAGCATGAGTTTGCAACTACTTTACTTTTGGAGAAAATTCAAAACATTCATTATTCAATAGAGCCCAATAGCAAAAACCAGCGTTTTGAATGAAGAATCACATTTCTTGGTAGAATCATGCAGGATTGAAATTTTTGATGGTTTTTTACTCCTCTCAACAGCCCAAACAAGTTTCTAAAAGGATGAGTTTGCAACTACTTTACTTTTGGAGAAAATTCAAAACATTCATTATTCAATAGGGCCCAAACTATCAAAAACCAGCGGTTTCAATGAACACACATTTCTTGGTAGAATCATGCAGGACTGAAATTTTTGATGTTTTTCTACTCCTCTCATGAGCCCAAACAAGTCTCTAAAACCATGAGTTTGCAACTACTTTACTTTTGGAGAAAATTCAAAACATTCATTATTCAATAGGGCCCAAACTATCAAAAACCAGCGGTTTGAATGAACACACATTTCTTGGTAGAATCATGCAGGACTGAAATTTTTGATGTTTTTCTACTCCTCTCATGAGCCCAAACAAGTCTCTAAAAGCATGAGTTTGCAACTACTTTACTTTTGGAGAAAATTCAAAACATTCATTATTCAATAGAGCCCAATAGCAAAAACCAGCGTTTTGAATGAAGAATCACATTTCTTGGTAGAATCATGCAGGATTGAAATTTTTGATGGTTTTTTACTCCTCTCAACAGCCTAAACAAGTTTCTAAAAGGATGAGTTTGCAACTACTTTACTTTTGGAGAAAATTCAAAACATTCATTATTCAATAGGGCCCAAACTATCAAAAACCAGCCGTTTCAATGAACACACATGTCTTGGTAGAATCATGCAGGACTGAAATTTTTGATGTTTTTCTACTCATCTCATGAGCCCAAACAAGTCTCTAAAAGCATGAGTTTGCAACTACTTTACTTTTGGAGAAAATTCAAAACATTCATTATTCAATAGAGCCCAATAGCAAAAACCAGCGTTTTGAATGAAGAATCACATTTCTTGGTAGAATCATGCAGGATTGAAATTTTTGATGGTTTTTTACTCCTCTCAACAGCCCAAACAAGTTTCTAAAAGGATGAGTTTGCAACTACTTTACTTTTGGAGAAAATTCAAAACATTCATTATTCAATAGGGCCCAAACTATCAAAAACCAGCGGTTTGAATGAACACATTTCTTAATAGAATCATGCAGGACTGAAATTTTTGATGTTTTTCTACTCCTCTCATGAGCCCAAACAAGTCTCTAAAAGCATGAGTTTGCAACTACTTTACTTTTGGAGAAAATTCAAAACATTCACTATTCAATAGAGCCCAATAGCAAAAATCAGGTTTTGAATAAAGAATCACATTTCTTGGTAAAATCATGCAGGATTGAAATTTTTGATGGTTTTTTACTCCTCTCAACAGCCCAAACAAGTTTCTAAAAGGATGAGTTTGCAACTACTTTACTTTTGGAGAAAATTCAAAACACTCATTATTCAATAGGACCCAAACTATCAAAAACCAGCCGTTTCAATGAACACACATTTCTTGGTAGAATCATGCAGGACTGAAATTTTTGATGTTTTTCTACTCCTCTCATGAGCCCAAACAAGTCTCTAAAAGCATGAGTTTGCAACTACTTTACTTTTGGAGAAAATTCAAAACATTCATTATTCAATAGGGCCCAAACTATCAAAAACCAGCGGTTTGAATGAACACACATTTCTTGGTAGAATCATGCAGGACTGAAATTTTTGATGTTTTTCTACTCCTCTCATGAGCCCAAACAAGTCTCTAAAAGCATGAGTTTGCAACTACTTTACTTTTGGAGAAAATTCAAAACATTCATTATTCAATAGAGCCCAATAGCAAAAACCAGCGTTTTGAATGAAGAATCACATTTCTTGGTAGAATCATGCAGGATTGAAATTTTTGATGGCTTTTTACTCCTCTCAACTGCCCAAACAAGTTTCTAAAAGGATGAGTTTGCAACTACTTTACTTTTGGAGAAAATTCAAAACATTCATTATTCAATAGGGCCCAAACTATCAAAAACCAGCGGTTTCAATGAACACACATTTCTTGGTAGAATCATGCAGGACTGAAATTTTTGATGTTTTTCTACTCCTCTCATGAGCCCAAACAAGTCTCTAAAAGCATGAGTTTGCAACTACTTTACTTTTGGAGAAAATTCAAAACATTCATTATTCAATAGAGCCCAATAGCAAAAACCAGCGTTTTGAATGAAGAATCACATTTCTTGGTAGAATCATGCAGGATTGAAATTTTTGATGGTTTTTTACTCCTCTCAACAGCCCAAACAAGTTTCTAAAAGGATGAGTTTGCAACTACTTTACTTTTGGAGAAAATTCAAAACATTCATTATTCAATAGGGCCCAAACTATCAAAAACCAGCGGTTTCAATGAACACACATTTCTTGGTAGAATCATGCAGGACTGAAATTTTTGATGTTTTTCTACTCCTCTCATGAGCCCAAACAAGTCTCTAAAAGCATGAGTTTGCAACTACTTTACTTTTGGAGAAAATTCAAAACATTCATTATTCAATAGGGCCCAAACTATCAAAAACCAGCGGTTTGAATGAACACACATTTCTTGGTAGAATCATGCAGGACTGAAATTTTTGATGTTTTTCTACTCCTCTCATGAGCCCAAACAAGTCTCTAAAAGCATGAGTTTGCAACTACTTTACTTTTGGAGAAAATTCAAAACATTCACTATTCAATAGAGCCCAATAGCAAAAATCAGGTTTTGAATGAAGAATCACATTTCTTGGTAAAATCATGCAGGATTGAAATTTTTGATGGTTTTTTACTCCTCTCAACAGCCCAAACAAGTTTCTAAAAGGATGAGTTTGCAACTACTTTACTTTTGGAGAAAATTCAAAACATTCATTATTCAATAGGGCCCAAACTATCAAAAACCAGCGGTTTCAATGAACACACATTTCTTGGTAGAATCATGCAGGACTGAAATTTTTGATGTTTTTCTACTCCTCTCATGAGCCCAAACAAGTCTCTAAAAGCATGAGTTTGCAACTACTTTACTTTTGGAGAAAATTCAAAACATTCATTATTCAATAGAGCCCAATAGCAAAAACCAGCGTTTTGAATGAAGAATCACATTTCTTGGTAGAATCATGCAGGATTGAAATTTTTGATGGTTTTTTACTCCTCTCAACAGCCCAAACAAGTTTCTAAAAGGATGAGTTTGCAACTACTTTACTTTTGGAGAAAATTCAAAACATTTATTATTCAATAGGGCCCAAACTATCAAAAACCAGCGGTTTCAATGAACACACATTTCTTGGTAGAATCATGCAGGACTGAAATTTTTGATGTTTTTCTACTCCTCTCATGAGCCCAAACAAGTCTCTAACAGCATGAGTTTGCAACTACTTTACTTTTGGAGAAAATTCAAAACATTCATTATTCAATAGAGCCCAATAGCAAAAACCAGCGTTTTGAAAGAAGAATCACATTTCTTGGTAGAATCATGCAGGATTGAAATTTTTGATGGTTTTTTACTCCTCTCAACAGCCCAAACAAGTTTCTAAAAGGATGAGTTTGCAACTACTTTACTTTTGGAGAAAATTCAAAACATTCATTATTCAATAGGGCCCAAACTATCAAAAACCAGCGGTTTCAATGAACACACATTTCTTGGTAGAATCATGCAGGACTGAAATTTTTGATGTTTTTCTACTCCTCTCATGAGCCCAAACAAGTCTCTAAAAGCATGAGTTTGCAACTACTTTACTTTTGGAGAAAATTCAAAACATTCATTATTCAATAGAGCCCAATAGCAAAAACCAGCGTTTTGAATGAAGAATCACATTTCTTGGTAGAATCATGCAGGATTGAAATTTTTGATGGTTTTTTACTCCTCTCAACAGCCCAAACAAGTTTCTAAAAGGATGAGTTTGCAACTACTTTACTTTTGGAGAAAATTCAAAACATTCATTATTCAATAGGGCCCAAACTATCAAAAACCAGCGGTTTGAATGAACACACATTTCTTGGTAGAATCATGCAGGACTGAAATTTTTGATGTTTTTCTACTCCTCTCATGAGCCCAAACAAGTCTCTAAAAGCATGAGTTTGCAACTACTTTACTTTTGGAGAAAATTCAAAACATTCATTATTCAATAGAGCCTAATAGCAAAAACCAGCGTTTTGAATGAAGAATCACATTTCTTGGTAAAATCATGCAGGATTGAAATTTTTGATGGTTTTTTACTCCTCTCAACAGCCCAAACAAGTTTCTAAAAGGATGAGTTTGCAACTACTTTACTTTTGGAGAAAATTCAAAACATTCATTATTCAATAGGGCCCAAACTATCAAAAACCAGCGGTTTCAATGAACACACATTTCTTGGTAGAATCATGCAGGACTGAAATTTTTGATGTTTTTCTACTCCTCTCATGAGCCCAAACAAGTCTCTAAAAGCATGAGTTTGCAACTACTTTACTTTTGGAGAAAATTCAAAACATTCATTATTCAATAGAGCCCAATAGCAAAAACCAGCGTTTTGAATGAAGAATCACATTTCTTGGTAGAATCATGCAGGATTGAAATTTTTGATGGTTTTTTACTCCTCTCAACAGCCCAAACAAGTTTCTGAAAGGATGAGTTTGCAACTACTTTACTTTTGGAGAAAATTCAAAACATTCATTATTCAATAGGGCCCAAACTATCAAAAACCAGCGGTTTCAATGAACACACATTTCTTGGTAGAATCATGCAGGACTGAAATTTTTGATGTTTTTCTACTCCTCTCATGAGCCCAAACAAGACTCTAAAAGCATGAGTTTGCAACTACTTTACTTTTGGAGAAAATTCAAAACATTCATTATTCAATAGAGCCCAATAGCAAAAACCAGCGTTTTGAATGAAGAATCACATTTCTTGGTAAAATCATGCAGGATTGAAATTTTTGATGGTTTTTTACTCCTCTCAACAGCCCAAACAAGTTTCTAAAAGGATGAGTTTGCAACTACTTTACTTTTGGAGAAAATTCAAAACATTCATTATTCAATAGGGCCCAAACTATCAAAAACCAGCGGTTTGAATGAACACACATTTCTTGGTAGAATCATGCAGGACTGAAATTTTTGATGTTTTTCTACTCCTCTCATGAGCCCAAACAAGTCTCTAAAAGCATGAGTTTGCAACTACTTTACTTTTGGAGAAAATTCAAAACATTCATTATTCAATAGAGCCCAATAGCAAAAACCAGCGTTTTGAATGAAGAATCACATTTCTTGGTAGAATCATGCAGGATTGAAATTTTTGATGGCTTTTTACTCCTCTCAACAGCCCAAACAAGTTTCTAAAAGGATGAGTTTGCAACTACTTTACTTTTGGAGAAAATTCAAAACATTCATTATTCAATAGGGCCCAAACTATCAAAAACCAGCGGTTTCAATGAACACACATTTCTTGGTAGAATCATGCAGGACTGAAATTTTTGATGTTTTTCTACTCCTCTCATGAGCCCAAACAAGTCTCTAAAAGCATGAGTTTGCAACTACTTTACTTTTGGAGAAAATTCAAAACATTCATTATTCAATAGAGCCCAATAGCAAAAACCAGCGTTTTGAATGAAGAATCACATTTCTTGGTAGAATCATGCAGGATTGAAATTTTTGATGGTTTTTTACTCCTCTCAACAGCCCAAACAAGTTTCTAAAAGGATGAGTTTGCAACTACTTTACTTTTGGAGAAAATTCAAAACATTCATTATTCAATAGGGCCCAAACTATCAAAAACCAGCGGTTTCAATGAACACACATTTCTTGGTAGAATCATGCAGGACTGAAATTTTTGATGTTTTTCTACTCCTCTCATGAGCCCAAACAAGTCTCTAAAAGCATGAGTTTGCAACTACTTTACTTTTGGAGAAAATTCAAAACATTCATTATTCAATAGAGCCCAATAGCAAAAACCAGCGTTTTGAATGAAGAATCACATTTCTTGGTAGAATCATGCAGGATTGAAATTTTTGATGGTTTTTTACTCCTCTCAACAGCCCAAACAAGTTTCTAAAAGGATGAGTTTGCAACTACTTTACTTTTGGAGAAAATTCAAAACATTCATTATTCAATAGGGCCCAAACTATCAAAAACCAGCGGTTTCAATGAACACACATTTCTTGGTAGAATCATGCAGGACTGAAATTTTTGATGTTTTTCTACTCCTCTCATGAGCCCAAACAAGTCTCTAAAAGCATGAGTTTGCAACTACTTTACTTTTGGAGAAAATTCAAAACATTCATTATTCAATAGGGCCCAAACTATCAAAAACCAGCGGTTTGAATGAACACACATTTCTTGGTAGAATCATGCAGGACTGAAATTTTTGATGTTTTTCTACTCCTCTCATGAGCCCAAACAAGTCTCTAAAAGCATGAGTTTGCAACTACTTTACTTTTGGAGAAAATTCAAAACATTCATTATTCAATAGAGCCCAATAGCAAAAACCAGCGTTTTGAATGAAGAATCACATTTCTTGGTAAAATCATGCAGGATTGAAATTTTTGATGGTTTTTTACTCCTCTCAACAGCCCAAACAAGTTTCTAAAAGGATGAGTTTGCAACTACTTTACTTTTGGAGAAAATTCAAAACATTCATTATTCAATAGGGCCCAAACTATCAAAAACCAGCGGTTTCAATGAACACACATTTCTTGGTAGAATCATGCAGGACTGAAATTTTTGATGTTTTTCTACTCCTCTCATGAGCCCAAACAAGTCTCTAAAAGCATGAGTTTGCAACTACTTTACTTTTGGAGAAAATTCAAAACATTCATTATTCAATAGAGCCCAATAGCAAAAACCAGCGTTTTGAATGAAGAATCACATTTCTTGGTAGAATCATGCAGGATTGAAATTTTTGATGGCTTTTTACTCCTCTCAACAGCCCAAACAAGTTTCTAAAAGGATGAGTTTGCAACTACTTTACTTTTGGAGAAAATTCAAAACATTCATTATTCAATAGGGCCCAAACTATCAAAAACCAGCGGTTTCAATGAACACACATTTCTTGGTAGAATCATGCAGGACTGAAATTTTTGATGTTTTTCTACTCCTCTCATGAGCCCAAACAAGTCTCTAAAAGCATGAGTTTGCAACTACTTTACTTTTGGAGAAAATTCAAAACATTCATTATTCAATAGAGCCCAATAGCAAAAACCAGCGTTTTGAATGAAGAATCACATTTCTTGGTAGAATCATGCAGGATTGAAATTTTTGATGGTTTTTTACTCCTCTCAACAGCCCAAACAAGTTTCTAAAAGGATGAGTTTGCAACTACTTTACTTTTGGAGAAAATTCAAAACATTCATTATTCAATAGGGCCCAAACTATCAAAAACCAGCAGTTTCAATGAACACACATTTCTTGGTAGAATCATGCAGGACTGAAATTTTTGATGTTTTTCTACTCCTCTCATGAGCCCAAACAAGTCTCTAAAAGCATGAGTTTGCAACTACTTTACTTTTGGAGAAAATTCAAAACATTCATTATTCAATAGAGCCCAATAGCAAAAACCAGCGTTTTGAATGAAGAATCACATTTCTTGGTAGAATCATGCAGGATTGAAATTTTTGATGGTTTTTTACTCCTCTCAACAGCCCAAACAAGTTTCTAAAAGGATGAGTTTGCAACTACTTTACTTTTGGAGAAAATTCAAAACATTCATTATTCAATAGGGCCCAAACTATCAAAAACCAGCGGTTTCAATGAACACACATTTCTTGGTAGAATCATGCAGGACTGAAATTTTTGATGTTTTTGTACTCCTCTCATGAGCCCAAACAAGTCTCTAAAAGCATGAGTTTGCAACTACTTTACTTTTGGAGAAAATTCAAAACATTCATTATTCAATAGGGCCCAAACTATCAAAAACCAGCGGTTTGAATGAACACACATTTCTTGGTAGAATCATGCAGGACTGAAATTTTTGATGTTTTTCTACTCCTCTCATGAGCCCAAACAAGTCTCTAAAAGCATGAGTTTGCAACTACTTTACTTTTGGAGAAAATTCAAAACATTCATTATTCAATAGAGCCCAATAGCAAAAACCAGCGTTTTGAATGAAGAATCACATTTCTTGGTAGAATCATGCAGGATTGAAATTTTTGATGGTTTTTTACTCCTCTCAACAGCCCAAACAAGTTTCTAAAAGGATGAGTTTGCAACTACTTTACTTTTGGAGAAAATTCAAAACATTCATTATTCAATAGGGCCCAAACTATCAAAAACCAGCCGTTTCAATGAACACACATGTCTTGGTAGAATCATGCAGGACTGAAATTTTTGATGTTTTTCTACTCATCTCATGAGCCCAAACAAGTCTCTAAAAGCATGAGTTTGCAACTACTTTACTTTTGGAGAAAATTCAAAACATTCATTATTCAATAGAGCCCAATAGCAAAAACCAGCGTTTTGAATGAAGAATCACATTTCTTGGTAGAATCATGCAGGATTGAAATTTTTGATGGTTTTTTACTCCTCTCAACAGCCCAAACAAGTTTCTAAAAGGATGAGTTTGCAACTACTTTACTTTTGGAGAAAATTCAAAACATTCATTATTCAATAGGGCCCAAACTATCAAAAACCAGCGGTTTCAATGAACACACATTTCTTGGTAGAATCATGCAGGATTGAAATTTTTGATGTTTTTCTACTCCTCTCATGAGCCCAAACAAGTCTCTAAAACCATGAGTTTGCAACTACTTTACTTTTGGAGAAAATTCAAAACATTCATTATTCAATAGGGCCCAAACTATCAAAAACCAGCGGTTTGAATGAACACACATTTCTTGGTAGAATCATGCAGGACTGAAATTTTTGATGTTTTTCTACTCCTCTCATGAGCCCAAACAAGTCTCTAAAAGCATGAGTTTGCAACTACTTTACTTTTGGAGAAAATTCAAAACATTCATTATTCAATAGAGCCCAATAGCAAAAACCAGCGTTTTGAATGAAGAATCACATTTCTTGGTAGAATCATGCAGGATTGAAATTTTTGATGGTTTTTTACTCCTCTCAACAGCCTAAACAAGTTTCTAAAAGGATGAGTTTGCAACTACTTTACTTTTGGAGAAAATTCAAAACATTCATTATTCAATAGGGCCCAAACTATCAAAAACCAGCCGTTTCAATGAACACACATGTCTTGGTAGAATCATGCAGGACTGAAATTTTTGATGTTTTTCTACTCATCTCATGAGCCCAAACAAGTCTCTAAAAGCATGAGTTTGCAACTACTTTACTTTTGGAGAAAATTCAAAACATTCATTATTCAATAGAGCCCAATAGCAAAAACCAGCGTTTTGAATGAAGAATCACATTTCTTGGTAGAATCATGCAGGATTGAAATTTTTGATGGTTTTTTACTCCTCTCAACAGCCCAAACAAGTTTCTAAAAGGATGAGTTTGCAACTACTTTACTTTTGGAGAAAATTCAAAACATTCATTATTCAATAGGGCCCAAACTATCAAAAACCAGCGGTTTGAATGAACACATTTCTTAATAGAATCATGCAGGACTGAAATTTTTGATGTTTTTCTACTCCTCTCATGAGCCCAAACAAGTCTCTAAAAGCATGAGTTTGCAACTACTTTACTTTTGGAGAAAATTCAAAACATTCACTATTCAATAGAGCCCAATAGCAAAAATCAGGTTTTGAATAAAGAATCACATTTCTTGGTAAAATCATGCAGGATTGAAATTTTTGATGGTTTTTTACTCCTCTCAACAGCCCAAACAAGTTTCTAAAAGGATGAGTTTGCAACTACTTTACTTTTGGAGAAAATTCAAAACACTCATTATTCAATAGGACCCAAACTATCAAAAACCAGCCGTTTCAATGAACACACATTTCTTGGTAGAATCATGCAGGACTGAAATTTTTGATGTTTTTCTACTCCTCTCATGAGCCCAAACAAGTCTCTAAAAGCATGAGTTTGCAACTACTTTACTTTTGGAGAAAATTCAAAACATTCATTATTCAATAGGGCCCAAACTATCAAAAACCAGCGGTTTGAATGAACACACATTTCTTGGTAGAATCATGCAGGACTGAAATTTTTGATGTTTTTCTACTCCTCTCATGAGCCCAAACAAGTCTCTAAAAGCATGAGTTTGCAACTACTTTACTTTTGGAGAAAATTCAAAACATTCATTATTCAATAGAGCCCAATAGCAAAAACCAGCGTTTTGAATGAAGAATCACATTTCTTGGTAGAATCATGCAGGATTGAAATTTTTGATGGCTTTTTACTCCTCTCAACAGCCCAAACAAGTTTCTAAAAGGATGAGTTTGCAACTACTTTACTTTTGGAGAAAATTCAAAACATTCATTATTCAATAGGGCCCAAACTATCAAAAACCAGCGGTTTCAATGAACACACATTTCTTGGTAGAATCATGCAGGACTGAAATTTTTGATGTTTTTCTACTCCTCTCATGAGCCCAAACAAGTCTCTAAAAGCATGAGTTTGCAACTACTTTACTTTTGGAGAAAATTCAAAACATTCATTATTCAATAGAGCCCAATAGCAAAAACCAGCGTTTTGAATGAAGAATCACATTTCTTGGTAGAATCATGCAGGATTGAAATTTTTGATGGTTTTTTACTCCTCTCAACAGCCCAAACAAGTTTCTAAAAGGATGAGTTTGCAACTACTTTACTTTTGGAGAAAATTCAAAACATTCATTATTCAATAGGGCCCAAACTATCAAAAACCAGCGGTTTCAATGAACACACATTTCTTGGTAGAATCATGCAGGACTGAAATTTTTGATGTTTTTCTACTCCTCTCATGAGCCCAAACAAGTCTCTAAAAGCATGAGTTTGCAACTACTTTACTTTTGGAGAAAATTCAAAACATTCATTATTCAATAGGGCCCAAACTATCAAAAACCAGCGGTTTGAATGAACACACATTTCTTGGTAGAATCATGCAGGACTGAAATTTTTGATGTTTTTCTACTCCTCTCATGAGCCCAAACAAGTCTCTAAAAGCATGAGTTTGCAACTACTTTACTTTTGGAGAAAATTCAAAACATTCACTATTCAATAGAGCCCAATAGCAAAAATCAGGTTTTGAATGAAGAATCACATTTCTTGGTAAAATCATGCAGGATTGAAATTTTTGATGGTTTTTTACTCCTCTCAACAGCCCAAACAAGTTTCTAAAAGGATGAGTTTGCAACTACTTTACTTTTGGAGAAAATTCAAAACATTCATTATTCAATAGGGCCCAAACTATCAAAAACCAGCGGTTTCAATGAACACACATTTCTTGGTAGAATCATGCAGGACTGAAATTTTTGATGTTTTTCTACTCCTCTCATGAGCCCAAACAAGTCTCTAAAAGCATGAGTTTGCAACTACTTTACTTTTGGAGAAAATTCAAAACATTCATTATTCAATAGAGCCCAATAGCAAAAACCAGCGTTTTGAATGAAGAATCACATTTCTTGGTAGAATCATGCAGGATTGAAATTTTTGATGGTTTTTTACTCCTCTCAACAGCCCAAACAAGTTTCTAAAAGGATGAGTTTGCAACTACTTTACTTTTGGAGAAAATTCAAAACATTTATTATTCAATAGGGCCCAAACTATCAAAAACCAGCGGTTTCAATGAACACACATTTCTTGGTAGAATCATGCAGGACTGAAATTTTTGATGTTTTTCTACTCCTCTCATGAGCCCAAACAAGTCTCTAACAGCATGAGTTTGCAACTACTTTACTTTTGGAGAAAATTCAAAACATTCATTATTCAATAGAGCCCAATAGCAAAAACCAGCGTTTTGAAAGAAGAATCACATTTCTTGGTAGAATCATGCAGGATTGAAATTTTTGATGGTTTTTTACTCCTCTCAACAGCCCAAACAAGTTTCTAAAAGGATGAGTTTGCAACTACTTTACTTTTGGAGAAAATTCAAAACATTCATTATTCAATAGGGCCCAAACTATCAAAAACCAGCGGTTTCAATGAACACA
Source organism: Dendrobates tinctorius (assembly GCF_039654945.1). NCBI lineage: Eukaryota > Metazoa > Chordata > Amphibia > Anura > Dendrobatidae > Dendrobates > Dendrobates tinctorius. The sequence continues at coordinate 93,962,041 of NW_027361687.1, read as the reverse complement.
CATTTCTTGGTAGAATCATGCAGGACTGAAATTTTTGATGTTTTTCTACTCCTCTCATGAGCCCAAACAAGTCTCTAAAAGCATGAGTTTGCAACTACTTTACTTTTGGAGAAAATTCAAAACATTCATTATTCAATAGAGCCCAATAGCAAAAACCAGCGTTTTGAATGAAGAATCACATTTCTTGGTAGAATCATGCAGGATTGAAATTTTTGATGGTTTTTTACTCCTCTCAACAGCCCAAACAAGTTTCTAAAAGGATGAGTTTGCAACTACTTTACTTTTGGAGAAAATTCAAAACATTCATTATTCAATAGGGCCCAAACTATCAAAAACCAGCGGTTTGAATGAACACACATTTCTTGGTAGAATCATGCAGGACTGAAATTTTTGATGTTTTTCTACTCCTCTCATGAGCCCAAACAAGTCTCTAAAAGCATGAGTTTGCAACTACTTTACTTTTGGAGAAAATTCAAAACATTCATTATTCAATAGAGCCTAATAGCAAAAACCAGCGTTTTGAATGAAGAATCACATTTCTTGGTAAAATCATGCAGGATTGAAATTTTTGATGGTTTTTTACTCCTCTCAACAGCCCAAACAAGTTTCTAAAAGGATGAGTTTGCAACTACTTTACTTTTGGAGAAAATTCAAAACATTCATTATTCAATAGGGCCCAAACTATCAAAAACCAGCGGTTTCAATGAACACACATTTCTTGGTAGAATCATGCAGGACTGAAATTTTTGATGTTTTTCTACTCCTCTCATGAGCCCAAACAAGTCTCTAAAAGCATGAGTTTGCAACTACTTTACTTTTGGAGAAAATTCAAAACATTCATTATTCAATAGAGCCCAATAGCAAAAACCAGCGTTTTGAATGAAGAATCACATTTCTTGGTAGAATCATGCAGGATTGAAATTTTTGATGGTTTTTTACTCCTCTCAACAGCCCAAACAAGTTTCTAAAAGGATGAGTTTGCAACTACTTTACTTTTGGAGAAAATTCAAAACATTCATTATTCAATAGGGCCCAAACTATCAAAAACCAGCGGTTTCAATGAACACACATTTCTTGGTAGAATCATGCAGGACTGAAATTTTTGATGTTTTTCTACTCCTCTCATGAGCCCAAACAAGTCTCTAAAAGCATGAGTTTGCAACTACTTTACTTTTGGAGAAAATTCAAAACATTCATTATTCAATAGGGCTCAAACTATCAAAAACCAGCGGTTTGAATGAACACACATTTCTTGGTAGAATCATGCAGGACTGAAATTTTTGATGTTTTTCTACTCCTCTCATGAGCCCAAACAAGTCTCTAAAAGCATGAGTTTGCAACTACTTTACTTTTGGAGAAAATTCAAAACATTCATTATTCAATAGAGCCCAATAGCAAAAACCAGCGTTTTGAATGAAGAATCACATTTCTTGGTAGAATCATGCAGGATTGAAATTTTTGATGGTTTTTTACTCCTCTCAACAGCCCAAACAAGTTTCTAAAAGGATGAGTTTGCAACTACTTTACTTTTGGAGAAAATTCAAAACATTCATTATTCAATAGGGCCCAAACTATCAAAAACCAGCGGTTTCAATGAACACACATTTCTTGGTAGAATCATGCAGGACTGAAATTTTTGATGTTTTTCTACTCCTCTCATGAGCCCAAACAAGTCTCTAAAAGCATGAGTTTGCAACTACTTTACTTTTGGAGAAAATTCAAAACATTCATTATTCAATAGGGCCCAAACTATCAAAAACCAGCGGTTTGAATGAACACACATTTCTTGGTAGAATCATGCAGGACTGAAATTTTTGATGTTTTTCTACTCCTCTCATGAGCCCAAACAAGTCTCTAAAAGCATGAGTTTGCAACTACTTTACTTTTGGAGAAAATTCAAAACATTCATTATTCAATAGAGCCCAATAGCAAAAACCAGCGTTTTGAATGAAGAATCACATTTCTTGGTAGAATCATGCAGGATTGAAATTTTTGATGTTTTTTTACTCCTCTCAACAGCCCAAACAAGTTTCTAAAAGGATGAGTTTGCAACTACTTTACTTTTGGAGAAAATTCAAAACATTCATTATTCAATAGGGCCCAAACTATCAAAAACCAGCCGTTTCAATGAACACACATGTCTTGGTAGAATCATGCTGGACTGAAATTTTTGATGTTTTTCTACTCATCTCATGAGCCCAAACAAGTCTCGAAAAGCATGAGTTTGCAACTACTTTACTTTTGGAGAAAATTCAAAACATTCATTATTCAATAGAGCCCAATAGCAAAAACCAGCGTTTTGAATGAAGAATCACATTTCTTGGTAGAATCATGCAGGATTGAAATTTTTGATGGTTTTTTACTCCTCTCAACAGCCCAAACAAGTTTCTAAAAGGATGAGTTTGCAACTACTTTACTTTTGGAGAAAATTCAAAACATTCATTATTCAATAGGGCCCAAACTATCAAAAACCAGCGGTTTCCATGAACACACATTTCTTGGTAGAATCATGCAGGACTGAAATTTTTGATGTTTTTCTACTCCTCTCATGAGCCCAAACAAGTCTCTAAAAGCATGAGTTTGCAACTACTTTACTTTTGGAGAAAATTCAAAACATTCATTATTCAATAGGGCCCAAACTATCAAAAACCAGCGGTTTGAATGAACACACATTTCTTGGTAGAATCATGCAGGACTGAAATTTTTGATGTTTTTCTACTCCTCTCATGAGCCCAAACAAGTCTCTGAAAGCATGAGTTTGCAACTACTTTACTTTTGGAGAAAATTCAAAACATTCATTATTCAATAGAGCCCAATAGCAAAAACCAGCGTTTTGAATGAAGAATCACATTTCTTGGTAGAATCATGCAGGATTGAAATTTTTGATGGTTTTTTACTCCTCTCAACAGCCCAAACAAGTTTCTAAAAGGATGAGTTTGCAACTACTTTACTTTTGTAGAAAATTCAAAACATTCATTATTCAATAGGGCCCAAACTATCAAAAACCAGCCGTTTCAATGAACACACATGTCTTGGTAGAATCATGCAGGACTGACATTTTTGATGTTTTTCTACTCATCTCATGAGCCCAAACAAGTCTCTAAAAGCATGAGTTTGCAACTACTTTACTTTTGGAGAAAATTCAAAACATTCATTATTCAATAGAGCCCAATAGCAAAAACCAGCGTTTTGAATGAAGAATCACATTTCTTGGTAGAATCATGCAGGATTGAAATTTTTGATGATTTTTTACTCCTCTCAACAGCCCAAACAAGTTTCTAAAAGGATGAGTTTGCAACTACTTTACTTTTGGAGAAAATTCAAAACATTCATTATTCAATAGGGCCCAAACTATCAAAAACCAGCGGTTTCAATGAACACACATTTCTTGGTAGAATCATGCAGGACTGAAATTTTTGATGTTTTTCTACTCCTCTCATGAGCCCAAACAAGTCTCTAAAAGCATGAGTTTGCAACTACTTTACTTTTGGAGAAAATTCAAAACATTCATTATTCAATAGAGCCCAATAGCAAAAACCAGCGTTTTGAATGAAGAATCACATTTCTTGGTAGAATCATGCAGGATTGAAATTTTTGATGGTTTTTTACTCCTCTCAACAGCCCAAACAAGTTTCTAAAAGGATGAGTTTGCAACTACTTTACTTTTGGAGAAAATTCAAAACATTCATTATTCAATAGGGCCCAAACTATCAAAAACCAGCGGTTTCAATGAACACACATTTCTTGGTAGAATCATGCAGGACTGAAATTTTTGATGTTTTTCTACTCCTCTCATGAGCCCAAACAAGTCTCTAAAAGCATGAGTTTGCAACTACTTTACTTTTGGAGAAAATTCAAAACATTCATTATTCAATAGGGCCCAAACTATCAAAAACCAGCGGTTTGAATGAACACACATTTCTTGATAGAATCATCAAACAAATGACCACAGCAGAAAGAAACAATAAAATGAAAAAATGTATAAAATTGTATAAATTTGCACCAATGTATAAAATTGCACCAATCTACATATAATAATACATAATAATACATAATAATTCCCCCTGACGAAGGACGCCAGTTCCGAAACGCGCGTCGGGGAGTGCCGGGCATTACTTTAGAGGCTGTCATTATATCACGGGTATGTAATATCTTTAATCGGCTCACACATTATTGAGTGTTATGTCATGGGTTATCACTTTGGGATATGATTTTACCACAATGGCATATTATTGATGTGGAATTATATTGGAATTATATTAGTTTTACAACCCAATTGTGGGTATAATCACTTTTGTGTTACATATAATTTTTGTTTAAATATATCACTGTTTACAGTTATGCACATTTGTTACATCAATATGTGTGCGATGCTGTGATAGATTAATAATCTTTTGACAGGCCTCTCTTTTTTATTATTATTGTTTCATATATATGTTATGATTTTAGATCAATGTTTTGTATGTCCTTGGCACTTGTTTGCACAAGTTTATAATTGCCCAAATCTGATTCATTAAAGATTATCTAGAATTTTAGATACATTGTGTCCTATTGTTTTATTGAATTGTCCATACACAGTGGCTTGTTTTACCATTGATAGAATCATGCAGGACTGAAATTTTTGATGTTTTTCTACTCCTCTCATGAGCCCAAACAAATCTCTAAAAGCATGAGTTTGCAACTACTTTACTTTTGGAGAAAATTCAAAACATTCATTATTCAATAGAGCCCAATAGCAAAAACCAGCGTTTTGAATGAAGAATCACATTTCTTGGTAGAATCATGCAGGATTGAAATTTTTGATGTTTTTTTACTCCTCTCAACAGCCCAAACAAGTTTCTAAAAGGATGAGTTTGCAACTACTTTACTTTTGGAGAAAATTCAAAACATTCATTATTCAATAGGGCCCAAACTATCAAAAACCAGCCGTTTCAATGAACACACATGTCTTGGTAGAATCATGCAGGACTGAAATTTTTGATGTTTTTCTACTCATCTCATGAGCCCAAACAAGTCTCTAAAAGCATGAGTTTGCAACTACTTTACTTTTGGAGAAAATTCAAAACATTCATTATTCAATAGAGCCCAATAGCAAAAACCAGCGTTTTGAATGAAGAATCACATTTCTTGGTAGAATCATGCAGGATTGAAATTTTTGATGGTTTTTTACTCCTCTCAACAGCCCAAACAAGTTTCTAAAAGGATGAGTTTGCAACTACTTTACTTTTGGAGAAAATTCAAAACATTCATTATTCAATAGGGCCCAAACTATCAAAAACCAGCGGTTTGAATGAACACATTTCTTGGTAGAATCATGCAGGACTGAAATTTTTGATGTTTTTCTACTCCTCTCATGAGCCCAAACAAGTCTCTAAAAGCATGAGTTTGCAACTACTTTACTTTTGGAGAAAATTCAAAACATTCACTATTCAATAGAGCCCAATAGCAAAAATCAGGTTTTGAATGAAGAATCACATTTCTTGGTAAAATCATGCAGGATTGAAATTTTTGATGGTTTTTTACTCCTCTCAACAGCCCAAACAAGTTTCTAAAAGGATGAGTTTGCAACTACTTTACTTTTGGAGAAAATTCAAAACATTCATTATTCAATAGGGCCCAAACTATCAAAAACCAGCGGTTTGAATGAACACACATTTCTTGGTAGAATCATGCAGGACTGAAATTTTTGATGTTTTTCTACTCCTCTCATGAGCCCAAACAAGTCTCTAAAAGCATGAGTTTGCAACTACTTTACTTTTGGAGAAAATTCAAAACATTCATTATTCAATAGAGCCCAATAGCAAAAACCAGCGTTTTGAATGAAGAATCACATTTCTTGGTAGAATCATGCAGGATTGAAATTTTTGATGGTTTTTTACTCCTCTCAACAGCCCAAACAAGTTTCTAAAAGGATGAGTTTGCAACTACTTTACTTTTGGAGAAAATTCAAAACATTCATTATTCAATAGGGCCCAAACTATCAAAAACCAGCGGTTTGAATGAACACACATTTCTTGGTAGAATCATGCAGGACTGAAATTTTTGATGTTTTTCTACTCCTCTCATGAGCCCAAACAAGTCTCTAAAAGCATGAGTTTGCAACTACTTTACTTTTGGAGAAAATTCAAAACATTCATTATTCAATAGAGCCCAATAGCAAAAACCAGCGTTTTGAATGAAGAATCACATTTCTTGGTAGAATCATGCAGGATTGAAATTTTTGATGGTTTTTTACTCCTCTCAACAGCCCAAACAAGTTTCTAAAAGGATGAGTTTGCAAATACTTTACTTTTGGAGAAAATTCAAAACATTCATTATTCAATAGGGCCCAAACTATCAAATCAGCGGTTTCAATGAACACACATTTCTTGGTAGAATCATGCAGGACTGAAATTTTTGATGTTTTTCTACTCCTCTCATGAGCCCAAACAAGTCTCTAAAAGCATGAGTTTGCAACTACTTTACTTTTGGAGAAAATTCAAAACATTCATTATTCAATAGAGCCCAATAGCAAAAACCAGCGTTTTGAATGAAGAATCACATTTCTTGGTAGAATCATGCAGGATTGAAATTTTTGATGGTTTTTTACTCCTCTCAACAGCCCAAACAAGTTTCTAAAAGGATGAGTTTGCAACTACTTTACTTTTGGAGAAAATTCAAAACATTCATTATTCAATAGGGCCCAAACTATCAAAAACCAGCGGTTTCAATGAACACACATTTCTTGGTAGAATCATGCAGGACTGAAATTTTTGATGTTTTTCTACTCCTCTCATGAGCCCAAACAAGTCTCTAAAAGCATGAGTTTGCAACTACTTTACTTTTGGAGAAAATTCAAAACATTCATTATTCAATAGGGCCCAAACTATCAAAAACCAGCGGTTTGAATGAACACACATTTCTTGGTAGAATCATGCAGGACTGAAATTTTTGATGTTTTTCTACTCCTCTCATGAGCCCAAACAAGTCTCTAAAAGCATGAGTTTGCAACTACTTTACTTTTGGAGAAAATTCAAAACATTCATTATTCAATAGAGCCCAATAGCAAAAACCAGCGTTTTGAATGAAGAATCACATTTCTTGGTAGAATCATGCAGGATTGAAATTTTTGATGTTTTTTTACTCCTCTCAACAGCCCAAACAAGTTTCTAAAAGGATGAGTTTGCAACTACTTTACTTTTGGAGAAAATTCAAAACATTCATTATTCAATAGGGCCCAAACTATCAAAAACCAGCCGTTTCAATGAACACACATGTCTTGGTAGAATCATGCAGGACTGAAATTTTTGATGTTTTTCTACTCATCTCATGAGCCCAAACAAGTCTCGAAAAGCATGAGTTTGCAACTACTTTACTTTTGGAGAAAATTCAAAACATTCATTATTCAATAGAGCCCAATAGCAAAAACCAGCGTTTTGAATGAAGAATCACATTTCTTGGTAGAATCATGCAGGATTGAAATTTTTGATGGTTTTTTACTCCTCTCAACAGCCCAAACAAGTTTCTAAAAGGATGAGTTTGCAACTACTTTACTTTTGGAGAAAATTCAAAACATTCATTATTCAATAGGGCCCAAACTATCAAAAACCAGCGGTTTCAATGAACACACATTTCTTGGTAGAATCATGCAGGACTGAAATTTTTGATGTTTTTCTACTCCTCTCATGAGCCCAAACAAGTCTCTAAAACCATGAGTTTGCAACTACTTTACTTTTGGAGAAAATTCAAAACATTCATTATTCAATAGGGCCCAAACTATCAAAAACCAGCGGTTTGAATGAACACACATTTCTTGGTAGAATCATGCAGGACTGAAATTTTTGATGTTTTTCTACTCCTCTCATGAGCCCAAACAAGTCTCTAAAAGCATGAGTTTGCAACTACTTTACTTTTGGAGAAAATTCAAAACATTCATTATTCAATAGAGCCCAATAGCAAAAACCAGCGTTTTGAATGAAGAATCACATTTCTTGGTAGAATCATGCAGGATTGAAATTTTTGATGGTTTTTTACTCCTCTCAACAGCCCAAACAAGTTTCTAAAAGGATGAGTTTGCAACTACTTTACTTTTGGAGAAAATTCAAAACATTCATTATTCAATAGGGCCCAAACTATCAAAAACCAGCCGTTTCAATGAACACACATGTCTTGGTAGAATCATGCAGGACTGACATTTTTGATGTTTTTCTACTCATCTCATGAGCCCAAACAAGTCTCTAAAAGCATGAGTTTGCAACTACTTTACTTTTGGAGAAAATTCAAAACATTCATTATTCAATAGAGCCCAATAGCAAAAACCAGCGTTTTGAATGAAGAATCACATTTCTTGGTAGAATCATGCAGGATTGAAATTTTTGATGATTTTTTACTCCTCTCAACAGCCCAAACAAGTTTCTAAAAGGATGAGTTTGCAACTACTTTACTTTTGGAGAAAATTCAAAACATTCATTATTCAATAGGGCCCAAACTATCAAAAACCAGCGGTTTCAATGAACACACATTTCTTGGTAGAATCATGCAGGACTGAAATTTTTGATGTTTTTCTACTCCTCTCATGAGCCCAAACAAGTCTCTAAAAGCATGAGTTTGCAACTACTTTACTTTTGGAGAAAATTCAAAACATTCATTATTCAATAGAGCCCAATAGCAAAAACCAGCGTTTTGAATGAAGAATCACATTTCTTGGTAGAATCATGCAGGATTGAAATTTTTGATGTTTTTTTACTCCTCTCAACAGCCCAAACAAGTTTCTAAAAGGATGAGTTTGCAACTACTTTACTTTTGGAGAAAATTCAAAACATTCATTATTCAATAGGGCCCAAACTATCAAAAACCAGCGGTTTCAATGAACACACATTTCTTGGTAGAATCATGCAGGACTGAAATTTTTCATGTTTTTCTACTCCTCTCATGAGCCCAAACAAGTCTCTAAAAGCATGAGTTTGCAACTACTTTACTTTTGGAGAAAATTCAAAACATTCATTATTCAATAGGGCCCAAACTATCAAAAACCAGCGGTTTGAATGAACACACATTTCTTGATAGAATCATGCAGGACTGAAATTTTTGATGTTTTTCTACTCCTCTCATGAGCCCAAACAAATCTCTAAAAGCATGAGTTTGCAACTACTTTACTTTTGGAGAAAATTCAAAACATTCATTATTCAATAGAGCCCAATAGCAAAAACCAGCGTTTTGAATGAAGAATCACATTTCTTGGTAGAATCATGCAGGATTGAAATTTTTGATGTTTTTTTACTCCTCTCAACAGCCCAAACAAGTTTCTAAAAGGATGAGTTTGCAACTACTTTACTTTTGGAGAAAATTCAAAACATTCATTATTCAATAGGGCCCAAACTATCAAAAACCAGCCGTTTCAATGAACACACATGTCTTGGTAGAATCATGCAGGACTGAAATTTTTGATGTTTTTCTACTCATCTCATGAGCCCAAACAAGTCTCTAAAAGCATGAGTTTGCAACTACTTTACTTTTGGAGAAAATTCAAAACATTCATTATTCAATAGAGCCCAATAGCAAAAACCAGCGTTTTGAATGAAGAATCACATTTCTTGGTAGAATCATGCAGGATTGAAATTTTTGATGGTTTTTTACTCCTCTCAACAGCCCAAACAAGTTTCTAAAAGGATGAGTTTGCAACTACTTTACTTTTGGAGAAAATTCAAAACATTCATTATTCAATAGGGCCCAAACTATCAAAAACCAGCGGTTTGAATGAACACATTTCTTGGTAGAATCATGCAGGACTGAAATTTTTGATGTTTTTCTACTCCTCTCATGAGCCCAAACAAGTCTCTAAAAGCATGAGTTTGCAACTACTTTACTTTTGGAGAAAATTCAAAACATTCACTATTCAATAGAGCCCAATAGCAAAAATCAGGTTTTGAATGAAGAATCACATTTCTTGGTAAAATCATGCAGGATTGAAATTTTTGATGGTTTTTTACTCCTCTCAACAGCCCAAACAAGTTTCTAAAAGGATGAGTTTGCAACTACTTTACTTTTGGAGAAAATTCAAAACATTCATTATTCAATAGGGCCCAAACTATCAAAAACCAGCGGTTTCAATGAACACACATTTCTTGGTAGAATCATGCAGGACTGAAATTTTTGATGTTTTTCTACTCCTCTCATGAGCCCAAACAAGTCTCTAAAAGCATGAGTTTGCAACTACTTTACTTTTGGAGAAAATTCAAAACATTCATTATTCAATAGAGCCCAATAGCAAAAACCAGCGTTTTGAATGAAGAATCACATTTCTTGGTAGAATCATGCAGGATTGAAATTTTTGATGGTTTTTTACTCCTCTCAACAGCCCAAACAAGTTTCTAAAAGGATGAGTTTGCAACTACTTTACTTTTGGAGAAAATTCAAAACATTCATTATTCAATAGGGCCCAAACTATCAAAAACCAGCCGTTTCAATGAACACACATTTCTTGGTAGAATCATGCAGGACTGAAATTTTTGATGTTTTTCTACTCCTCTCATGAGCCCAAACAAGTCTCTAAAAGCATGAGTTTGCAACTACTTTACTTTTGGAGAAAATTCAAAACATTCATTATTCAATAGGGCCCAAACTATCAAAAACCAGCGGTTTGAATGAACACACATTTCTTGGTAGAATCATGCAGGACTGAAATTTTTGATGTTTTTCTACTCCTCTCATGAGCCCAAACAAGTCTCTAAAAGCATGAGTTTGCAACTACTTTACTTTTGGAGAAAATTCAAAACATTCATTATTCAATAGAGCCCAATAGCAAAAACCAGCGTTTTGAATGAAGAATCACATTTCTTGGTAGAATCATGCAGGATTGAAATTTTTGATGGTTTTTTACTCCTCTCAACAGCCCAAACAAGTTTCTAAAAGGATGAGTTTGCAACTACTTTACTTTTGGAGAAAATTCAAAACATTCATTATTCAATAGGGCCCAAACTATCAAAAACCAGCGGTTTGAATGAACACACATTTCTTGGTAGAATCATGCAGGACTGAAATTTTTGATGTTTTTCTACTCCTCTCATGAGCCCAAACAAGTCTCTAAAAGCATGAGTTTGCAACTACTTTACTTTTGGAGAAAATTCATAACATTCATTATTCAATAGAGCCTAATAGCAAAAACCAGCGTTTTGAATGAAGAATCACATTTCTTGGTAAAATCATGCAGGATTGAAATTTTTGATGGTTTTTTACTCCTCTCAACAGCCCAAACAAGTTTCTAAAAGGATGAGTTTGCAACTACTTTACTTTTGGAGAAAATTCAAAACATTCATTATTCAATAGGGCCCAAACTATCAAAAACCAGCGGTTTCAATGAACACACATTTCTTGGTAGAATCATGCAGGACTGAAATTTTTGATGTTTTTCTACTCCTCTCATGAGCCCAAACAAGTCTCTAAAAGCATGAGTTTGCAACTAATTTACTTTTGGAGACAATTCAAAACATTCATTATTCAATAGGGCCCAAACTATCAAAAACCAGCGGTTTGAATGAGCACACATTTCTTGGTAGAATCATGCAGGACTGAAATTTTTGATGTTTTTCTACTCCTCTCATGAGCCCAAACAAGTCTCTAAAAGCATGAGTTTGCAACTACTTTACTTTTGGAGAAAATTCAAAACATTCATTATTCAATAGAGCCCAATAGCAAAAACCAGCGTTTTGAATGAAGAATCACATTTCTTGGTAGAATCATGCAGGATTGAAATTTTTGATGTTTTTTTACTCCTCTCAACAGCCCAAACAAGTTTCTAAAAGGATGAGTTTGCAACTACTTTACTTTTGGAGAAAATTCAAAACATTCATTATTCAATAGGGCCCAAACTATCAAAAACCAGCCGTTTCAATGAACACACATGTCTTGGTAGAATCATGCAGGACTGAAATTTTTGATGTTTTTCTACTCCTCTCATGAGCCCAAACAAGTCTCTAAAAGCATGAGTTTGCAACTACTTTACTTTTGGAGAAAATTCAAAACATTCATTATTCAATAGAGCCCAATAGCAAAAACCAGCGTTTTGAATGAAGAATCACATTTCTTGGTAGAATCATGCAGGATTGAAATTTTTGATGGTTTTTTACTCCTCTCAACAGCCCAAACAAGTTTCTAAAAGGATGAGTTTGCAACTACTTTACTTTTGGAGAAAATTCAAAACATTCATTATTCAATAGGGCCCAAACTATCAAAAACCAGCCGTTTCAATGAACACACATGTCTTGGTAGAATCATGCAGGACTGAAATTTTTGATGTTTTTCTACTCATCTCATGAGCCCAAACAAGTCTCTAAAAGCATGAGTTTGCAACTACTTTACTTTTGGAGAAAATTCAAAACATTCATTATTCAATAGAGCCCAATAGCAAAAACCAGCGTTTTGAATGAAGAATCACATTTCTTGGTAGAATCATGCAGGATTGAAATTTTTGATGGTTTTTTACTCCTCTCAACAGCCCAAACAAGTTTCTAAAAGGATGAGTTTGCAACTACTTTACTTTTGGAGAAAATTCAAAACATTCATTATTCAATAGGGCCCAAACTATCAAAAACCAGCGGTTTCCATGAACACACATTTCTTGGTAGAATCATGCAGGACTGAAATTTTTGATGTTTTTCTACTCCTCTCATGAGCCCAAACAAGTCTCTAAAAGCATGAGTTTGCAACTACTTTACTTTTGGAGAAAATTCAAAACATTCATTATTCAATAGGGCCCAAACTATCAAAAACCAGCGGTTTGAATGAACACACATTTCTTGGTAGAATCATGCAGGACTGAAATTTTTGATGTTTTTCTACTCCTCTCATGAGCCCAAACAAGTCTCTAAAAGCATGAGTTTGCAACTACTTTACTTTTGGAGAAAATTCAAAACATTCATTATTCAATAGAGCCCAATAGCAAAAACCAGCGTTTTGAATGAAGAATCACATTTCTTGGTAGAATCATGCAGGATTGAAATTTTTGATGATTTTTTACTCCTCTCAACAGCCCAAACAAGTTTCTAAAAGGATGAGTTTGCAACTACTTTACTTTTGGAGAAAATTCAAAACATTCATTATTCAATAGGGCCCAAACTATCAAAAACCAGCGGTTTCAATGAACACACATTTCTTGGTAGAATCATGCAGGACTGAAATTTTTGATGTTTTTCTACTCCTCTCATGAGCCCAAACAAGTCTCTAAAAGCATGAGTTTGCAACTACTTTACTTTTGGAGAAAATTCAAAACATTCATTATTCAATAGAGCCCAATAGCAAAAACCAGCGTTTTGAATGAAGAATCACATTTCTTGGTAGAATCATGCAGGATTGAAATTTTTGATGGTTTTTTACTCCTCTCAACAGCCCAAACAAGTTTCTAAAAGGATGAGTTTGCAACTACTTTACTTTTGGAGAAAATTCAAAACATTCATTATTCAATAGGGCCCAAACTATCAAAAACCAGCGGTTTCAATGAACACACATTTCTTGGTAGAATCATGCAGGACTGAAATTTTTGATGTTTTTCTACTCCTCTCATGAGCCCAAACAAGTCTCTAAAAGCATGAGTTTGCAACTACTTTACTTTTGGAGAAAATTCAAAACATTCATTATTCAATAGGGCCCAAACTATCAAAAACCAGCGATTTGAATGAACACACATTTCTTGGTAGAATCATGCAGGACTGAAATTTTTGATGTTTTTCTACTCCTCTCATGAGCCCAAACAAGTCTCTAAAAGCATGAGTTTGCAACTACTTTACTTTTGGAGAAAATTCAAAACATTCATTATTCAATGGAGCCCAATAGCAAAAACCAGCGTTTTGAATGAAGAATCACATTTCTTGGTAGAATCATGCAGGATTTAAATTTTTGATGTTTTTTTACTCCTCTCAACAGCCCAAACAAGTTTCTAAAAGGATGAGTTTGCAACTACTTTACTTTTGGAGAAAATTCAAAACATTCATTATTCAATAGGGCCCAAACTATCAAAAACCAGCCGTTTCAATGAACACACATGTCTTGGTAGAATCATGCAGGACTGAAATTTTTGATGTTTTTCTACTCATCTCATGAGCCCAAACAAGTCTCTAAAAGCATGAGTTTGCAACTACTTTACTTTTGGAGAAAATTCAAAACATTCATTATTCAATAGAGCCCAATAGCAAAAACCAGCGTTTTGAATGAAGAATCACATTTCTTGGTAGAATCATGCAGGATTGAAATTTTTGATGGTTTTTTACTCCTCTCAACAGCCCAAACAAGTTTCTAAAAGGATGAGTTTGCAACTACTTTACTTTTGGAGAAAATTCAAAACATTCATTATTCAATAGGGCCCAAACTATCAAAAACCAGCGGTTTCCATGAACACACATTTCTTGGTAGAATCATGCAGGACTGAAATTTTTGATGTTTTTCTACTCCTCTCATGAGCCCAAACAAGTCTCTAAAAGCATGAGTTTGCAACTACTTTACTTTTGGAGAAAATTCAAAACATTCATTATTCAATAGGGCCCAAACTATCAAAAACCAGCGGTTTGAATGAACACACATTTCTTGGTAGAATCATGCAGGACTGAAATTTTTGATGTTTTTCTACTCCTCTCATGAGCCCAAACAAGTCTCTAAAAGCATGAGTTTGCAACTACTTTACTTTTGGAGAAAATTCAAAACATTCATTATTCAATAGAGCCCAATAGCAAAAACCAGCGTTTTGAATGAAGAATCACATTTCTTGGTAGAATCATGCAGGATTGAAATTTTTGATGATTTTTTACTCCTCTCAACAGCCCAAACAAGTTTCTAAAAGGATGAGTTTGCAACTACTTTACTTTTGGAGAAAATTCAAAACATTCATTATTCAATAGGGCCCAAACTATCAAAAACCAGCGGTTTCAATGAACACACATTTCTTGGTAGAATCATGCAGGACTGAAATTTTTGATGTTTTTCTACTCCTCTCATGAGCCCAAACAAGTCTCTAAAAGCATGAGTTTGCAACTACTTTACTTTTGGAGAAAATTCAAAACATTCATTATTCAATAGAGCCCAATAGCAAAAACCAGCGTTTTGAATGAAGAATCACATTTCTTGGTAGAATCATGCAGGATTGAAATTTTTGATGGTTTTTTACTCCTCTCAACAGCCCAAACAAGTTTCTAAAAGGATGAGTTTGCAACTACTTTACTTTTGGAGAAAATTCAAAACATTCATTATTCAATAGGGCCCAAACTATCAAAAACCAGCGGTTTCAATGAACACACATTTCTTGGTAGAATCATGCAGGACTGAAATTTTTGATGTTTTTCTACTCCTCTCATGAGCCCAAACAAGTCTCTAAAAGCATGAGTTTGCAACTACTTTACTTTTGGAGAAAATTCAAAACATTCATTATTCAATAGAGCCCAATAGCAAAAACCAGCGTTTTGAATGAAGAATCACATTTCTTGGTAGAATCATGCAGGATTGAAATTTTTGATGGTTTTTTACTCCTCTCAACAGCCCAAACAAGTTTCTAAAAGGATGAGTTTGCAACTACTTTACTTTTGGAGAAAATTCAAAACATTCATTATTCAATAGGGCCCAAACTATCAAAAACCAGCGGTTTGAATGAACACACATTTCTTGGTAGAATCATGCAGGACTGAAATTTTTGATGTTTTTCTACTCCTCTCATGAGCCCAAACAAGTCTCTAAAAGCATGAGTTTGCAACTACTTTACTTTTGGAGAAAATTCATAACATTCATTATTCAATAGAGCCTAATAGCAAAAACCAGCGTTTTGAATGAAGAATCACATTTCTTGGTAAAATCATGCAGGATTGAAATTTTTGATGGTTTTTTACTCCTCTCAACAGCCCAAACAAGTTTCTAAAAGGATGAGTTTGCAACTACTTTACTTTTGGAGAAAATTCAAAACATTCATTATTCAATAGGGCCCAAACTATCAAAAACCAGCGGTTTCAATGAACACACATTTCTTGGTAGAATCATGCAGGACTGAAATTTTTGATGTTTTTCTACTCCTCTCATGAGCCCAAACAAGTCTCTAAAAGCATGAGTTTGCAACTAATTTACTTTTGGAGACAATTCAAAACATTCATTATTCAATAGGGCCCAAACTATCAAAAACCAGCGGTTTGAATGAGCACACATTTCTTGGTAGAATCATGCAGGACTGAAATTTTTGATGTTTTTCTACTCCTCTCATGAGCCCAAACAAGTCTCTAAAAGCATGAGTTTGCAACTACTTTACTTTTGGAGAAAATTCAAAACATTCATTATTCAATAGAGCCCAATAGCAAAAACCAGCGTTTTGAATGAAGAATCACATTTCTTGGTAGAATCATGCAGGATTGAAATTTTTGATGTTTTTTTACTCCTCTCAACAGCCCAAACAAGTTTCTAAAAGGATGAGTTTGCAACTACTTTACTTTTGGAGAAAATTCAAAACATTCATTATTCAATAGGGCCCAAACTATCAAAAACCAGCCGTTTCAATGAACACACATGTCTTGGTAGAATCATGCAGGACTGAAATTTTTGATGTTTTTCTACTCCTCTCATGAGCCCAAACAAGTCTCTAAAAGCATGAGTTTGCAACTACTTTACTTTTGGAGAAAATTCAAAACATTCATTATTCAATAGAGCCCAATAGCAAAAACCAGCGTTTTGAATGAAGAATCACATTTCTTGGTAGAATCATGCAGGATTGAAATTTTTGATGGTTTTTTACTCCTCTCAACAGCCCAAACAAGTTTCTAAAAGGATGAGTTTGCAACTACTTTACTTTTGGAGAAAATTCAAAACATTCATTATTCAATAGGGCCCAAACTATCAAAAACCAGCCGTTTCAATGAACACACATGTCTTGGTAGAATCATGCAGGACTGAAATTTTTGATGTTTTTCTACTCATCTCATGAGCCCAAACAAGTCTCTAAAAGCATGAGTTTGCAACTACTTTACTTTTGGAGAAAATTCAAAACATTCATTATTCAATAGAGCCCAATGGCAAAAACCAGCGTTTTGAATGAAGAATCACATTTCTTGGTAGAATCATGCAGGATTGAAATTTTTGATGGTTTTTTACTCCTCTCAACAGCCCAAACAAGTTTCTAAAAGGATGAGTTTGCAACTACTTTACTTTTGGAGAAAATTCAAAACATTCATTATTCAATAGGGCCCAAACTATCAAAAACCAGCGGTTTCCATGAACACACATTTCTTGGTAGAATCATGCAGGACTGAAATTTTTGATGTTTTTCTACTCCTCTCATGAGCCCAAACAAGTCTCTAAAAGCATGAGTTTGCAACTACTTTACTTTTGGAGAAAATTCAAAACATTCATTATTCAATAGGGCCCAAACTATCAAAAACCAGCGGTTTGAATGAACACACATTTCTTGGTAGAATCATGCAGGACTGAAATTTTTGATGTTTTTCTACTCCTCTCATGAGCCCAAACAAGTCTCTAAAAGCATGAGTTTGCAACTACTTTACTTTTGGAGAAAATTCAAAACATTCATTATTCAATAGAGCCCAATAGCAAAAACCAGCGTTTTGAATGAAGAATCACATTTCTTGGTAGAATCATGCAGGATTGAAATTTTTGATGATTTTTTACTCCTCTCAACAGCCCAAACAAGTTTCTAAAAGGATGAGTTTGCAACTACTTTACTTTTGGAGAAAATTCAAAACATTCATTATTCAATAGGGCCCAAACTATCAAAAACCAGCGGTTTCAATGAACACACATTTCTTGGTAGAATCATGCAGGACTGAAATTTTTGATGTTTTTCTACTCCTCTCATGAGCCCAAACAAGTCTCTAAAAGCATGAGTTTGCAACTACTTTACTTTTGGAGAAAATTCAAAACATTCATTATTCAATAGAGCCCAATAGCAAAAACCAGCGTTTTGAATGAAGAATCACATTTCTTGGTAGAATCATGCAGGATTGAAATTTTTGATGGTTTTTTACTTCTCTCAACAGCCCAAACAAGTTTCTAAAAGGATGAGTTTGCAACTACTTTACTTTTGGAGAAAATTCAAAACATTCATTATTCAATAGGGCCCAAACTATCAAAAACCAGCGGTTTCAATGAACACACATTTCTTGGTAGAATCATGCAGGACTGAAATTTTTGATGTTTTTCTACTCCTCTCATGAGCCCAAACAAGTCTCTAAAAGCATGAGTTTGCAACTACTTTACTTTTGGAGAAAATTCAAAACATTCATTATTCAATAGGGCCCAAACTATCAAAAACCAGCGATTTGAATGAACACACATTTCTTGGTAGAATCATGCAGGACTGAAATTTTTGATGTTTTTCTACTCCTCTCATGAGCCCAAACAAGTCTCTAAAAGCATGAGTTTGCAACTACTTTACTTTTGGAGAAAATTCAAAACATTCATTATTCAATAGAGCCCAATAGCAAAAACCAGCGTTTTGAATGAAGAATCACATTTCTTGGTAGAATCATGCAGGATTTAAATTTTTGATGTTTTTTTACTCCTCTCAACAGCCCAAACAAGTTTCTAAAAGGATGAGTTTGCAACTACTTTACTTTTGGAGAAAATTCAAAACATTCATTATTCAATAGGGCCCAAACTATCAAAAACCAGCCGTTTCAATGAACACACATGTCTTGGTAGAATCATGCAGGACTGAAATTTTTGATGTTTTTCTACTCATCTCATGAGCCCAAACAAGTTTCTAAAAGCATGAGTTTGCAACTACTTTACTTTTGGAGAAAATTCAAAACATTCATTATTCAATAGAGCCCAATAGCAAAAACCAGCGTTTTGAATGAAGAATCACATTTCTTGGTAGAATCATGCAGGATTGAAATTTTTGATGGTTTTTTACTCCTCTCAACAGCCCAAACAAGTTTCTAAAAGGATGAGTTTGCAACTACTTTACTTTTGGAGAAAATTCAAAACATTCATTATTCAATAGGGCCCAAACTATCAAAAACCAGCGGTTTCCATGAACACACATTTCTTGGTAGAATCATGCAGGACTGAAATTTTTGATGTTTTTCTACTCCTCTCATGAGCCCAAACAAGTCTCTAAAAGCATGAGTTTGCAACTACTTTACTTTTGGAGAAAATTCATAACATTCATTATTCAATAGAGCCTAATAGCAAAAACCAGCGTTTTGAATGAAGAATCACATTTCTTGGTAAAATCATGCAGGATTGAAATTTTTGATGGTTTTTTACTCCTCTCAACAGCCCAAACAAGTTTCTAAAAGGATGAGTTTGCAACTACTTTACTTTTGGAGAAAATTCAAAACATTCATTATTCAATAGGGCCCAAACTATCAAAAACCAGCGGTTTCAATGAACACACATTTCTTGGTAGAATCATGCAGGACTGAAATTTTTGATGTTTTTCTACTCCTCTCATGAGCCCAAACAAGTCTCTAAAAGCATGAGTTTGCAACTAATTTACTTTTGGAGACAATTCAAAACATTCATTATTCAATAGGGCCCAAACTATCAAAAACCAGCGGTTTGAATGAGCACACATTTCTTGGTAGAATCATGCAGGACTGAAATTTTTGATGTTTTTCTACTCCTCTCATGAGCCCAAACAAGTCTCTAAAAGCATGAGTTTGCAACTACTTTACTTTTGGAGAAAATTCAAAACATTCATTATTCAATAGAGCCCAATAGCAAAAACCAGCGTTTTGAATGAAGAATCACATTTCTTGGTAGAATCATGCAGGATTGAAATTTTTGATGTTTTTTTACTCCTCTCAACAGCCCAAACAAGTTTCTAAAAGGATGAGTTTGCAACTACTTTACTTTTGGAGAAAATTCAAAACATTCATTATTCAATAGGGCCCAAACTATCAAAAACCAGCCGTTTCAATGAACACACATGTCTTGGTAGAATCATGCAGGACTGAAATTTTTGATGTTTTTCTACTCCTCTCATGAGCCCAAACAAGTCTCTAAAAGCATGAGTTTGCAACTACTTTACTTTTGGAGAAAATTCAAAACATTCATTATTCAATAGAGCCCAATAGCAAAAACCAGCGTTTTGAATGAAGAATCACATTTCTTGGTAGAATCATGCAGGATTGAAATTTTTGATGGTTTTTTACTCCTCTCAACAGCCCAAACAAGTTTCTAAAAGGATGAGTTTGCAACTACTTTACTTTTGGAGAAAATTCAAAACATTCATTATTCAATAGGGCCCAAACTATCAAAAACCAGCCGTTTCAATGAACACACATGTCTTGGTAGAATCATGCAGGACTGAAATTTTTGATGTTTTTCTACTCATCTCATGAGCCCAAACAAGTCTCTAAAAGCATGAGTTTGCAACTACTTTACTTTTGGAGAAAATTCAAAACATTCATTATTCAATAGAGCCCAATGGCAAAAACCAGCGTTTTGAATGAAGAATCACATTTCTTGGTAGAATCATGCAGGATTGAAATTTTTGATGGTTTTTTACTCCTCTCAACAGCCCAAACAAGTTTCTAAAAGGATGAGTTTGCAACTACTTTACTTTTGGAGAAAATTCAAAACATTCATTATTCAATAGGGCCCAAACTATCAAAAACCAGCGGTTTCCATGAACACACATTTCTTGGTAGAATCATGCAGGACTGAAATTTTTGATGTTTTTCTACTCCTCTCATGAGCCCAAACAAGTCTCTAAAAGCATGAGTTTGCAACTACTTTACTTTTGGAGAAAATTCAAAACATTCATTATTCAATAGGGCCCAAACTATCAAAAACCAGCGGTTTGAATGAACACACATTTCTTGGTAGAATCATGCAGGACTGAAATTTTTGATGTTTTTCTACTCCTCTCATGAGCCCAAACAAGTCTCTAAAAGCATGAGTTTGCAACTACTTTACTTTTGGAGAAAATTCAAAACATTCATTATTCAATAGAGCCCAATAGCAAAAACCAGCGTTTTGAATGAAGAATCACATTTCTTGGTAGAATCATGCAGGATTGAAATTTTTGATGATTTTTTACTCCTCTCAACAGCCCAAACAAGTTTCTAAAAGGATGAGTTTGCAACTACTTTACTTTTGGAGAAAATTCAAAACATTCATTATTCAATAGGGCCCAAACTATCAAAAACCAGCGGTTTCAATGAACACACATTTCTTGGTAGAATCATGCAGGACTGAAATTTTTGATGTTTTTCTACTCCTCTCATGAGCCCAAACAAGTCTCTAAAAGCATGAGTTTGCAACTACTTTACTTTTGGAGAAAATTCAAAACATTCATTATTCAATAGAGCCCAATAGCAAAAACCAGCGTTTTGAATGAAGAATCACATTTCTTGGTAGAATCATGCAGGATTGAAATTTTTGATGGTTTTTTACTTCTCTCAACAGCCCAAACAAGTTTCTAAAAGGATGAGTTTGCAACTACTTTACTTTTGGAGAAAATTCAAAACATTCATTATTCAATAGGGCCCAAACTATCAAAAACCAGCGGTTTCAATGAACACACATTTCTTGGTAGAATCATGCAGGACTGAAATTTTTGATGTTTTTCTACTCCTCTCATGAGCCCAAACAAGTCTCTAAAAGCATGAGTTTGCAACTACTTTACTTTTGGAGAAAATTCAAAACATTCATTATTCAATAGGGCCCAAACTATCAAAAACCAGCGATTTGAATGAACACACATTTCTTGGTAGAATCATGCAGGACTGAAATTTTTGATGTTTTTCTACTCCTCTCATGAGCCCAAACAAGTCTCTAAAAGCATGAGTTTGCAACTACTTTACTTTTGGAGAAAATTCAAAACATTCATTATTCAATAGAGCCCAATAGCAAAAACCAGCGTTTTGAATGAAGAATCACATTTCTTGGTAGAATCATGCAGGATTTAAATTTTTGATGTTTTTTTACTCCTCTCAACAGCCCAAACAAGTTTCTAAAAGGATGAGTTTGCAACTACTTTACTTTTGGAGAAAATTCAAAACATTCATTATTCAATAGGGCCCAAACTATCAAAAACCAGCCGTTTCAATGAACACACATGTCTTGGTAGAATCATGCAGGACTGAAATTTTTGATGTTTTTCTACTCATCTCATGAGCCCAAACAAGTTTCTAAAAGCATGAGTTTGCAACTACTTTACTTTTGGAGAAAATTCAAAACATTCATTATTCAATAGAGCCCAATAGCAAAAACCAGCGTTTTGAATGAAGAATCACATTTCTTGGTAGAATCATGCAGGATTGAAATTTTTGATGGTTTTTTACTCCTCTCAACAGCCCAAACAAGTTTCTAAAAGGATGAGTTTGCAACTACTTTACTTTTGGAGAAAATTCAAAACATTCATTATTCAATAGGGCCCAAACTATCAAAAACCAGCGGTTTCCATGAACACACATTTCTTGGTAGAATCATGCAGGACTGAAATTTTTGATGTTTTTCTACTCCTCTCATGAGCCCAAACAAGTCTCTAAAAGCATGAGTTTGCAACTACTTTACTTTTGGAGAAAATTCAAAACATTCATTATTCAATAGGGCCCAAACTATCAAAAACCAGCGGTTTGAATGAACACACATTTCTTGGTAGAATCATGCAGGACTGAAATTTTTGATGTTTTTCTACTCCTCTCATGAGCCCAAACAAGTCTCTAAAAGCATGAGTTTGCAACTACTTTACTTTTGGAGAAAATTCAAAACATTCATTATTCAATAGAGCCCAATAGCAAAAACCAGCGTTTTGAATGAAGAATCACATTTCTTGGTAGAATCATGCAGGATTGAAATTTTTGATGATTTTTTACTCCTCTCAACAGCCCAAACAAGTTTCTAAAAGGATGAGTTTGCAACTACTTTACTTTTGGAGAAAATTCAAAACATTCATTATTCAATAGGGCCCAAACTATCAAAAACCAGCGGTTTCAATGAACACACATTTCTTGGTAGAATCATGCAGGACTGAAATTTTTGATGTTTTTCTACTCCTCTCATGAGCCCAAACAAGTCTCTAAAAGCATGAGTTTGCAACTACTTTACTTTTGGAGAAAATTCAAAACATTCATTATTCAATAGAGCCCAATAGCAAAAACCAGCGTTTTGAATGAAGAATCACATTTCTTGGTAGAATCATGCAGGATTGAAATTTTTGATGGTTTTTTACTCCTCTCAACAGCCCAAACAAGTTTCTAAAAGGATGAGTTTGCAACTACTTTACTTTTGGAGAAAATTCAAAACATTCATTATTCAATAGGGCCCAAACTATCAAAAACCAGCGGTTTCAATGAACACACATTTCTTGGTAGAATCATGCAGGACTGAAATTTTTGATGTTTTTCTACTCCTCTCATGAGCCCAAACAAGTCTCTAAAAGCATGAGTTTGCAACTACTTTACTTTTGGAGAAAATTCAAAACATTCATTATTCAATAGGGCCCAAACTATCAAAAACCAGCGATTTGAATGAACACACATTTCTTGGTAGAATCATGCAGGACTGAAATTTTTGATGTTTTTCTACTCCTCTCATGAGCCCAAACAAGTCTCTAAAAGCATGAGTTTGCAACTACTTTACTTTTGGAGAAAATTCAAAACATTCATTATTCAATAGAGCCCAATAGCAAAAACCAGCGTTTTGAATGAAGAATCACATTTCTTGGTAGAATCATGCAGGATTTAAATTTTTGATGTTTTTTTACTCCTCTCAACAGCCCAAACAAGTTTCTAAAAGGATGAGTTTGCAACTACTTTACTTTTGGAGAAAATTCAAAACATTCATTATTCAATAGGGCCCAAACTATCAAAAACCAGCCGTTTCAATGAACACACATGTCTTGGTAGAATGATGCAGGACTGAAATTTTTGATGTTTTTCTACTCATCTCATGAGCCCAAACAAGTCTCTAAAAGCATGAGTTTGCAACTACTTTACTTTTGGAGAAAATTCAAAACATTCATTATTCAATAGAGCCCAATAGCAAAAACCAGCGTTTTGAATGAAGAATCACATTTCTTGGTAGAATCATGCAGGATTGAAATTTTTGATGGTTTTTTACTCCTCTCAACAGCCCAAACAAGTTTCTAAAAGGATGAGTTTGCAACTACTTTACTTTTGGAGAAAATTCAAAACATTCATTATTCAATAGGGCCCAAACTATCAAAAACCAGCCTTTTCAATGAACACACATGTCTTGGTAGAATCATGCAGGACTGAAATTTTTGATGTTTTTCTACTCATCTCATGAGCCCAAACAAGTCTCTAAAAGCATGAGTTTGCAACTACTTTACTTTTGGAGAAAATTCAAAACATTCATTATTCAATAGAGCCCAATAGCAAAAACCAGCGTTTTGAATGAAGAATCACATTTCTTGGTAGAATCATGCAGGATTGAAATTTTTGATGGTTTTTTACTCCTCTCAACAGCCCAAACAAGTTTCTAAAAGGATGAGTTTGCAACTACTTTACTTTTGGAGAAAATTCAAAACATTCATTATTCAATAGGGCCCAAACTATCAAAAACCAGCGGGTTCCATGAACACACATTTCTTGGTAGAATCGTGCAGGACTGAAATTTTTGATGTTTTTCTACTCCTCTCATGAGCCCAAACAAGTCTCTAAAAGCATGAGTTTGCAACTACTTTACTTTTGGAGAAAATTCAAAACATTCATTATTCAATAGGGCCCAAACTATCAAAAACCAGCGGTTTGAATGAACACACATTTCTTGGTAGAATCATGCAGGACTGAAATTTTTGATGTTTTTCTACTCCTCTCATGAGCCCAAACAAGTCTCTAAAAGCATGAGTTTGCAACTACTTTACTTTTGGAGAAAATTCAAAACATTCATTATTCAATAGAGCCCAATAGCAAAAACCAGCGTTTTGAATGAACAATCACATTTCTTGGTAGAATCATGCAGGATTGAAATTTTTGATGGTTTTTTACTCCTCTCAACAGCCCAAACAAGTTTCTAAAAGGATGAGTTTGCAACTACTTTACTTTTGGAGAAAATTCAAAACATTCATTATTCAATAGGGCCCAAACTATCAAAAACCAGCCGTTTCAATGAACACACATGTCTTGGTAGAATCATGCAGGACTGAAATTTTTGATGTTTTTCTACTCATCTCATGAGCCCAAACAAGTCTCTAAAAGCATGAGTTTGCAACTACTTTACTTTTGGAGAAAATTCAAAACATTCATTATTCAATAGAGCCCAATAGCAAAAACCAGCGTTTTGAATGAAGAATCACATTTCTTGGTAGAATCATGCAGGATTGAAATTTTTGATGGTTTTTTACTCCTCTCAACAGCCCAAACAAGTTTCTAAAAGGATGAGTTTGCAACTACTTTACTTTTGGAGAAAATTCAAAACATTCATTATTCAATAGGGCCCAAACTATCAAAAACCAGCGGTTTGAATGAACACATTTCTTGGTAGAATCATGCAGGACTGAAATTTTTGATGTTTTTCTACTCCTCTCATGAGCCCAAACAAGTCTCTAAAAGCATGAGTTTGCAACTACTTTACTTTTGGAGAAAATTCAAAACATTCACTATTCAATAGAGCCCAATAGCAAAAATCAGGTTTTGAATGAAGAATCACATTTCTTGGTAAAATCATGCAGGATTGAAATTTTTGATGGTTTTTTACTCCTCTCAACAGCCCAAACAAGTTTCTAAAAGGATGAGTTTGCAACTACTTTACTTTTGGAGAAAATTCAAAACATTCATTATTCAATAGGGCCCAAACTATCAAAAACCAGCGGTTTCAATGAACACACATTTCTTGGTAGAATCATGCAGGACTGAAATTTTTGATGTTTTTCTACTCTCATGAGCCCAAACAAGTCTCTAAAAGCATGAGTTTGCAACTACTTTACTTTTGGAGAAAATTCAAAACATTCATTATTCAATAGAGCCCAATAGCAAAAACCAGCGTTTTGAATGAAGAATCACATTTCTTGGTAGAATCATGCAGGATTGAAATTTTTGATGGTTTTTTACTCCTCTCAACAGACGAAAAAAGTTTCTAAAAAGAATGAGTTTGCAACTACTTTACTTTTGGAGAAAATTCAAAACATTCATTATTCAATAGGGCCCAAACTATCAAAAACCAGCGGTTTCAATGAACACACATTTCTTGGTAGAATCATGCAGGACTGAAATTTTTGATGTTTTTCTACTCCTCTCATGAGCCCAAACAAGTCTCTAAAAGCATGAGTTTGCAACTACTTTACTTTTGGAGAAAATTCAAAACATTCATTATTCAATAGAGCCCAATAGCAAAAACCAGCGTTTTGAATGAAGAATCACATTTCTTGGTAGAATCATGCAGGATTGAAATTTTTGATGGTTTTTTACTCCTCTCAACAGCCCAAACAAGTTTCTAAAAGGATGAGTTTGCAACTACTTTACTTTTGGAGAAAATTCAAAACATTCATTATTCAATAGGGCCCAAACTATCAAAAACCAGCGGTTTCAATGAACACACATTTCTTGGTAGAATCATGCAGGACTGAAATTTTTGATGTTTTTCTACTCCTCTCATGAGCCCAAACAAGTCTCTAAAAGCATGAGTTTGCAACTACTTTACTTTTGGAGAAAATTCAAAACATTCATTATTCAATAGAGCCCAATAGCAAAAACCAGCGTTTTGAAAGAAGAATCACATTTCTTGGTAGAATCATGCAGGATTGAAATTTTTGATGGTTTTTTACTCCTCTCAACAGCCCAAACAAGTTTCTAAAAGGATGAGTTTGCAACTACTTTACTTTTGGAGAAAATTCAAAACATTCATTATTCAATAGGGCCCAAACTATCAAAAACCAGCGGTTTCAATGAACACACATTTCTTGGTAGAATCATGCAGGACTGAAATTTTTGATGTTTTTCTACTCCTCTCATGAGCCCAAACAAGTCTCTAAAAGCATGAGTTTGCAACTACTTTACTTTTGGAGAAAATTCAAAACATTCATTATTCAATAGAGCCCAATAGCAAAAACCAGCGTTTTGAATGAAGAATCACATTTCTTGGTAGAATCATGCAGGATTGAAATTTTTGATGGTTTTTTACTCCTCTCAACAGCCCAAACAAGTTTCTAAAAGGATGAGTTTGCAACTACTTTACTTTTGGAGAAAATTCAAAACATTCATTATTCAATAGGGCCCAAACTATCAAAAACCAGCGGTTTGAATGAACACATATTTCTTGGTAGAATCATGCAGGACTGAAATTTTTGATGTTTTTCTACTCCTCTCATGAGCCCAAACAAGTCTCTAAAAGCATGAGTTTGCAACTACTTTACTTTTGGAGAAAATTCAAAACATTCATTATTCAATAGAGCCCAATAGCAAAAACCAGCGTTTTGAATGAAGAATCACATTTCTTGGTAAAATCATGCAGGATTGAAATTTTTGATGGTTTTTTACTCCTCTCAACAGCCCAAACAAGTTTCTAAAAGGATGAGTTTGCAACTACTTTACTTTTGGAGAAAATTCAAAACATTCATTATTCAATAGGGCCCAAACTATCAAAAACCAGCGGTTTCAATGAACACACATTTCTTGGTAGAATCATGCAGGACTGAAATTTTTGATGTTTTTCTACTCCTCTCATGAGCCCAAACAAGTCTCTAAAAGCATGAGTTTGCAACTACTTTACTTTTGGAGAAAATTCAAAACATTCATTATTCAATAGAGCCCAATAGCAAAAACCAGCGTTTTGAATGAAGAATCACATTTCTTGGTAGAATCATGCAGGATTGAAATTTTTGATGGTTTTTTACTCCTCTCAACAGCCCAAACAAGTTTCTAAAAGGATGAGTTTGCAACTACTTTACTTTTGGAGAAAATTCAAAACATTCATTATTCAATAGGGCCCAAACTATCAAAAACCAGCGGTTTGAATGAACACATATTTCTTGGTAGAATCATGCAGGACTGAAATTTTTGATGTTTTTCTACTCCTCTCATGAGCCCAAACAAGTCTCTAAAAGCATGAGTTTGCAACTACTTTACTTTTGGAGAAAATTCAAAACATTCATTATTCAATAGAGCCCAATAGCAAAAACCAGCGTTTTGAATGAAGAATCACATTTCTTGGTAAAATCATGCAGGATTGAAATTTTTGATGGTTTTTTACTCCTCTCAACAGCCCAAACAAGTTTCTAAAAGGATGAGTTTGCAACTACTTTACTTTTGGAGAAAATTCAAAACATTCATTATTCAATAGGGCCCAAACTATCAAAAACCAGCGGTTTCAATGAACACACATTTCTTGGTAGAATCATGCAGGACTGAAATTTTTGATGTTTTTCTACTCCTCTCATGAGCCCAAACAAGTCTCTAAAAGCATGAGTTTGCAACTACTTTACTTTTGGAGAAAATTCAAAACATTCATTATTCAATAGAGCCCAATAGCAAAAACCAGCGTTTTGAATGAAGAATCACATTTCTTGGTAGAATCATGCAGGATTGAAATTTTTGATGGCTTTTTACTCCTCTCAACAGCCCAAACAAGTTTCTAAAAGGATGAGTTTGCAACTACTTTACTTTTGGAGAAAATTCAAAACATTCATTATTCAATAGGGCCCAAACTATCAAAAACCAGCGGTTTCAATGAACACACCTTTCTTGGTAGAATCATGCAGGACTGAAATTTTTGATGTTTTTCTACTCCTCTCATGAGCCCAAACAAGTCTCTAAAAGCATGAGTTTGCAACTACTTTACTTTTGGAGAAAATTCAAAACATTCATTATTCAATAGAGCCCAATAGCAAAAACCAGCGGTTTGAATGAACACACATTTCTTGGTAGAATCATGCAGGACTGAAATTTTTGATGTTTTTCTACTCCTCTCATGAGCCCAAACAAGTCTCTAAAAGCATGAGTTTGCAACTACTTTACTTTTGGAGAAAATTCAAAACATTCATTATTCAATAGAGCCCAATAGCAAAAACCAGCGTTTTGAATGAAGAATCACATTTCTTGGTAAAATCATGCAGGATTGAAATTTTTGATGGTTTTTTACTCCTCTCAACAGCCCAAACAAGTTTCTAAAAGGATGAGTTTGCAACTACTTTACTTTTGGAGAAAATTCAAAACATTCATTATTCAATAGGGCCCAAACTATCAAAAACCAGCGGTTTCAATGAACACACATTTCTTGGTAGAATCATGCAGGACTGAAATTTTTGATGTTTTTCTACTCCTCTCATGAGCCCAAACAAGTCTCTAAAAGCATGAGTTTGCAACTACTTTACTTTTGGAGAAAATTCAAAACATTCATTATTCAATAGAGCCCAATAGCAAAAACCAGCGTTTTGAATGAAGAATCACATTTCTTGGTAGAATCATGCAGGATTGAAATTTTTGATGGCTTTTTACTCCTCTCAACAGCCCAAACAAGTTTCTAAAAGGATGAGTTTGCAACTACTTTACTTTTGGAGAAAATTCAAAACATTCATTATTCAATAGGGCCCAAACTATCAAAAACCAGCGGTTTCAATGAACACACATTTCTTGGTAGAATCATGCAGGACTGAAATTTTTGATGTTTTTCTACTCCTCTCATGAGCCCAAACAAGTCTCTAAAAGCATGAGTTTGCAACTACTTTACTTTTGGAGAAAATTCAAAACATTCATTATTCAATAGAGCCCAATAGCAAAAACCAGCATTTTGAATGAAGAATCACATTTCTTGGTAGAATCATGCAGGATTGAAATTTTTGATGGTTTTTTACTCCTCTCAACAGCCCAAACAAGTTTCTAAAAGGATGAGTTTGCAACTACTTTACTTTTGGAGAAAATTCAAAACATTCATTATTCAATAGGGCCCAAACTATCAAAAACCAGCGGTTTGAATGAACACACATTTCTTGGTAGAATCATGCAGGACTGAAATTTTTGATGTTTTTCTACTCCTCTCATGAGCCCAAACAAGTCTCTAAAAGCATGAGTTTGCAACTACTTTACTTTTGGAGAAAATTCAAAACATTCATTATTCAATAGAGCCCAATAGCAAAAACCAGCGTTTTGAATGAAGAATCACATTTCTTGGTAAAATCATGCAGGATTGAAATTTTTGATGGTTTTTTACTCCTCTCAACAGCCCAAACAAGTTTCTAAAAGGATGAGTTTGCAACTACTTTACTTTTGGAGAAAATTCAAAACATTCATTATTCAATAGGGCCCAAACTATCAAAAACCAGCGGTTTCAATGAACACACATTTCTTGGTAGAATCATGCAGGACTGAAATTTTTGATGTTTTTCTACTCCTCTCATGAGCCCAAACAAGTCTCTAAAAGCATGAGTTTGCAACTACTTTACTTTTGGAGAAAATTCAAAACATTCATTATTCAATAGAGCCCAATAGCAAAAACCAGCGTTTTGAATGAAGAATCACATTTCTTGGTAGAATCATGCAGGATTGAAATTTTTGATGGTTTTTTACTCCTCTCAACAGCCCAAACAAGTTTCTAAAAGGATGAGTTTGCAACTACTTTACTTTTGGAGAAAATTCAAAACATTCATTATTCAATAGGGCCCAAACTATCAAAAACCAGCGGTTTCAATGAACACACATTTCTTGGTAGAATCATGCAGGACTGAAATTTTTGATGTTTTTCTACTCCTCTCATGAGCCCAAACAAGTCTCTAAAAGCATGAGTTTGCAACTACTTTACTTTTGGAGAAAATTCAAAACATTCATTATTCAATAGGGCCCAAACTATCAAAAACCAGCGGTTTGAATGAACACACATTTCTTGGTAGAATCATGCAGGACTGAAATTTTTGATGTTTTTCTACTCCTCTCATGAGCCCAAACAAGTCTCTAAAAGCATGAGTTTGCAACTACTTTACTTTTGGAGAAAATTCAAAACATTCACTATTCAATAGAGCCCAATAGCAAAAATCAGGTTTTGAATGAAGAATCACATTTCTTGGTAAAATCATGCAGGATTGAAATTTTTGATGGTTTTTTACTCCTCTCAACAGCCCAAACAAGTTTCTAAAAGGATGAGTTTGCAACTACTTTACTTTTGGAGAAAATTCAAAACATTCATTATTCAATAGGGCCCAAACTATCAAAAACCAGCGGTTTCAATGAACACACATTTCTTGGTAGAATCATGCAGGACTGAAATTTTTGATGTTTTTCTACTCCTCTCATGAGCCCAAACAAGACTCTAAAAGCATGAGTTTGCAACTACTTTACTTTTGGAGAAAATTCAAAACATTCATTATTCAATAGAGCCCAATAGCAAAAACCAGCGTTTTGAATGAAGAATCACATTTCTTGGTAAAATCATGCAGGATTGAAATTTTTGATGGTTTTTTACTCCTCTCAACAGCCCAAACAAGTTTCTAAAAGGATGAGTTTGCAACTACTTTACTTTTGGAGAAAATTCAAAACATTCATTATTCAATAGAGCCCAATAGCAAAAACCAGCGTTTTGAATGAAGAATCACATTTCTTGGTAGAATCATGCAGGATTGAAATTTTTGATGGCTTTTTACTCCTCTCAACAGCCCAAACAAGTTTCTAAAAGGATGAGTTTGCAACTACTTTACTTTTGGAGAAAATTCAAAACATTCATTATTCAATAGGGCCCAAACTATCAAAAACCAGCGGTTTCAATGAACACACATTTCTTGGTAGAATCATGCAGGACTGAAATTTTTGATGTTTTTCTACTCCTCTCATGAGCCCAAACAAGTCTCTAAAAGCATGAGTTTGCAACTACTTTACTTTTGGAGAAAATTCAAAACATTCATTATTCAATAGAGCCCAATAGCAAAAACCAGCGTTTTGAATGAAGAATCACATTTCTTGGTAGAATCATGCAGGATTGAAATTTTTGATGGTTTTTTACTCCTCTCAACAGCCCAAACAAGTTTCTAAAAGGATGAGTTTGCAACTACTTTACTTTTGGAGAAAATTCAAAACATTCATTATTCAATAGGGCCCAAACTATCAAAAACCAGCGGTTTCAATGAACACACATTTCTTGGTAGAATCATGCAGGACTGAAATTTTTGATGTTTTTCTACTCCTCTCATGAGCCCAAACAAGTCTCTAAAAGCATGAGTTTGCAACTACTTTACTTTTGGAGAAAATTCAAAACATTCATTATTCAATAGAGCCCAATAGCAAAAACCAGCGTTTTGAATGAAGAATCACATTTCTTGGTAGAATCATGCAGGATTGAAATTTTTGATGGTTTTTTACTCCTCTCTACAGCCCAAACAAGTTTCTAAAAGGATGAGTTTGCAACTACTTTACTTTTGGAGAAAATTCAAAACATTCATTATTCAATAGGGCCCAAACTATCAAAAACCAGCGGTTTCAATGAACACACATTTCTTGGTAGAATCATGCAGGACTGAAATTTTTGATGTTTTTCTACTCCTCTCATGAGCCCAAACAAGTCTCTAAAAGCATGAGTTTGCAACTACTTTACTTTTGGAGAAAATTCAAAACATTCATTATTCAATAGGGCCCAAACTATCAAAAACCAGCGGTTTGAATGAACACACATTTCTTGGTAGAATCATGCAGGACTGAAATTTTTGATGTTTTTCTACTCCTCTCATGAGCCCAAACAAGTCTCTAAAAGCATGAGTTTGCAACTACTTTACTTTTGGAGAAAATTCAAAACATTCATTATTCAATAGAGCCCAATAGCAAAAACCAGCGTTTTGAATGAAGAATCACATTTCTTGGTAAAATCATGCAGGATTGAAATTTTTGATGGTTTTTTACTCCTCTCAACAGCCCAAACAAGTTTCTAAAAGGATGAGTTTGCAACTACTTTACTTTTGGAGAAAATTCAAAACATTCATTATTCAATAGGGCCCAAACTATCAAAAACCAGCGGTTTCAATGAACACACATTTCTTGGTAGAATCATGCAGGACTGAAATTTTTGATGTTTTTCTACTCCTCTCATGAGCCCAAACAAGTCTCTAAAAGCATGAGTTTGCAACTACTTTACTTTTGGAGAAAATTCAAAACATTCATTATTCAATAGAGCCCAATAGCAAAAACCAGCGTTTTGAATGAAGAATCACATTTCTTGGTAGAATCATGCAGGATTGAAATTTTTGATGGCTTTTTACTCCTCTCAACAGCCCAAACAAGTTTCTAAAAGGATGAGTTTGCAACTACTTTACTTTTGGAGAAAATTCAAAACATTCATTATTCAATAGGGCCCAAACTATCAAAAACCAGCGGTTTCAATGAACACACATTTCTTGGTAGAATCATGCAGGACTGAAATTTTTGATGTTTTTCTACTCCTCTCATGAGCACAAACAAGTCTCTAAAAGCATGAGTTTGCAACTACTTTACTTTTGGAGAAAATTCAAAACATTCATTATTCAATAGAGCCCAATAGCAAAAACCAGCGTTTTGAATGAAGAATCACATTTCTTGGTAGAATCATGCAGGATTGAAATTTTTGATGGTTTTTTACTCCTCTCAACAGCCCAAACAAGTTTCTAAAAGGATGAGTTTGCAACTACTTTACTTTTGGAGAAAATTCAAAACATTCATTATTCAATAGGGCCCAAACTATCAAAAACCAGCAGTTTCAATGAACACACATTTCTTGGTAGAATCATGCAGGACTGAAATTTTTGATGTTTTTCTACTCCTCTCATGAGCCCAAACAAGTCTCTAAAAGCATGAGTTTGCAACTACTTTACTTTTGGAGAAAATTCAAAACATTCATTATTCAATAGAGCCCAATAGCAAAAACCAGCGTTTTGAATGAAGAATCACATTTCTTGGTAGAATCATGCAGGATTGAAATTTTTGATGGTTTTTTACTCCTCTCAACAGCCCAAACAAGTTTCTAAAAGGATGAGTTTGCAACTACTTTACTTTTGGAGAAAATTCAAAACATTCATTATTCAATAGGGCCCAAACTATCAAAAACCAGCGGTTTCAATGAACACACATTTCTTGGTAGAATCATGCAGGACTGAAATTTTTGATGTTTTTGTACTCCTCTCATGAGCCCAAACAAGTCTCTAAAAGCATGAGTTTGCAACTACTTTACTTTTGGAGAAAATTCAAAACATTCATTATTCAATAGGGCCCAAACTATCAAAAACCAGCGGTTTGAATGAACACACATTTCTTGGTAGAATCATGCAGGACTGAAATTTTTGATGTTTTTCTACTCCTCTCATGAGCCCAAACAAGTCTCTAAAAGCATGAGTTTGCAACTACTTTACTTTTGGAGAAAATTCAAAACATTCATTATTCAATAGAGCCCAATAGCAAAAACCAGCGTTTTGAATGAAGAATCACATTTCTTGGTAGAATCATGCAGGATTGAAATTTTTGATGGTTTTTTACTCCTCTCAACAGCCCAAACAAGTTTCTAAAAGGATGAGTTTGCAACTACTTTACTTTTGGAGAAAATTCAAAACATTCATTATTCAATAGGGCCCAAACTATCAAAAACCAGCCGTTTCAATGAACACACATGTCTTGGTAGAATCATGCAGGACTGAAATTTTTGATGTTTTTCTACTCATCTCATGAGCCCAAACAAGTCTCTAAAAGCATGAGTTTGCAACTACTTTACTTTTGGAGAAAATTCAAAACATTCATTATTCAATAGAGCCCAATAGCAAAAACCAGCGTTTTGAATGAAGAATCACATTTCTTGGTAGAATCATGCAGGATTGAAATTTTTGATGGTTTTTTACTCCTCTCAACAGCCCAAACAAGTTTCTAAAAGGATGAGTTTGCAACTACTTTACTTTTGGAGAAAATTCAAAACATTCATTATTCAATAGGGCCCAAACTATCAAAAACCAGCGGTTTCAATGAACACACATTTCTTGGTAGAATCATGCAGGACTGAAATTTTTGATGTTTTTCTACTCCTCTCATGAGCCCAAACAAGTCTCTAAAAGCATGAGTTTGCAACTACTTTACTTTTGGAGAAAATTCAAAACATTCATTATTCAATAGGGCCCAAACTATCAAAAACCAGCGGTTTGAATGAACACACATTTCTTGGTAGAATCATGCAGGACTGAAATTTTTGATGTTTTTCTACTCCTCTCATGAGCCCAAACAAGTCTCTAAAAGCATGAGTTTGCAACTACTTTACTTTTGGAGAAAATTCAAAACATTCACTATTCAATAGAGCCCAATAGCAAAAATCAGGTTTTGAATGAAGAATCACATTTCTTGGTAAAATCATGCAGGATTGAAATTTTTGATGGTTTTTTACTCCTCTCAACAGCTCAAACAAGTTTCTAAAAGGATGAGTTTGCAACTACTTTACTTTTGGAGAAAATTCAAAACATTCATTATTCAATAGGGCCCAAACTATCAAAAACCAGCGGTTTCAATGAACACACATTTCTTGGTAGAATCATGCAGGACTGAAATTTTTGATGTTTTTCTACTCCTCTCATGAGCCCAAACAAGTCTCTAAAAGCATGAGTTTGCAACTACTTTACTTTTGGAGAAAATTCAAAACATTCATTATTCAATAGAGCCCAATAGCAAAAACCAGCGTTTTGAATGAAGAATCACATTTCTTGGTAGAATCATGCAGGATTGAAATTTTTGATGGCTTTTTACTCCTCTCAACAGCCCAAACAAGTTTCTAAAAGGATGAGTTTGCAACTACTTTACTTTTGGAGAAAATTCAAAACATTCATTATTCAATAGGGCCCAAACTATCAAAAACCAGCGGTTTCAATGAACACACATTTCTTGGTAGAATCATGCAGGACTGAAATTTTTGATGTTTTTCTACTCCTCTCATGAGCCCAAACAAGTCTCTAAAAGCATGAGTTTGCAACTACTTTACTTTTGGAGAAAATTCAAAACATTCATTATTCAATAGAGCCCAATAGCAAAAACCAGCATTTTGAATGAAGAATCACATTTCTTGGTAGAATCATGCAGGATTGAAATTTTTGATGGTTTTTTACTCCTCTCAACAGCCCAAACAAGTTTCTAAAAGGATGAGTTTGCAACTACTTTACTTTTGGAGAAAATTCAAAACATTCATTATTCAATAGGGCCCAAACTATCAAAAACCAGCGGTTTGAATGAACACACATTTCTTGGTAGAATCATGCAGGACTGAAATTTTTGATGTTTTTCTACTCCTCTCATGAGCCCAAACAAGTCTCTAAAAGCATGAGTTTGCAACTACTTTACTTTTGGAGAAAATTCAAAACATTCATTATTCAATAGAGCCCAATAGCAAAAACCAGCGTTTTGAATGAAGAATCACATTTCTTGGTAAAATCATGCAGGATTGAAATTTTTGATGGTTTTTTACTCCTCTCAACAGCCCAAACAAGTTTCTAAAAGGATGAGTTTGCAACTACTTTACTTTTGGAGAAAATTCAAAACATTCATTATTCAATAGGGCCCAAACTATCAAAAACCAGCGGTTTCAATGAACACACATTTCTTGGTAGAATCATGCAGGACTGAAATTTTTGATGTTTTTCTACTCCTCTCATGAGCCCAAACAAGTCTCTAAAAGCATGAGTTTGCAACTACTTTACTTTTGGAGAAAATTCAAAACATTCATTATTCAATAGAGCCCAATAGCAAAAACCAGCGTTTTGAATGAAGAATCACATTTCTTGGTAGAATCATGCAGGATTGAAATTTTTGATGGTTTTTTACTCCTCTCAACAGCCCAAACAAGTTTCTAAAAGGATGAGTTTGCAACTACTTTACTTTTGGAGAAAATTCAAAACATTCATTATTCAATAGGGCCCAAACTATCAAAAACCAGCGGTTTCAATGAACACACATTTCTTGGTAGAATCATGCAGGACTGAAATTTTTGATGTTTTTCTACTCCTCTCATGAGCCCAAACAAGTCTCTAAAAGCATGAGTTTGCAACTACTTTACTTTTGGAGAAAATTCAAAACATTCATTATTCAATAGGGCCCAAACTATCAAAAACCAGCGGTTTGAATGAACACACATTTCTTGGTAGAATCATGCAGGACTGAAATTTTTGATGTTTTTCTACTCCTCTCATGAGCCCAAACAAGTCTCTAAAAGCATGAGTTTGCAACTACTTTACTTTTGGAGAAAATTCAAAACATTCACTATTCAATAGAGCCCAATAGCAAAAATCAGGTTTTGAATGAAGAATCACATTTCTTGGTAAAATCATGCAGGATTGAAATTTTTGATGGTTTTTTACTCCTCTCAACAGCCCAAACAAGTTTCTAAAAGGATGAGTTTGCAACTACTTTACTTTTGGAGAAAATTCAAAACATTCATTATTCAATAGGGCCCAAACTATCAAAAACCAGCGGTTTCAATGAACACACATTTCTTGGTAGAATCATGCAGGACTGAAATTTTTGATGTTTTTCTACTCCTCTCATGAGCCCAAACAAGACTCTAAAAGCATGAGTTTGCAACTACTTTACTTTTGGAGAAAATTCAAAACATTCATTATTCAATAGAGCCCAATAGCAAAAACCAGCGTTTTGAATGAAGAATCACATTTCTTGGTAAAATCATGCAGGATTGAAATTTTTGATGGTTTTTTACTCCTCTCAACAGCCCAAACAAGTTTCTAAAAGGATGAGTTTGCAACTACTTTACTTTTGGAGAAAATTCAAAACATTCATTATTCAATAGAGCCCAATAGCAAAAACCAGCGTTTTGAATGAAGAATCACATTTCTTGGTAGAATCATGCAGGATTGAAATTTTTGATGGCTTTTTACTCCTCTCAACAGCCCAAACAAGTTTCTAAAAGGATGAGTTTGCAACTACTTTACTTTTGGAGAAAATTCAAAACATTCATTATTCAATAGGGCCCAAACTATCAAAAACCAGCGGTTTCAATGAACACACATTTCTTGGTAGAATCATGCAGGACTGAAATTTTTGATGTTTTTCTACTCCTCTCATGAGCCCAAACAAGTCTCTAAAAGCATGAGTTTGCAACTACTTTACTTTTGGAGAAAATTCAAAACATTCATTATTCAATAGAGCCCAATAGCAAAAACCAGCGTTTTGAATGAAGAATCACATTTCTTGGTAGAATCATGCAGGATTGAAATTTTTGATGGTTTTTTACTCCTCTCAACAGCCCAAACAAGTTTCTAAAAGGATGAGTTTGCAACTACTTTACTTTTGGAGAAAATTCAAAACATTCATTATTCAATAGGGCCCAAACTATCAAAAACCAGCGGTTTCAATGAACACACATTTCTTGGTAGAATCATGCAGGACTGAAATTTTTGATGTTTTTCTACTCCTCTCATGAGCCCAAACAAGTCTCTAAAAGCATGAGTTTGCAACTACTTTACTTTTGGAGAAAATTCAAAACATTCATTATTCAATAGAGCCCAATAGCAAAAACCAGCGTTTTGAATGAAGA
The DNA here is from genome assembly GCF_039654945.1 of Dendrobates tinctorius. Classification (NCBI taxonomy): domain Eukaryota; kingdom Metazoa; phylum Chordata; class Amphibia; order Anura; family Dendrobatidae; genus Dendrobates; species Dendrobates tinctorius. Next base: position 93,923,656 of record NW_027361687.1, on the reverse strand, counting down.
ATCACATTTCTTGGTAGAATCATGCAGGATTGAAATTTTTGATGGTTTTTTACTCCTCTCTACAGCCCAAACAAGTTTCTAAAAGGATGAGTTTGCAACTACTTTACTTTTGGAGAAAATTCAAAACATTCATTATTCAATAGGGCCCAAACTATCAAAAACCAGCGGTTTCAATGAACACACATTTCTTGGTAGAATCATGCAGGACTGAAATTTTTGATGTTTTTCTACTCCTCTCATGAGCCCAAACAAGTCTCTAAAAGCATGAGTTTGCAACTACTTTACTTTTGGAGAAAATTCAAAACATTCATTATTCAATAGGGCCCAAACTATCAAAAACCAGCGGTTTGAATGAACACACATTTCTTGGTAGAATCATGCAGGACTGAAATTTTTGATGTTTTTCTACTCCTCTCATGAGCCCAAACAAGTCTCTAAAAGCATGAGTTTGCAACTACTTTACTTTTGGAGAAAATTCAAAACATTCATTATTCAATAGAGCCCAATAGCAAAAACCAGCGTTTTGAATGAAGAATCACATTTCTTGGTAAAATCATGCAGGATTGAAATTTTTGATGGTTTTTTACTCCTCTCAACAGCCCAAACAAGTTTCTAAAAGGATGAGTTTGCAACTACTTTACTTTTGGAGAAAATTCAAAACATTCATTATTCAATAGGGCCCAAACTATCAAAAACCAGCGGTTTCAATGAACACACATTTCTTGGTAGAATCATGCAGGACTGAAATTTTTGATGTTTTTCTACTCCTCTCATGAGCCCAAACAAGTCTCTAAAAGCATGAGTTTGCAACTACTTTACTTTTGGAGAAAATTCAAAACATTCATTATTCAATAGAGCCCAATAGCAAAAACCAGCGTTTTGAATGAAGAATCACATTTCTTGGTAGAATCATGCAGGATTGAAATTTTTGATGGCTTTTTACTCCTCTCAACAGCCCAAACAAGTTTCTAAAAGGATGAGTTTGCAACTACTTTACTTTTGGAGAAAATTCAAAACATTCATTATTCAATAGGGCCCAAACTATCAAAAACCAGCGGTTTCAATGAACACACATTTCTTGGTAGAATCATGCAGGACTGAAATTTTTGATGTTTTTCTACTCCTCTCATGAGCACAAACAAGTCTCTAAAAGCATGAGTTTGCAACTACTTTACTTTTGGAGAAAATTCAAAACATTCATTATTCAATAGAGCCCAATAGCAAAAACCAGCGTTTTGAATGAAGAATCACATTTCTTGGTAGAATCATGCAGGATTGAAATTTTTGATGGTTTTTTACTCCTCTCAACAGCCCAAACAAGTTTCTAAAAGGATGAGTTTGCAACTACTTTACTTTTGGAGAAAATTCAAAACATTCATTATTCAATAGGGCCCAAACTATCAAAAACCAGCAGTTTCAATGAACACACATTTCTTGGTAGAATCATGCAGGACTGAAATTTTTGATGTTTTTCTACTCCTCTCATGAGCCCAAACAAGTCTCTAAAAGCATGAGTTTGCAACTACTTTACTTTTGGAGAAAATTCAAAACATTCATTATTCAATAGAGCCCAATAGCAAAAACCAGCGTTTTGAATGAAGAATCACATTTCTTGGTAGAATCATGCAGGATTGAAATTTTTGATGGTTTTTTACTCCTCTCAACAGCCCAAACAAGTTTCTAAAAGGATGAGTTTGCAACTACTTTACTTTTGGAGAAAATTCAAAACATTCATTATTCAATAGGGCCCAAACTATCAAAAACCAGCGGTTTCAATGAACACACATTTCTTGGTAGAATCATGCAGGACTGAAATTTTTGATGTTTTTGTACTCCTCTCATGAGCCCAAACAAGTCTCTAAAAGCATGAGTTTGCAACTACTTTACTTTTGGAGAAAATTCAAAACATTCATTATTCAATAGGGCCCAAACTATCAAAAACCAGCGGTTTGAATGAACACACATTTCTTGGTAGAATCATGCAGGACTGAAATTTTTGATGTTTTTCTACTCCTCTCATGAGCCCAAACAAGTCTCTAAAAGCATGAGTTTGCAACTACTTTACTTTTGGAGAAAATTCAAAACATTCATTATTCAATAGAGCCCAATAGCAAAAACCAGCGTTTTGAATGAAGAATCACATTTCTTGGTAGAATCATGCAGGATTGAAATTTTTGATGGTTTTTTACTCCTCTCAACAGCCCAAACAAGTTTCTAAAAGGATGAGTTTGCAACTACTTTACTTTTGGAGAAAATTCAAAACATTCATTATTCAATAGGGCCCAAACTATCAAAAACCAGCCGTTTCAATGAACACACATGTCTTGGTAGAATCATGCAGGACTGAAATTTTTGATGTTTTTCTACTCATCTCATGAGCCCAAACAAGTCTCTAAAAGCATGAGTTTGCAACTACTTTACTTTTGGAGAAAATTCAAAACATTCATTATTCAATAGAGCCCAATAGCAAAAACCAGCGTTTTGAATGAAGAATCACATTTCTTGGTAGAATCATGCAGGATTGAAATTTTTGATGGTTTTTTACTCCTCTCAACAGCCCAAACAAGTTTCTAAAAGGATGAGTTTGCAACTACTTTACTTTTGGAGAAAATTCAAAACATTCATTATTCAATAGGGCCCAAACTATCAAAAACCAGCGGTTTCAATGAACACACATTTCTTGGTAGAATCATGCAGGACTGAAATTTTTGATGTTTTTCTACTCCTCTCATGAGCCCAAACAAGTCTCTAAAAGCATGAGTTTGCAACTACTTTACTTTTGGAGAAAATTCAAAACATTCATTATTCAATAGGGCCCAAACTATCAAAAACCAGCGGTTTGAATGAACACACATTTCTTGGTAGAATCATGCAGGACTGAAATTTTTGATGTTTTTCTACTCCTCTCATGAGCCCAAACAAGTCTCTAAAAGCATGAGTTTGCAACTACTTTACTTTTGGAGAAAATTCAAAACATTCACTATTCAATAGAGCCCAATAGCAAAAATCAGGTTTTGAATGAAGAATCACATTTCTTGGTAAAATCATGCAGGATTGAAATTTTTGATGGTTTTTTACTCCTCTCAACAGCTCAAACAAGTTTCTAAAAGGATGAGTTTGCAACTACTTTACTTTTGGAGAAAATTCAAAACATTCATTATTCAATAGGGCCCAAACTATCAAAAACCAGCGGTTTCAATGAACACACATTTCTTGGTAGAATCATGCAGGACTGAAATTTTTGATGTTTTTCTACTCCTCTCATGAGCCCAAACAAGTCTCTAAAAGCATGAGTTTGCAACTACTTTACTTTTGGAGAAAATTCAAAACATTCATTATTCAATAGAGCCCAATAGCAAAAACCAGCGTTTTGAATGAAGAATCACATTTCTTGGTAGAATCATGCAGGATTGAAATTTTTGATGGTTTTTTACTCCTCTCAACAGCCCAAACAAGTTTCTGAAAGGATGAGTTTGCAACTACTTTACTTTTGGAGAAAATTCAAAACATTCATTATTCAATAGGGCCCAAACTATCAAAAACCAGCGGTTTCAATGAACACACATTTCTTGGTAGAATCATGCAGGACTGAAATTTTTGATGTTTTTCTACTACTCTCATGAGCCCAAACAAGTCTCTAAAAGCATGAGTTTGCAACTACTTTACTTTTGGAGAAAATTCAAAACATTCATTATTCAATAGGGCCCAAACTATCAAAAACCAGCGGTTTGAATGAACACACATTTCTTGGTAGAATCATGCAGGACTGAAATTTTTGATGTTTTTCTACTCCTCTCATGAGCCCAAACAAGTCTCTAAAAGCATGAGTTTGCAACTACTTTACTTTTGGAGAAAATTCAAAACATTCATTATTCAATAGAGCCCAATAGCAAAAACCAGCGTTTTGAATGAAGAATCACATTTCTTGGTAGAATCATGCAGGATTGAAATTTTTGATGGTTTTTTACTCCTCTCAACAGCCCAAACAAGTTTCTAAAAGGATGAGTTTGCAACTACTTTACTTTTGGAGAAAATTCAAAACATTCATTATTCAATAGGGCCCAAACTATCAAAAACCAGCCGTTTCAATGAACACACATGTCTTGGTAGAATCATGCAGGACTGAAATTTTTGATGTTTTTCTACTCATCTCATGAGCCCAAACAAGTCTCTAAAAGCATGAGTTTGCAACTACTTTACTTTTGGAGAAAATTCAAAACATTCATTATTCAATAGAGCCCAATAGCAAAAACCAGCGTTTTGAATGAAGAATCACATTTCTTGGTAGAATCATGCAGGATTGAAATTTTTGATGGTTTTTTACTCCTCTCAACAGCCCAAACAAGTTTCTAAAAGGATGAGTTTGCAACTACTTTACTTTTGGAGAAAATTCAAAACATTCATTATTCAATAGGGCCCAAACTATCAAAAACCAGCGGTTTCAATGAACACACATTTCTTGGTAGAATCATGCAGGACTGAAATTTTTGATGTTTTTCTACTCCTCTCATGAGCCCAAACAAGTCTCTAAAAGCATGAGTTTGCAACTACTTTACTTTTGGAGAAAATTCAAAACATTCATTATTCAATAGGGCCCAAACTATCAAAAACCAGCGGTTTGAATGAACACACATTTCTTGGTAGAATCATGCAGGACTGAAATTTTTGATGTTTTTCTACTCCTCTCATGAGCCCAAACAAGTCTCTAAAAGCATGAGTTTGCAACTACTTTACTTTTGGAGAAAATTCAAAACATTCACTATTCAATAGAGCCCAATAGCAAAAATCAGGTTTTGAATGAAGAATCACATTTCTTGGTAAAATCATGCAGGATTGAAATTTTTGATGGTTTTTTACTCCTCTCAACAGCTCAAACAAGTTTCTAAAAGGATGAGTTTGCAACTACTTTACTTTTGGAGAAAATTCAAAACATTCATTATTCAATAGGGCCCAAACTATCAAAAACCAGCGGTTTCAATGAACACACATTTCTTGGTAGAATCATGCAGGACTGAAATTTTTGATGTTTTTCTACTCCTCTCATGAGCCCAAACAAGTCTCTAAAAGCATGAGTTTGCAACTACTTTACTTTTGGAGAAAATTCAAAACATTCATTATTCAATAGAGCCCAATAGCAAAAACCAGCGTTTTGAATGAAGAATCACATTTCTTGGTAGAATCATGCAGGATTGAAATTTTTGATGGTTTTTTACTCCTCTCAACAGCCCAAACAAGTTTCTGAAAGGATGAGTTTGCAACTACTTTACTTTTGGAGAAAATTCAAAACATTCATTATTCAATAGGGCCCAAACTATCAAAAACCAGCGGTTTCAATGAACACACATTTCTTGGTAGAATCATGCAGGACTGAAATTTTTGATGTTTTTCTACTACTCTCATGAGCCCAAACAAGTCTCTAAAAGCATGAGTTTGCAACTACTTTACTTTTGGAGAAAATTCAAAACATTCATTATTCAATAGAGCCCAATAGCAAAAACCAGCGTTTTGAATGAAGAATCACATTTCTTGGTAGAATCATGCAGGATTGAAATTTTTGATGGTTTTTTACTCCTCTCAACAGCCCAAACAAGTTTCTAAAAGGATGAGTTTGCAACTACTTTACTTTTGGAGAAAATTCAAAACATTCATTATTCAATAGGGCCCAAACTATCAAAAACCAGCGGTTTCAATGAACACACATTTCTTGGTAGAATCATGCAGGACTGAAATTTTTGATGTTTTTGTACTCCTCTCAAGAGCCCAAACAAGTTTCTAAAAGGATGAGTTTGCAACTACTTTACTTTTGGAGAAAATTCAAAACATTCATTATTCAATAGGGCCCAAACTATCAAAAACCAGCGGTTTCAATGAACACACATTTCTTGGTAGAATCATGCAGGACTGAAATTTTTGATGTTTTTCTACTCCTCTCATGAGCCCAAACAAGTCTCTAAAAGCATGAGTTTGCAACTACTTTACTTTTGGAGAAAATTCAAAACATTCATTATTCAATAGAGCCCAATAGCAAAAACCAGCGTTTTGAATGAAGAATCACATTTCTTGGTAGAATCATGCAGGATTGAAATTTTTGATGGTTTTTTACTCCTCTCAACAGCCTAAACAAGTTTCTAAAAGGATGAGTTTGCAACTACTTTACTTTTGGAGAAAATTCAAAACATTCATTATTCAATAGGGCCCAAACTATCAAAAACCAGCCGTTTCAATGAACACACATGTCTTGGTAGAATCATGCAGGACTGAAATTTTTGATGTTTTTCTACTCATCTCATGAGCCCAAACAAGTCTCTAAAAGCATGAGTTTGCAACTACTTTACTTTTGGAGAAAATTCAAAACATTCATTATTCAATAGAGCCCAATAGCAAAAACCAGCGTTTTGAATGAAGAATCACATTTCTTGGTAGAATCATGCAGGATTGAAATTTTTGATGGTTTTTTACTCCTCTCAACAGCCCAAACAAGTTTCTAAAAGGATGAGTTTGCAACTACTTTACTTTTGGAGAAAATTCAAAACATTCATTATTCAATAGGGCCCAAACTATCAAAAACCAGCGGTTTGAATGAACACATTTCTTAATAGAATCATGCAGGACTGAAATTTTTGATGTTTTTCTACTCCTCTCATGAGCCCAAACAAGTCTCTAAAAGCATGAGTTTGCAACTACTTTACTTTTGGAGAAAATTCAAAACATTCACTATTCAATAGAGCCCAATAGCAAAAATCAGGTTTTGAATAAAGAATCACATTTCTTGGTAAAATCATGCAGGATTGAAATTTTTGATGGGTTTTTACTCCTCTCAACAGCCCAAACAAGTTTCTAAAAGGATGAGTTTGCAACTACTTTACTTTTGGAGAAAATTCAAAACATTCATTATTCAATAGGGCCCAAACTATCAAAAACCAGCGGTTTGAATGAACACACATTTCTTGGTAGAATCATGCAGGACTGAAATTTTTGATGTTTTTCTACTCCTCTCATGAGCCCAAACAAGTCTCTAAAAGCATGAGTTTGCAACTACTTTACTTTTGGAGAAAATTCAAAACATTCATTATTCAATAGAGCCCAATAGCAAAAACCAGCGTTTTGAATGAAGAATCACATTTCTTGGTAGAATCATGCAGGATTGAAATTTTTGATGGTTTTTTACTCCTCTCAACAGCCCAAACAAGTTTCTAAAAGGATGAGTTTGCAACTACTTTACTTTTGGAGAAAATTCAAAACACTCATTATTCAATAGGACCCAAACTATCAAAAACCAGCCGTTTCAATGAACACACATTTCTTGGTAGAATCATGCAGGACTGAAATTTTTGATGTTTTTCTACTCCTCTCATGAGCCCAAACAAGTCTCTAAAAGCATGAGTTTGCAACTACTTTACTTTTGGAGAAAATTCAAAACATTCATTATTCAATAGGGCCCAAACTATCAAAAACCAGCGGTTTGAATGAACACACATTTCTTGGTAGAATCATGCAGGACTGAAATTTTTGATGTTTTTCTACTCCTATCATGAGCCCAAACAAGTCTCTAAAAGCATGAGTTTGCAACTACTTTACTTTTGGAGAAAATTCAAAACATTCATTATTCAATAGAGCCCAATAGCAAAAACCAGCGTTTTGAATGAAGAATCACATTTCTTGGTAGAATCATGCAGGATTGAAATTTTTGATGGTTTTTTACTCCTCTCAACAGCCCAAACAAGTTTCTAAAAGGATGAGTTTGCAACTACTTTACTTTTGGAGAAAATTCAAAACATTCATTATTCAAAAGGGCCCAAACTATCAAAAACCAGCCGTTTCAATGAACACGCATGTCTTGGTAGAATCATGCAGGACTGAAATTTTTGATGTTTTTCTACTCATCTCATGAGCCCAAACAAGTCTCTAAAAGCATGAGTTTGCAACTACTTTACTTTTGGAGAAAATTCAAAACATTCATTATTCAATAGAGCCCAATAGCAAAAACCAGCGTTTTGAATGAAGAATCACATTTCTTGGTAGAATCATGCAGGATTGAAATTTTTGATGATTTTTTACTCCTCTCAACAGCCCAAACAAGTTTCTAAAAGGATGAGTTTGCAACTACTTTACTTTTGGAGAAAATTCAAAACATTCATTATTCAATAGGGCCCAAACTATCAAAAACCAGCGGTTTCAATGAACACACATTTCTTGGTAGAATCATGCAGGACTGAAATTTTTGATGTTTTTCTACTCCTCTCATGAGCCCAAACAAGTCTCTAAAAGCATGAGTTTGCAACTACTTTACTTTTGGAGAAAATTCAAAACATTCATTATTCAATAGAGCCCAATAGCAAAAACCAGCGTTTTGAATGAAGAATCACATTTCTTGGTAGAATCATGCAGGATTGAAATTTTTGATGGTTTTTTACTCCTCTCAACAGCCCAAACAAGTTTCTAAAAGGATGAGTTTGCAACTACTTTACTTTTGGAGAAAATTCAAAACATTCATTATTCAATAGGGCCCAAACTATCAAAAACCAGCGGTTTCCATGAACACACATGTCTTGGTAGAATCATGCAGGACTGAAATTTTTGATGTTTTTCTACTCCTCTCATGAGCCCAAACAAGTCTCTAAAAGCATGAGTTTGCAACTACTTTACTTTTGGAGAAAATTCAAAACATTCATTATTCAATAGGGCCCAAGCTATCAAAAACCAGCGGTTTGAATGAACACACATTTCTTGGTAGAATCATGCAGGACTGAAATTTTTGATGTTTTTCTACTCCTCTCATGAGCCCAAACAAGTCTCTAAAAGCATGAGTTTGCAACTACTTTACTTTTGGAGAAAATTCAAAACATTCATTATTCAATAGAGCCCAATAGCAAAAACCAGCGTTTTGAATGAAGAATCACATTTCTTGGTAGAATCATGCAGGATTGAAATTTTTGATGATTTTTTACTCCTCTCAACAGCCCAAACAAGTTTCTAAAAGGATGAGTTTGCAACTGCTTTACTTTTGGAGAAAATTCAAAACATTCATTATTCAATAGGGCCCAAACTATCAAAAACCAGCGGTTTCAATGAACACACATTTCTTGGTAGAATCATGCAGAACTGAAATTTTTGATGTTTTTCTACTCCTCTCATGAGCCCAAACAAGTCTCTAAAAGCATGAGTTTGCAACTACTTTACTTTTGGAGAAAATTCAAAACATTCATTATTCAATAGAGCCCAATAGCAAAAACCAGCGTTTTGAATGAAGAATCACATTTCTTGGTAGAATCATGCAGGATTGAAATTTTTGATGGTTTTTTACTCCTCTCAACAGCCCAAACAAGTTTCTAAAAGGATGAGTTTGCAACTACTTTACTTTTGGAGAAAATTCAAAACATTCATTATTCAATAGGGCCCAAACTATCAAAAACCAGCGGTTTCAATGAACACACATTTCTTGGTAGAATCATGCAGGACTGAAATTTTTGATGTTTTTCTACTCCTCTCATGAGCCCAAACAAGTCTCTAAAAGCATGAGTTTGCAACTACTTTACTTTTGGAGAAAATTCAAAACATTCATTATTCAATAGGGCCCAAACTATCAAAAACCAGCGATTTGAATGAACACACATTTCTTGGTAGAATCATGCAGGACTGAAATTTTTGATGTTTTTCTATTCCTCTCAAGAGCCCAAACAAGTCTCTAAAAGCATGAGTTTGCAACTACTTTACTTTTGGAGAAAATTCAAAACATTCATTATTCAATAGAGCCCAATAGCAAAAACCAGCGTTTTGAATGAAGAATCACATTTCTTGGTAGAATCATGCAGGATTGAAATTTTTGATGTTTTTTTACTCCTCTCAACAGCCCAAACAAGTTTCAAAAAGGATGAGTTTGCAACTACTTTACTTTTGGAGAAAATTCAAAACATTCATTATTCAATAGGGCCCATACTATCAAAAACCTGCCGTTTCAATGAACACACATGTCTTGGCAGAATCATGCAGGACTGAAATTTTTGATGTTTTTCTACTCATCTCATGAGCCCAAACAAGTCTCTAAAAGCATGAGTTTGCAACTACTTTACTTTTGGAGAAAATTCAAAACATTCATTATTCAATAGAGCCCAATAGCAAAAACCAGCGTTTTGAATGAAGAATCACATTTCTTGGTAGAATCATGCAGGATTGAAATTTTTGATGGTTTTTTACTCCTCTCAACAGCCCAAACAAGTTTCTAAAAGGATGAGTTTGCAACTACATTACTTTTGGAGAAAATTCAAAACATTCATTATTCAATAGGGCCCAAACTATCAAAAACCAGCCGTTTCAATGAACACACATGTCTTGGTAGAATCATGCAGGACTGAAATTTTTGATGTTTTTCTACTCATCTCATGAGCCCAAACAAGTCTCTAAAAGCATGAGTTTGCAACTACTTTACTTTTGGAGAAAATTCAAAACATTCATTATTCAATAGAGCCCAATATCAAAAACCAGCGTTTTGAATGAAGAATCACATTTCTTGGTAGAATCATGCAGGATTGAAATTTTTGATGATTTTTTACTCCTCTCAAGAGCCCAAACAAGTTTCTAAAAGGATGAGTTTGCAACTACTTTACTTTTGGAGAAAATTCAAAACATTCATTATTCAATAGGGCCCAAACTATCAAAAACCAGCGGTTTCAATGAACACACATTTCTTGGTAGAATCATGCAGGACTGAAATTTTTGATGTTTTTCTACTCCTCTCATGAGCCCAAACAAGTCTCTAAAAGCATGAGTTTGCAACTACTTTACTTTTGGAGAAAATTCAAAACATTCATTATTCAATAGAGCCCAATAGCAAAAACCAGCGTTTTGAATGAAGAATCACATTTCTTGGTAGAATCATGCAGGATTGAAATTTTTGATGGTTTTTTACTCCTCTCAACAGCCTAAACAAGTTTCTAAAAGGATGAGTTTGCAACTACTTTACTTTTGGAGAAAATTCAAAACATTCATTATTCAATAGGGCCCAAACTATCAAAAACCAGACGTTTCAATGAACACACATGTCTTGGTAGAATCATGCAGGACTGAAATTTTTGATGTTTTTCTACTCATCTCATGAGCCCAAACAAGTCTCTAAAAGCATGAGTTTGCAACTACTTTACTTTTGGAGAAAATTCAAAACATTCATTATTCAATAGAGCCCAATAGCAAAAACCAGCGTTTTGAATGAAGAATCACATTTCTTGGTAGAATTATGCAGGATTGAAATTTTTGATGGTTTTTTACTCCTCTCAACAGCCCAAACAAGTTTCTAAAAGGATGAGTTTGCAACTACTTTACTTTTGGAGAAAATTCAAAACATTCATTATTCAATAGGGCCCAAACTATCAAAAACCAGCGGTTTGAATGAACACATTTCTTAATAGAATCATGCAGGACTGAAATTTTTGATGTTTTTCTACTCCTCTCATGAGCCCAAACAAGTCTCTAAAAGCATGAGTTTGCAACTACTTTACTTTTGGAGAAAATTCAAAACATTCACTATTCAATAGAGCCCAATAGCAAAAATCAGGTTTTGAATAAAGAATCACATTTCTTGGTAAAATCATGCAGGATTGAAATTTTTGATGGTTTTTTACTCCTCTCAACAGCCCAAACAAGTTTCTAAAAGGATGAGTTTGCAACTACTTTACTTTTGGAGAAAATTCAAAACATTCATTATTCAATAGGGCCCAAACTATCAAAAACCAGCGGTTTGAATGAACACACATTTCTTGGTAGAATCATGCAGGACTGAAATTTTTGATGTTTTTCTACTCCTCTCATGAGCCCAAACAAGTCTCTAAAAGCATGAGTTTGCAACTACTTTACTTTTGGAGAAAATTCAAAACATTCATTATTCAATAGCGCCCAATAGCAAAAACCAGCGTTTTGAATGAAGAATCACATTTCTTGGTAGAATCATGCAGGATTGAAATTTTTGATGGTTTTTTACTCCTCTCAACAGCCCAAACAAGTTTCTAAAAGGATGAGTTTGCAACTACTTTACTTTTGGAGAAAATTCAAAACACTCATTATTCAATAGGACCCAAACTATCAAAAACCAGCCGTTTCAATGAACACACATTTCTTGGTAGAATCATGCAGGACTGAAATTTTTGATGTTTTTCTACTCCTCTCATGAGCCCAAACAAGTCTCTAAAAGCATGAGTTTGCAACTACTTTACTTTTGGAGAAAATTCAAAACATTCATTATTCAATAGGGCCCAAACTATCAAAAACCAGCGGTTTGAATGAACACACATTTCTTGGTAGAATCATGCAGGACTGAAATTTTTGATGTTTTTCTACTCCTCTCATGAGCCCAAACAAGTCTCTAAAAGCATGAGTTTGCAACTACTTTACTTTTGGAGAAAATTCAAAACATTCATTATTCAATAGAGCCCAATAGCAAAAACCAGCGTTTTGAATGAAGAATCACATTTCTTGGTAGAATCATGCAGGATTGAAATTTTTGATGGTTTTTTACTCCTCTCAACAGCCCAAACAAGTTTCTAAAAGGATGAGTTTGCAACTACTTTACTTTTGGAGAAAATTCAAAACATTCATTATTCAATAGGGCCCAAACTATCAAAAACCAGCCGTTTCAATGAACACACATGTCTTGGTAGAATCATGCAGGACTGAAATTTTTGATGTTTTTCTACTCATCTCATGAGCCCAAACAAGTCTCTAAAAGCATGAGTTTGCAACTACTTTACTTTTGGAGAAAATTCAAAACATTCATTATTCAATAGAGCCCAATAGCAAAAACCAGCGTTTTGAATGAAGAATCACATTTCTTGGTAGAATCATGCAGGATTGAAATTTTTGATGATTTTTTACTCCTCTCAACAGCCCAAACAAGTTTCTAAAAGGATGAGTTTGCAACTACTTTACTTTTGGAGAAAATTCAAAACATTCATTATTCAATAGGGCCCAAACTATCAAAAACCAGCGGTTTCAATGAACACACATTTCTTGGTAGAATCATGCAGGACTGAAATTTTTGATGTTTTTCTACTCCTCTCATGAGCCCAAACAAGTCTCTAAAAGCATGAGTTTGCAACTACTTTACTTTTGGAGAAAATTCAAAACATTCATTATTCAATAGAGCCCAATAGCAAAAACCAGCGTTTTGAATGAAGAATCACATTTCTTGGTAGAATCATGCAGGATTGAAATTTTTGATGGTTTTTTACTCCTCTCAACAGCCCAAACAAGTTTCTAAAAGGATGAGTTTGCAACTACTTTACTTTTGGAGAAAATTCAAAACATTCATTATTCAATAGGGCCCAAACTATCAAAAACCAGCGGTTTCCATGAACACACATGTCTTGGTAGAATCATGCAGGACTGAAATTTTTGATGTTTTTCTACTCCTCTCATGAGCCCAAACAAGTCTCTAAAAGCATGAGTTTGCAACTACTTTACTTTTGGAGAAAATTCAAAACATTCATTATTCAATAGGGCCCAAGCTATCAAAAACCAGCGGTTTGAATGAACACACATTTCTTGGTAGAATCATGCAGGACTGAAATTTTTGATGTTTTTCTACTCCTCTCATGAGCCCAAACAAGTCTCTAAAAGCATGAGTTTGCAACTACTTTACTTTTGGAGAAAATTCAAAACATTCATTATTCAATAGAGCCCAATAGCAAAAACCAGCGTTTTGAATGAAGAATCACATTTCTTGGTAGAATCATGCAGGATTGAAATTTTTGATGATTTTTTACTCCTCTCAACAGCCCAAACAAGTTTCTAAAAGGATGAGTTTGCAACTACTTTACTTTTGGAGAAAATTCAAAACATTCATTATTCAATAGGGCCCAAACTATCAAAAACCAGCGGTTTCAATGAACACACATTTCTTGGTAGAATCATGCAGGACTGAAATTTTTGATGTTTTTCTACTCCTCTCATGAGCCCAAACAAGTCTCTAAAAGCATGAGTTTGCAACTACTTTACTTTTGGAGAAAATTCAAAACATTCATTATTCAATAGAGCCCAATAGCAAAAACCAGCGTTTTGAATGAAGAATCACATTTCTTGGTAGAATCATGCAGGATTGAAATTTTTGATGGTTTTTTACTCCTCTCAACAGCCCAAACAAGTTTCTAAAAGGATGAGTTTGCAACTACTTTACTTTTGGAGAAAATTCAAAACATTCATTATTCAATAGGGCCCAAACTATCAAAAACCAGCGGTTTCAATGAACACACATTTCTTGGTAGAATCATGCAGGACTGAAATTTTTGATGTTTTTCTACTCCTCTCATGAGCCCAAACAAGTCTCTAAAAGCATGAGTTTGCAACTACTTTACTTTTGGAGAAAATTCAAAACATTCATTATTCAATAGGGCCCAAACTATCAAAAACCAGCGATTTGAATGAACACACATTTCTTGGTAGAATCATGCAGGACTGAAATTTTTGATGTTTTTCTATTCCTCTCAAGAGCCCAAACAAGTCTCTAAAAGCATGAGTTTGCAACTACTTTACTTTTGGAGAAAATTCAAAACATTCATTATTCAATAGAGCCCAATAGCAAAAACCAGCGTTTTGAATGAAGAATCACATTTCTTGGTAGAATCATGCAGGATTGAAATTTTTGATGTTTTTTTACTCCTCTCAACAGCCCAAACAAGTTTCAAAAAGGATGAGTTTGCAACTACTTTACTTTTGGAGAAAATTCAAAACATTCATTATTCAATAGGGCCCATACTATCAAAAACCTGCCGTTTCAATGAACACACATGTCTTGGTAGAATCATGCAGGACTGAAATTTTTGATGTTTTTCTACTCATCTCATGAGCCCAAACAAGTCTCTAAAAGCATGAGTTTGCAACTACTTTACTTTTGGAGAAAATTCAAAACATTCATTATTCAATAGAGCCCAATAGCAAAAACCAGCGTTTTGAATGAAGAATCACATTTCTTGGTAGAATCATGCAGGATTGAAATTTTTGATGGTTTTTTACTCCTCTCAACAGCCCAAACAAGTTTCTAAAAGGATGAGTTTGCAACTACATTACTTTTGGAGAAAATTCAAAACATTCATTATTCAATAGGGCCCAAACTATCAAAAACCAGCCGTTTCAATGAACACACATGTCTTGGTAGAATCATGCAGGACTGAAATTTTTGATGTTTTTCTACTCATCTCATGAGCCCAAACAAGTCTCTAAAAGTATGAGTTTGCAACTACTTTACTTTTGGAGAAAATTCAAAACATTCATTATTCAATAGAGCCCAATATCAAAAACCAGCGTTTTGAATGAAGAATCACATTTCTTGGTAGAATCATGCAGGATTGAAATTTTTGATGATTTTTTACTCCTCTCAAGAGCCCAAACAAGTTTCTAAAAGGATGAGTTTGCAACTACTTTACTTTTGGAGAAAATTCAAAACATTCATTATTCAATAGGGCCCATACTATCAAAAACCAGCGGTTTCAATGAACACACATTTCTTGGTAGAATCATGCAGGACTGAAATTTTTGATGTTTTTCTACTCCTCTCATGAGCCCAAACAAGTCTCTAAAAGCATGAGTTTGCAACTACTTTACTTTTGGAGAAAATTCAAAACATTCATTATTCAATAGAGCCCAATAGCAAAAACCAGCGTTTTGAATGAAGAATCACATTTCTTGGTAGAATCATGCAGGATTGAAATTTTTGATGGTTTTTTACTCCTCTCAACAGCCTAAACAAGTTTCTAAAAGGATGAGTTTGCAACTACTTTACTTTTGGAGAAAATTCAAAACATTCATTATTCAATAGGGCCCAAACTATCAAAAACCAGACGTTTCAATGAACACACATGTCTTGGTAGAATCATGCAGGACTGAAATTTTTGATGTTTTTCTACTCATCTCATGAGCCCAAACAAGTCTCTAAAAGCATGAGTTTGCAACTACTTTACTTTTGGAGAAAATTCAAAACATTCATTATTCAATAGAGCCCAATAGCAAAAACCAGCGTTTTGAATGAAGAATCACATTTCTTGGTAGAATCATGCAGGATTGAAATTTTTGATGGTTTTTTACTCCTCTCAACAGCCCAAACAAGTTTCTAAAAGGATGAGTTTGCAACTACTTTACTTTTGGAGAAAATTCAAAACATTCATTATTCAATAGGGCCCAAACTATCAAAAACCAGCGGTTTGAATGAACACATTTCTTAATAGAATCATGCAGGACTGAAATTTTTGATGTTTTTCTACTCCTCTCATGAGCCCAAACAAGTCTCTAAAAGCATGAGTTTGCAACTACTTTACTTTTGGAGAAAATTCAAAACATTCACTATTCAATAGAGCCCAATAGCAAAAATCAGGTTTTGAATAAAGAATCACATTTCTTGGTAAAATCATGCAGGATTGAAATTTTTGATGGTTTTTTACTCCTCTCAACAGCCCAAACAAGTTTCTAAAAGGATGAGTTTGCAACTACTTTACTTTTGGAGAAAATTCAAAACATTCATTATTCAATAGGGCCCAAACTATCAAAAACCAGCGGTTTGAATGAACACACATTTCTTGGTAGAATCATGCAGGACTGAAATTTTTGATGTTTTTCTACTCCTCTCATGAGCCCAAACAAGTCTCTAAAAGCATGAGTTTGCAACTACTTTACTTTTGGAGAAAATTCAAAACATTCATTATTCAATAGCGCCCAATAGCAAAAACCAGCGTTTTGAATGAAGAATCACATTTCTTGGTAGAATCATGCAGGATTGAAATTTTTGATGGTTTTTTACTCCTCTCAACAGCCCAAACAAGTTTCTAAAAGGATGAGTTTGCAACTACTTTACTTTTGGAGAAAATTCAAAACACTCATTATTCAATAGGACCCAAACTATCAAAAACCAGCCGTTTCAATGAACACACATTTCTTGGTAGAATCATGCAGGACTGAAATTTTTGATGTTTTTCTACTCCTCTCATGAGCCCAAACAAGTCTCTAAAAGCATGAGTTTGCAACTACTTTACTTTTGGAGAAAATTCAAAACATTCATTATTCATTAGGGCCCAAACTATCAAAAACCAGCGGTTTGAATGAACACACATTTCTTGGTAGAATCATGCAGGACTGAAATTTTTGATGTTTTTCTACTCCTCTCATGAGCCCAAACAAGTCTCTAAAAGCATGAGTTTGCAACTACTTTACTTTTGGAGAAAATTCAAAACATTCATTATTCAATAGAGCCCAATAGCAAAAACCAGCGTTTTGAATGAAGAATCACATTTCTTGGTAGAATCATGCAGGATTGAAATTTTTGATGGTTTTTTACTCCTCTCAACAGCCCAAACAAGTTTCTAAAAGGATGAGTTTGCAACTACTTTACTTTTGGAGAAAATTCAAAACATTCATTATTCAATAGGGCCCAAACTATCAAAAACCAGCCGTTTCAATGAACACACATGTCTTGGTAGAATCATGCAGGACTGAAATTTTTGATGTTTTTCTACTCATCTCATGAGCCCAAACAAGTCTCTAAAAGCATGAGTTTGCAACTACTTTACTTTTGGAGAAAATTCAAAACATTCATTATTCAATAGAGCCCAATAGCAAAAACCAGCGTTTTGAATGAAGAATCACATTTCTTGGTAGAATCATGCAGGATTGAAATTTTTGATGATTTTTTACTCCTCTCAACAGCCCAAACAAGTTTCTAAAAGGATGAGTTTGCAACTACTTTACTTTTGGAGAAAATTCAAAACATTCATTATTCAATAGGGCCCAAACTATCAAAAACCAGCGGTTTCAATGAACACACATTTCTTGGTAGAATCATGCAGGACTGAAATTTTTGATGTTTTTCTACTCCTCTCATGAGCCCAAACAAGTCTCTAAAAGCATGAGTTTGCAACTACTTTACTTTTGGAGAAAATTCAAAACATTCATTATTCAATAGAGCCCAATAGCAAAAACCAGCGTTTTGAATGAAGAATCACATTTCTTGGTAGAATCATGCAGGATTGAAATTTTTGATGGTTTTTTACTCCTCTCAACAGCCCAAACAAGTTTCTAAAAGGATGAGTTTGCAACTACTTTACTTTTGGAGAAAATTCAAAGCATTCATTATTCAATAGGGCCCAAACTATCAAAAACCAGCGGTTTCAATGAACACACATTTCTTGGTAGAATCATGCAGGACTGAAATTTTTTACGTTTTTCTACTCCTCTCATGAGCCCAAACAAGTCTCTAAAAGCATGAGTTTGCAACTACTTTACTTTTGGAGAAAATTCAAAACATTCATTATTCAATAGGGCCCAAACTATCAAAAAACAGCGGTTTGAATGAACACACATTTCTTGGTAGAATCATGCAGGACTGAAATTTTTGATGTTTTTCTACTCCTCTCATGAGCCCAAACAAGTCTCTAAAAGCATGAGTTTGCAACTACTTTACTTTTGGAGAAAATTCAAAACATTCATTATTCAATAGAGCCCAATAGCAAAAACCAGCGTTTTGAATGAAGAATCACATTTCTTGGTAGAATCATGCAGGATTGAAATTTTTGATGGTTTTTTACTCCTCTCAACAGCCCAAACAAGTTTCTAAAAGGATGAGTTTGCAACTACTTTACTTTTGGAGAAAATTCAAAACATTCATTATTCAATAGGGCCCAAACTATCAAAAACCAGCGGTTTCCATGAACACACATGTCTTGGTAGAATCATGCAGGACTGAAATTTTTGATGTTTTTCTACTCCTCTCATGAGCCCAAACAAGTCTCTAAAAGCATGAGTTTGCAACTACTTTACTTTTGGAGAAAATTCAAAACATTCATTATTCAATAGGGCCCAAGCTATCAAAAACCAGCGGTTTGAATGAACACACATTTCTTGGTAGAATCATGCAGGACTGAAATTTTTGATGTTTTTCTACTCCTCTCATGAGCCCAAACAAGTCTCTAAAAGCATGAGTTTGCAACTACTTTACTTTTGGAGAAAATTCAAAACATTCATTATTCAATAGGGCCCAAACTATCAAAAACCAGCGGTTTGAATGAACACACATTTCTTGGTAGAATCATGCAGGACTGAAATTTTTGATGTTTTTCTACTCCTCTCATGAGCCCAAACAAGTCTCTAAAAGCATGAGTTTGCAACTACTTTACTTTTGGAGAAAATTCAAAACATTCACTATTCAATAGAGCCCAATAGCAAAAATCAGGTTTTGAATGAAGAATCACATTTCTTGGTAAAATCATGCAGGATTGAAATTTTTGATGGTTTTTTACTCCTCTCAACAGCTCAAACAAGTTTCTAAAAGGATGAGTTTGCAACTACTTTACTTTTGGAGAAAATTCAAAACATTCATTATTCAATAGGGCCCAAACTATCAAAAACCAGCGGTTTCAATGAACACACATTTCTTGGTAGAATCATGCAGGACTGAAATTTTTGATGTTTTTCTACTCCTCTCATGAGCCCAAACAAGTCTCTAAAAGCATGAGTTTGCAACTACTTTACTTTTGGAGAAAATTCAAAACATTCATTATTCAATAGAGCCCAATAGCAAAAACCAGCGTTTTGAATGAAGAATCACATTTCTTGGTAGAATCATGCAGGATTGAAATTTTTGATGGTTTTTTACTCCTCTCAACAGCCCAAACAAGTTTCTGAAAGGATGAGTTTGCAACTACTTTACTTTTGGAGAAAATTCAAAACATTCATTATTCAATAGGGCCCAAACTATCAAAAACCAGCGGTTTCAATGAACACACATTTCTTGGTAGAATCATGCAGGACTGAAATTTTTGATGTTTTTCTACTACTCTCATGAGCCCAAACAAGTCTCTAAAAGCATGAGTTTGCAACTACTTTACTTTTGGAGAAAATTCAAAACATTCATTATTCAATAGAGCCCAATAGCAAAAACCAGCGTTTTGAATGAAGAATCACATTTCTTGGTAGAATCATGCAGGATTGAAATTTTTGATGGTTTTTTACTCCTCTCAACAGCCCAAACAAGTTTCTAAAAGGATGAGTTTGCAACTACTTTACTTTTGGAGAAAATTCAAAACATTCATTATTCAATAGGGCCCAAACTATCAAAAACCAGCGGTTTCAATGAACACACATTTCTTGGTAGAATCATGCAGGACTGAAATTTTTGATGTTTTTGTACTCCTCTCAAGAGCCCAAACAAGTTTCTAAAAGGATGAGTTTGCAACTACTTTACTTTTGGAGAAAATTCAAAACATTCATTATTCAATAGGGCCCAAACTATCAAAAACCAGCGGTTTCAATGAACACACATTTCTTGGTAGAATCATGCAGGACTGAAATTTTTGATGTTTTTCTACTCCTCTCATGAGCCCAAACAAGTCTCTAAAAGCATGAGTTTGCAACTACTTTACTTTTGGAGAAAATTCAAAACATTCATTATTCAATAGAGCCCAATAGCAAAAACCAGCGTTTTGAATGAAGAATCACATTTCTTGGTAGAATCATGCAGGATTGAAATTTTTGATGGTTTTTTACTCCTCTCAACAGCCTAAACAAGTTTCTAAAAGGATGAGTTTGCAACTACTTTACTTTTGGAGAAAATTCAAAACATTCATTATTCAATAGGGCCCAAACTATCAAAAACCAGCCGTTTCAATGAACACACATGTCTTGGTAGAATCATGCAGGACTGAAATTTTTGATGTTTTTCTACTCATCTCATGAGCCCAAACAAGTCTCTAAAAGCATGAGTTTGCAACTACTTTACTTTTGGAGAAAATTCAAAACATTCATTATTCAATAGAGCCCAATAGCAAAAACCAGCGTTTTGAATGAAGAATCACATTTCTTGGTAGAATCATGCAGGATTGAAATTTTTGATGGTTTTTTACTCCTCTCAACAGCCCAAACAAGTTTCTAAAAGGATGAGTTTGCAACTACTTTACTTTTGGAGAAAATTCAAAACATTCATTATTCAATAGGGCCCAAACTATCAAAAACCAGCGGTTTGAATGAACACATTTCTTAATAGAATCATGCAGGACTGAAATTTTTGATGTTTTTCTACTCCTCTCATGAGCCCAAACAAGTCTCTAAAAGCATGAGTTTGCAACTACTTTACTTTTGGAGAAAATTCAAAACATTCACTATTCAATAGAGCCCAATAGCAAAAATCAGGTTTTGAATAAAGAATCACATTTCTTGGTAAAATCATGCAGGATTGAAATTTTTGATGGGTTTTTACTCCTCTCAACAGCCCAAACAAGTTTCTAAAAGGATGAGTTTGCAACTACTTTACTTTTGGAGAAAATTCAAAACATTCATTATTCAATAGGGCCCAAACTATCAAAAACCAGCGGTTTGAATGAACACACATTTCTTGGTAGAATCATGCAGGACTGAAATTTTTGATGTTTTTCTACTCCTCTCATGAGCCCAAACAAGTCTCTAAAAGCATGAGTTTGCAACTACTTTACTTTTGGAGAAAATTCAAAACATTCATTATTCAATAGAGCCCAATAGCAAAAACCAGCGTTTTGAATGAAGAATCACATTTCTTGGTAGAATCATGCAGGATTGAAATTTTTGATGGTTTTTTACTCCTCTCAACAGCCCAAACAAGTTTCTAAAAGGATGAGTTTGCAACTACTTTACTTTTGGAGAAAATTCAAAACACTCATTATTCAATAGGACCCAAACTATCAAAAACCAGCCGTTTCAATGAACACACATTTCTTGGTAGAATCATGCAGGACTGAAATTTTTGATGTTTTTCTACTCCTCTCATGAGCCCAAACAAGTCTCTAAAAGCATGAGTTTGCAACTACTTTACTTTTGGAGAAAATTCAAAACATTCATTATTCAATAGGGCCCAAACTATCAAAAACCAGCGGTTTGAATGAACACACATTTCTTGGTAGAATCATGCAGGACTGAAATTTTTGATGTTTTTCTACTCCTATCATGAGCCCAAACAAGTCTCTAAAAGCATGAGTTTGCAACTACTTTACTTTTGGAGAAAATTCAAAACATTCATTATTCAATAGAGCCCAATAGCAAAAACCAGCGTTTTGAATGAAGAATCACATTTCTTGGTAGAATCATGCAGGATTGAAATTTTTGATGGTTTTTTACTCCTCTCAACAGCCCAAACAAGTTTCTAAAAGGATGAGTTTGCAACTACTTTACTTTTGGAGAAAATTCAAAACATTCATTATTCAAAAGGGCCCAAACTATCAAAAACCAGCCGTTTCAATGAACACGCATGTCTTGGTAGAATCATGCAGGACTGAAATTTTTGATGTTTTTCTACTCATCTCATGAGCCCAAACAAGTCTCTAAAAGCATGAGTTTGCAACTACTTTACTTTTGGAGAAAATTCAAAACATTCATTATTCAATAGAGCCCAATAGCAAAAACCAGCGTTTTGAATGAAGAATCACATTTCTTGGTAGAATCATGCAGGATTGAAATTTTTGATGATTTTTTACTCCTCTCAACAGCCCAAACAAGTTTCTAAAAGGATGAGTTTGCAACTACTTTACTTTTGGAGAAAATTCAAAACATTCATTATTCAATAGGGCCCAAACTATCAAAAACCAGCGGTTTCAATGAACACACATTTCTTGGTAGAATCATGCAGGACTGAAATTTTTGATGTTTTTCTACTCCTCTCATGAGCCCAAACAAGTCTCTAAAAGCATGAGTTTGCAACTACTTTACTTTTGGAGAAAATTCAAAACATTCATTATTCAATAGAGCCCAATAGCAAAAACCAGCGTTTTGAATGAAGAATCACATTTCTTGGTAGAATCATGCAGGATTGAAATTTTTGATGGTTTTTTACTCCTCTCAACAGCCCAAACAAGTTTCTAAAAGGATGAGTTTGCAACTACTTTACTTTTGGAGAAAATTCAAAACATTCATTATTCAATAGGGCCCAAACTATCAAAAACCAGCGGTTTCCATGAACACACATGTCTTGGTAGAATCATGCAGGACTGAAATTTTTGATGTTTTTCTACTCCTCTCA
The DNA here is from genome assembly GCF_039654945.1 of Dendrobates tinctorius. Taxonomy (NCBI): domain Eukaryota; kingdom Metazoa; phylum Chordata; class Amphibia; order Anura; family Dendrobatidae; genus Dendrobates; species Dendrobates tinctorius. Next base: position 93,900,648 of record NW_027361687.1, on the reverse strand, counting down.
TGAGCCCAAACAAGTCTCTAAAAGCATGAGTTTGCAACTACTTTACTTTTGGAGAAAATTCAAAACATTCATTATTCAATAGGGCCCAAGCTATCAAAAACCAGCGGTTTGAATGAACACACATTTCTTGGTAGAATCATGCAGGACTGAAATTTTTGATGTTTTTCTACTCCTCTCATGAGCCCAAACAAGTCTCTAAAAGCATGAGTTTGCAACTACTTTACTTTTGGAGAAAATTCAAAACATTCATTATTCAATAGAGCCCAATAGCAAAAACCAGCGTTTTGAATGAAGAATCACATTTCTTGGTAGAATCATGCAGGATTGAAATTTTTGATGATTTTTTACTCCTCTCAACAGCCCAAACAAGTTTCTAAAAGGATGAGTTTGCAACTGCTTTACTTTTGGAGAAAATTCAAAACATTCATTATTCAATAGGGCCCAAACTATCAAAAACCAGCGGTTTCAATGAACACACATTTCTTGGTAGAATCATGCAGGACTGAAATTTTTGATGTTTTTCTACTCCTCTCATGAGCCCAAACAAGTCTCTAAAAGCATGAGTTTGCAACTACTTTACTTTTGGAGAAAATTCAAAACATTCATTATTCAATAGAGCCCAATAGCAAAAACCAGCGTTTTGAATGAAGAATCACATTTCTTGGTAGAATCATGCAGGATTGAAATTTTTGATGGTTTTTTACTCCTCTCAACAGCCCAAACAAGTTTCTAAAAGGATGAGTTTGCAACTACTTTACTTTTGGAGAAAATTCAAAACATTCATTATTCAATAGGGCCCAAACTATCAAAAACCAGCGGTTTCAATGAACACACATTTCTTGGTAGAATCATGCAGGACTGAAATTTTTGATGTTTTTCTACTCCTCTCATGAGCCCAAACAAGTCTCTAAAAGCATGAGTTTGCAACTACTTTACTTTTGGAGAAAATTCAAAACATTCATTATTCAATAGGGCCCAAACTATCAAAAACCAGCGATTTGAATGAACACACATTTCTTGGTAGAATCATGCAGGACTGAAATTTTTGATGTTTTTCTATTCCTCTCAAGAGCCCAAACAAGTCTCTAAAAGCATGAGTTTGCAACTACTTTACTTTTGGAGAAAATTCAAAACATTCATTATTCAATAGAGCCCAATAGCAAAAACCAGCGTTTTGAATGAAGAATCACATTTCTTGGTAGAATCATGCAGGATTGAAATTTTTGATGTTTTTTTACTCCTCTCAACAGCCCAAACAAGTTTCAAAAAGGATGAGTTTGCAACTACTTTACTTTTGGAGAAAATTCAAAACATTCATTATTCAATAGGGCCCATACTATCAAAAACCTGCCGTTTCAATGAACACACATGTCTTGGTAGAATCATGCAGGACTGAAATTTTTGATGTTTTTCTACTCATCTCATGAGCCCAAACAAGTCTCTAAAAGCATGAGTTTGCAACTACTTTACTTTTGGAGAAAATTCAAAACATTCATTATTCAATAGAGCCCAATAGCAAAAACCAGCGTTTTGAATGAAGAATCACATTTCTTGGTAGAATCATGCAGGATTGAAATTTTTGATGGTTTTTTACTCCTCTCAACAGCCCAAACAAGTTTCTAAAAGGATGAGTTTGCAACTACATTACTTTTGGAGAAAATTCAAAACATTCATTATTCAATAGGGCCCAAACTATCAAAAACCAGCCGTTTCAATGAACACACATGTCTTGGTAGAATCATGCAGGACTGAAATTTTTGATGTTTTTCTACTCATCTCATGAGCCCAAACAAGTCTCTAAAAGCATGAGTTTGCAACTACTTTACTTTTGGAGAAAATTCAAAACATTCATTATTCAATAGAGCCCAATATCAAAAACCAGCGTTTTGAATGAAGAATCACATTTCTTGGTAGAATCATGCAGGATTGAAATTTTTGATGATTTTTTACTCCTCTCAAGAGCCCAAACAAGTTTCTAAAAGGATGAGTTTGCAACTACTTTACTTTTGGAGAAAATTCAAAACATTCATTATTCAATAGGGCCCAAACTATCAAAAACCAGCGGTTTCAATGAACACACATTTCTTGGTAGAATCATGCAGGACTGAAATTTTTGATGTTTTTCTACTCCTCTCATGAGCCCAAACAAGTCTCTAAAAGCATGAGTTTGCAACTACTTTACTTTTGGAGAAAATTCAAAACATTCATTATTCAATAGAGCCCAATAGCAAAAACCAGCGTTTTGAATGAAGAATCACATTTCTTGGTAGAATCATGCAGGATTGAAATTTTTGATGGTTTTTTACTCCTCTCAACAGCCTAAACAAGTTTCTAAAAGGATGAGTTTGCAACTACTTTACTTTTGGAGAAAATTCAAAACATTCATTATTCAATAGGGCCCAAACTATCAAAAACCAGACGTTTCAATGAACACACATGTCTTGGTAGAATCATGCAGGACTGAAATTTTTGATGTTTTTCTACTCATCTCATGAGCCCAAACAAGTCTCTAAAAGCATGAGTTTGCAACTACTTTACTTTTGGAGAAAATTCAAAACATTCATTATTCAATAGAGCCCAATAGCAAAAACCAGCGTTTTGAATGAAGAATCACATTTCTTGGTAGAATTATGCAGGATTGAAATTTTTGATGGTTTTTTACTCCTCTCAACAGCCCAAACAAGTTTCTAAAAGGATGAGTTTGCAACTACTTTACTTTTGGAGAAAATTCAAAACATTCATTATTCAATAGGGCCCAAACTATCAAAAACCAGCGGTTTGAATGAACACATTTCTTAATAGAATCATGCAGGACTGAAATTTTTGATGTTTTTCTACTCCTCTCATGAGCCCAAACAAGTCTCTAAAAGCATGAGTTTGCAACTACTTTACTTTTGGAGAAAATTCAAAACATTCACTATTCAATAGAGCCCAATAGCAAAAATCAGGTTTTGAATAAAGAATCACATTTCTTGGTAAAATCATGCAGGATTGAAATTTTTGATGGTTTTTTACTCCTCTCAACAGCCCAAACAAGTTTCTAAAAGGATGAGTTTGCAACTACTTTACTTTTGGAGAAAATTCAAAACATTCATTATTCAATAGGGCCCAAACTATCAAAAACCAGCGGTTTGAATGAACACACATTTCTTGGTAGAATCATGCAGGACTGAAATTTTTGATGTTTTTCTACTCCTCTCATGAGCCCAAACAAGTCTCTAAAAGCATGAGTTTGCAACTACTTTACTTTTGGAGAAAATTCAAAACATTCATTATTCAATAGCGCCCAATAGCAAAAACCAGCGTTTTGAATGAAGAATCACATTTCTTGGTAGAATCATGCAGGATTGAAATTTTTGATGGTTTTTTACTCCTCTCAACAGCCCAAACAAGTTTCTAAAAGGATGAGTTTGCAACTACTTTACTTTTGGAGAAAATTCAAAACACTCATTATTCAATAGGACCCAAACTATCAAAAACCAGCCGTTTCAATGAACACACATTTCTTGGTAGAATCATGCAGGACTGAAATTTTTGATGTTTTTCTACTCCTCTCATGATCCCAAACAAGTCTCTAAAAGCATGAGTTTGCAACTACTTTACTTTTGGAGAAAATTCAAAACATTCATTATTCAATAGGGCCCAAACTATCAAAAACCAGCGGTTTGAATGAACACACATTTCTTGGTAGAATCATGCAGGACTGAAATTTTTGATGTTTTTCTACTCCTCTCATGAGCCCAAACAAGTCTCTAAAAGCATGAGTTTGCAACTACTTTACTTTTGGAGAAAATTCAAAACATTCATTATTCAATAGAGCCCAATAGCAAAAACCAGCGTTTTGAATGAAGAATCACATTTCTTGGTAGAATCATGCAGGATTGAAATTTTTGATGGTTTTTTACTCCTCTCAACAGCCCAAACAAGTTTCTAAAAGGATGAGTTTGCAACTACTTTACTTTTGGAGAAAATTCAAAACATTCATTATTCAATAGGGCCCAAACTATCAAAAACCAGCCGTTTCAATGAACACACATGTCTTGGTAGAATCATGCAGGACTGAAATTTTTGATGTTTTTCTACTCATCTCATGAGCCCAAACAAGTCTCTAAAAGCATGAGTTTGCAACTACTTTACTTTTGGAGAAAATTCAAAACATTCATTATTCAATAGAGCCCAATAGCAAAAACCAGCGTTTTGAATGAAGAATCACATTTCTTGGTAGAATCATGCAGGATTGAAATTTTTGATGATTTTTTACTCCTCTCAACAGCCCAAACAAGTTTCTAAAAGGATGAGTTTGCAACTACTTTACTTTTGGAGAAAATTCAAAACATTCATTATTCAATAGGGCCCAAACTATCAAAAACCAGCGGTTTCAATGAACACACATTTCTTGGTAGAATCATGCAGGACTGAAATTTTTGATGTTTTTCTACTCCTCTCATGAGCCCAAACAAGTCTCTAAAAGCATGAGTTTGCAACTACTTTACTTTTGGAGAAAATTCAAAACATTCATTATTCAATAGAGCCCAATAGCAAAAACCAGCGTTTTGAATGAAGAATCACATTTCTTGGTAGAATCATGCAGGATTGAAATTTTTGATGGTTTTTTACTCCTCTCAACAGCCCAAACAAGTTTCTAAAAGGATGAGTTTGCAACTACTTTACTTTTGGAGAAAATTCAAAACATTCATTATTCAATAGGGCCCAAACTATCAAAAACCAGCGGTTTCCATGAACACACATGTCTTGGTAGAATCATGCAGGACTGAAATTTTTGATGTTTTTCTACTCCTCTCATGAGCCCAAACAAGTCTCTAAAAGCATGAGTTTGCAACTACTTTACTTTTGGAGAAAATTCAAAACATTCATTATTCAATAGGGCCCAAGCTATCAAAAACCAGCGGTTTGAATGAACACACATTTCTTGGTAGAATCATGCAGGACTGAAATTTTTGATGTTTTTCTACTCCTCTCATGAGCCCAAACAAGTCTCTAAAAGCATGAGTTTGCAACTACTTTACTTTTGGAGAAAATTCAAAACATTCATTATTCAATAGAGCCCAATAGCAAAAACCAGCGTTTTGAATGAAGAATCACATTTCTTGGTAGAATCATGCAGGATTGAAATTTTTGATGATTTTTTACTCCTCTCAACAGCCCAAACAAGTTTCTAAAAGGATGAGTTTGCAACTACTTTACTTTTGGAGAAAATTCAAAACATTCATTATTCAATAGGGCCCAAACTATCAAAAACCAGCGGTTTCAATGAACACACATTTCTTGGTAGAATCATGCAGGACTGAAATTTTTGATGTTTTTCTACTCCTCTCATGAGCCCAAACAAGTCTCTAAAAGCATGAGTTTGCAACTACTTTACTTTTGGAGAAAATTCAAAACATTCATTATTCAATAGAGCCCAATAGCAAAAACCAGCGTTTTGAATGAAGAATCACATTTCTTGGTAGAATCATGCAGGATTGAAATTTTTGATGGTTTTTTACTCCTCTCAACAGCCCAAACAAGTTTCTAAAAGGATGAGTTTGCAACTACTTTACTTTTGGAGAAAATTCAAAACATTCATTATTCAATAGGGCCCAAACTATCAAAAACCAGCGGTTTCAATGAACACACATTTCTTGGTAGAATCATGCAGGACTGAAATTTTTGATGTTTTTCTACTCCTCTCATGAGCCCAAACAAGTCTCTAAAAGCATGAGTTTGCAACTACTTTACTTTTGGAGAAAATTCAAAACATTCATTATTCAATAGGGCCCAAACTATCAAAAACCAGCGATTTGAATGAACACACATTTCTTGGTAGAATCATGCAGGACTGAAATTTTTGATGTTTTTCTATTCCTCTCAAGAGCCCAAACAAGTCTCTAAAAGCATGAGTTTGCAACTACTTTACTTTTGGAGAAAATTCAAAACATTCATTATTCAATAGAGCCCAATAGCAAAAACCAGCGTTTTGAATGAAGAATCACATTTCTTGGTAGAATCATGCAGGATTGAAATTTTTGATGTTTTTTTACTCCTCTCAACAGCCCAAACAAGTTTCAAAAAGGATGAGTTTGCAACTACTTTACTTTTGGAGAAAATTCAAAACATTCATTATTCAATAGGGCCCATACTATCAAAAACCTGCCGTTTCAATGAACACACATGTCTTGGTAGAATCATGCAGGACTGAAATTTTTGATGTTTTTCTACTCATCTCATGAGCCCAAACAAGTCTCTAAAAGCATGAGTTTGCAACTACTTTACTTTTGGAGAAAATTCAAAACATTCATTATTCAATAGAGCCCAATAGCAAAAACCAGCGTTTTGAATGAAGAATCACATTTCTTGGTAGAATCATGCAGGATTGAAATTTTTGATGGTTTTTTACTCCTCTCAACAGCCCAAACAAGTTTCTAAAAGGATGAGTTTGCAACTACATTACTTTTGGAGAAAATTCAAAACATTCATTATTCAATAGGGCCCAAACTATCAAAAACCAGCCGTTTCAATGAACACACATGTCTTGGTAGAATCATGCAGGACTGAAATTTTTGATGTTTTTCTACTCATCTCATGAGCCCAAACAAGTCTCTAAAAGCATGAGTTTGCAACTACTTTACTTTTGGAGAAAATTCAAAACATTCATTATTCAATAGAGCCCAATATCAAAAACCAGCGTTTTGAATGAAGAATCACATTTCTTGGTAGAATCATGCAGGATTGAAATTTTTGATGGTTTTTTACTCCTCTCAACAGCCCAAACAAGTTTCTAAAAGGATGAGTTTGCAACTACTTTACTTTTGGAGAAAATTCAAAACATTCATTATTCAATAGGGCCCAAACTATCAAAAACCAGCGGTTTCAATGAACACACATTTCTTGGTAGAATCATGCAGGACTGAAATTTTTGATGTTTTTCTACTCCTCTCATGAGCCCAAACAAGTCTCTAAAAGCATGAGTTTGCAACTACTTTACTTTTGGAGAAAATTCAAAACATTCATTATTCAATAGGGCCCAAACTATCAAAAACCAGCGATTTGAATGAACACACATTTCTTGGTAGAATCATGCAGGACTGAAATTTTTGATGTTTTTCTATTCCTCTCAAGAGCCCAAACAAGTCTCTAAAAGCATGAGTTTGCAACTACTTTACTTTTGGAGAAAATTCAAAACATTCATTATTCAATAGAGCCCAATAGCAAAAACCAGCGTTTTGAATGAAGAATCACATTTCTTGGTAGAATCATGCAGGATTGAAATTTTTGATGTTTTTTTACTCCTCTCAACAGCCCAAACAAGTTTCAAAAAGGATGAGTTTGCAACTACTTTACTTTTGGAGAAAATTCAAAACATTCATTATTCAATAGGGCCCATACTATCAAAAACCTGCCGTTTCAATGAACACACATGTCTTGGTAGAATCATGCAGGACTGAAATTTTTGATGTTTTTCTACTCATCTCATGAGCCCAAACAAGTCTCTAAAAGCATGAGTTTGCAACTACTTTACTTTTGGAGAAAATTCAAAACATTCATTATTCAATAGAGCCCAATAGCAAAAACCAGCGTTTTGAATGAAGAATCACATTTCTTGGTAGAATCATGCAGGATTGAAATTTTTGATGGTTTTTTACTCCTCTCAACAGCCCAAACAAGTTTCTAAAAGGATGAGTTTGCAACTACATTACTTTTGGAGAAAATTCAAAACATTCATTATTCAATAGGGCCCAAACTATCAAAAACCAGCCGTTTCAATGAACACACATGTCTTGGTAGAATCATGCAGGACTGAAATTTTTGATGTTTTTCTACTCATCTCATGAGCCCAAACAAGTCTCTAAAAGCATGAGTTTGCAACTACTTTACTTTTGGAGAAAATTCAAAACATTCATTATTCAATAGAGCCCAATATCAAAAACCAGCGTTTTGAATGAAGAATCACATTTCTTGGTAGAATCATGCAGGATTGAAATTTTTGATGATTTTTTACTCCTCTCAAGAGCCCAAACAAGTTTCTAAAAGGATGAGTTTGCAACTACTTTACTTTTGGAGAAAATTCAAAACATTCATTATTCAATAGGGCCCATACTATCAAAAACCAGCGGTTTCAATGAACACACATTTCTTGGTAGAATCATGCAGGACTGAAATTTTTGATGTTTTTCTACTCCTCTCATGAGCCCAAACAAGTCTCTAAAAGCATGAGTTTGCAACTACTTTACTTTTGGAGAAAATTCAAAACATTCATTATTCAATAGAGCCCAATAGCAAAAACCAGCGTTTTGAATGAAGAATCACATTTCTTGGTAGAATCATGCAGGATTGAAATTTTTGATGGTTTTTTACTCCTCTCAACAGCCTAAACAAGTTTCTAAAAGGATGAGTTTGCAACTACTTTACTTTTGGAGAAAATTCAAAACATTCATTATTCAATAGGGCCCAAACTATCAAAAACCAGACGTTTCAATGAACACACATGTCTTGGTAGAATCATGCAGGACTGAAATTTTTGATGTTTTTCTACTCATCTCATGAGCCCAAACAAGTCTCTAAAAGCATGAGTTTGCAACTACTTTACTTTTGGAGAAAATTCAAAACATTCATTATTCAATAGAGCCCAATAGCAAAAACCAGCGTTTTGAATGAAGAATCACATTTCTTGGTAGAATCATGCAGGATTGAAATTTTTGATGGTTTTTTACTCCTCTCAACAGCCCAAACAAGTTTCTAAAAGGATGAGTTTGCAACTACTTTACTTTTGGAGAAAATTCAAAACATTCATTATTCAATAGGGCCCAAACTATCAAAAACCAGCGGTTTGAATGAACACATTTCTTAATAGAATCATGCAGGACTGAAATTTTTGATGTTTTTCTACTCCTCTCATGAGCCCAAACAAGTCTCTAAAAGCATGAGTTTGCAACTACTTTACTTTTGGAGAAAATTCAAAACATTCACTATTCAATAGAGCCCAATAGCAAAAATCAGGTTTTGAATAAAGAATCACATTTCTTGGTAAAATCATGCAGGATTGAAATTTTTGATGGTTTTTTACTCCTCTCAACAGCCCAAACAAGTTTCTAAAAGGATGAGTTTGCAACTACTTTACTTTTGGAGAAAATTCAAAACATTCATTATTCAATAGGGCCCAAACTATCAAAAACCAGCGGTTTGAATGAACACACATTTCTTGGTAGAATCATGCAGGACTGAAATTTTTGATGTTTTTCTACTCCTCTCATGAGCCCAAACAAGTCTCTAAAAGCATGAGTTTGCAACTACTTTACTTTTGGAGAAAATTCAAAACATTCATTATTCAATAGCGCCCAATAGCAAAAACCAGCGTTTTGAATGAAGAATCACATTTCTTGGTAGAATCATGCAGGATTGAAATTTTTGATGGTTTTTTACTCCTCTCAACAGCCCAAACAAGTTTCTAAAAGGATGAGTTTGCAACTACTTTACTTTTGGAGAAAATTCAAAACACTCATTATTCAATAGGACCCAAACTATCAAAAACCAGCCGTTTCAATGAACACACATTTCTTGGTAGAATCATGCAGGACTGAAATTTTTGATGTTTTTCTACTCCTCTCATGAGCCCAAACAAGTCTCTAAAAGCATGAGTTTGCAACTACTTTACTTTTGGAGAAAATTCAAAACATTCATTATTCATTAGGGCCCAAACTATCAAAAACCAGCGGTTTGAATGAACACACATTTCTTGGTAGAATCATGCAGGACTGAAATTTTTGATGTTTTTCTACTCCTCTCATGAGCCCAAACAAGTCTCTAAAAGCATGAGTTTGCAACTACTTTACTTTTGGAGAAAATTCAAAACATTCATTATTCAATAGAGCCCAATAGCAAAAACCAGCGTTTTGAATGAAGAATCACATTTCTTGGTAGAATCATGCAGGATTGAAATTTTTGATGGTTTTTTACTCCTCTCAACAGCCCAAACAAGTTTCTAAAAGGATGAGTTTGCAACTACTTTACTTTTGGAGAAAATTCAAAACATTCATTATTCAATAGGGCCCAAACTATCAAAAACCAGCCGTTTCAATGAACACACATGTCTTGGTAGAATCATGCAGGACTGAAATTTTTGATGTTTTTCTACTCATCTCATGAGCCCAAACAAGTCTCTAAAAGCATGAGTTTGCAACTACTTTACTTTTGGAGAAAATTCAAAACATTCATTATTCAATAGAGCCCAATAGCAAAAACCAGCGTTTTGAATGAAGAATCACATTTCTTGGTAGAATCATGCAGGATTGAAATTTTTGATGATTTTTTACTCCTCTCAACAGCCCAAACAAGTTTCTAAAAGGATGAGTTTGCAACTACTTTACTTTTGGAGAAAATTCAAAACATTCATTATTCAATAGGGCCCAAACTATCAAAAACCAGCGGTTTCAATGAACACACATTTCTTGGTAGAATCATGCAGGACTGAAATTTTTGATGTTTTTCTACTCCTCTCATGAGCCCAAACAAGTCTCTAAAAGCATGAGTTTGCAACTACTTTACTTTTGGAGAAAATTCAAAACATTCATTATTCAATAGAGCCCAATAGCAAAAACCAGCGTTTTGAATGAAGAATCACATTTCTTGGTAGAATCATGCAGGATTGAAATTTTTGATGGTTTTTTACTCCTCTCAACAGCCCAAACAAGTTTCTAAAAGGATGAGTTTGCAACTACTTTACTTTTGGAGAAAATTCAAAGCATTCATTATTCAATAGGGCCCAAACTATCAAAAACCAGCGGTTTCAATGAACACACATTTCTTGGTAGAATCATGCAGGACTGAAATTTTTTACGTTTTTCTACTCCTCTCATGAGCCCAAACAAGTCTCTAAAAGCATGAGTTTGCAACTACTTTACTTTTGGAGAAAATTCAAAACATTCATTATTCAATAGGGCCCAAACTATCAAAAAACAGCGGTTTGAATGAACACACATTTCTTGGTAGAATCATGCAGGACTGAAATTTTTGATGTTTTTCTACTCCTCTCATGAGCCCAAACAAGTCTCTAAAAGCATGAGTTTGCAACTACTTTACTTTTGGAGAAAATTCAAAACATTCATTATTCAATAGAGCCCAATAGCAAAAACCAGCGTTTTGAATGAAGAATCACATTTCTTGGTAGAATCATGCAGGATTGAAATTTTTGATGGTTTTTTACTCCTCTCAACAGCCCAAACAAGTTTCTAAAAGGATGAGTTTGCAACTACTTTACTTTTGGAGAAAATTCAAAACATTCATTATTCAATAGGGCCCAAACTATCAAAAACCAGCGGTTTCCATGAACACACATGTCTTGGTAGAATCATGCAGGACTGAAATTTTTGATGTTTTTCTACTCCTCTCATGAGCCCAAACAAGTCTCTAAAAGCATGAGTTTGCAACTACTTTACTTTTGGAGAAAATTCAAAACATTCATTATTCAATAGGGCCCAAGCTATCAAAAACCAGCGGTTTGAATGAACACACATTTCTTGGTAGAATCATGCAGGACTGAAATTTTTGATGTTTTTCTACTCCTCTCATGAGCCCAAACAAGTCTCTAAAAGCATGAGTTTGCAACTACTTTACTTTTGGAGAAAATTCAAAACATTCATTATTCAATAGAGCCCAATAGCAAAAACCAGCGTTTTGAATGAAGAATCACATTTCTTGGTAGAATCATGCAGGATTGAAATTTTTGATGATTTTTTACTCCTCTCAACAGCCCAAACAAGTTTCTAAAAGGATGAGTTTGCAACTACTTTACTTTTGGAGAAAATTCAAAACATTCATTATTCAATAGGGCCCAAACTATCAAAAACCAGCGGTTTCAGTGAACACACATTTCTTGGTAGAATCATGCAGGACTGAAATTTTTGATGTTTTTCTACTCCTCTCATGAGCCCAAACAAGTCTCTAAAAGCATGAGTTTGCAACTACTTTACTTTTGGAGAAAATTCAAAACATTCATTATTCAATAGAGCCCAATAGCAAAAACCAGCGTTTTGAATGAAGAATCACATTTCTTGGTAGAATCATGCAGGATTGAAATTTTTGATGGTTTTTTTACTCCTCTCAACAGCCCAAACAAGTTTCTAAAAGGATGAGTTTGCAACTACTTTACTTTTGGAGAAAATTCAAAACATTCATTATTCAATAGGGCCCAAACTATCAAAAACCAGCGGTTTCAATGAACACACATTTCTTGGTAGAATCATGCAGGACTGAAATTTTTGATGTTTTTCTACTCCTCTCATGAGCCCAAACAAGTCTCTAAAAGCATGAGTTTGCAACTACTTTACTTTTGGAGAAAATTCAAAACATTCATTATTCAATAGGGCCCAAACTATCAAAAACCAGCGATTTGAATGAACACACATTTCTTGGTAGAATCATGCAGGACTGAAATTTTTGATGTTTTTCTACTCCTCTCAAGAGCCCAAACAAGTCTCTAAAAGCATGAGTTTGCAACTACTTTACTTTTGGAGAAAATTCAAAACATTCATTATTCAATAGAGCCCAATAGCAAAAACCAGCGTTTTGAATGAAGAATCACATTTCTTGGTAGAATCATGCAGGATTGAAATTTTTGATGTTTTTTTACTCCTCTCAACAGCCCAAACAAGTTTCAAAAAGGATGAGTTTGCAACTACTTTACTTTTGGAGAAAATTCAAAACATTCATTATTCAATAGGGCCCATACTATCAAAAACCTGCCGTTTCAATGAACACACATGTCTTGGTAGAATCATGCAGGACTGAAATTTTTGATGTTTTTCTACTCCTCTCATGAGCCCAAACAAGTCTCTAAAAGCATGAGTTTGCAACTACTTTACTTTTGGAGAAAATTCAAAACATTCATTATTCAATAGAGCCCAATAGCAAAAACCAGCGTTTTGAATGAAGAATCACATTTCTTGGTAGAATCATGCAGGATTGAAATTTTTGATGGTTTTTTACTCCTCTCAACAGCCCAAACAAGTTTCTAAAAGGATGAGTTTGCAACTACATTACTTTTGGAGAAAATTCAAAACATTCATTATTCAATAGGGCCCAAACTATCAAAAAACAGCCGTTTCAATGAACACACATGTCTTGGTAGAATCATGCAGGACTGAAATTTTTGATGTTTTTCTACTCATCTCATGAGCCCAAACAAGTCTCTAAAAGCATGAGTTTGCAACTACTTTACTTTTGGAGAAAATTCAAAACATTCATTATTCAATAGAGCCCAATAGCAAAAACCAGCGTTTTGAATGAAGAATCACATTTCTTGGTAGAATCATGCAGGATTGAAATTTTTGATGGTTTTTTACTCCTCTCAACAGCCCAAACAAGTTTCTAAAAGGATGAGTTTGCAACTACTTTACTTTTGGAGAAAATTCAAAACATTCATTATTCAATAGGGCCCAAACTATCAAAAACCAGCGGTCTCCATGAACACACATTTCTTGGTAGAATCATGCAGGACTGAAATTTTTGATGTTTTTCTACTCCTCTCATGAGCCCAAACAAGTCTCTAAAAGCATGAGCTTGCAACTACTTTACTTTTGGAGAAAATTCAAAACATTCATTATTCAATAGAGCCCAATAGCAAAAACCAGCGTTTTGAATGAAGAATCACATTTCTTGGTAGAATCATGCAGGATTGAAATTTTTGATGGTTTTTTACTCCTCTCAACAGCCCAAACAAGTTTCTAAAAGGATGAGTTTGCAACTACTTTACTTTTGGAGAAAATTCAAAACATTCATTATTCAATAGGGCCCAAACAATCAAAAACCAGCCGTTTCAATGAACACACATGTCTTGGTAGAATCATGCAGGACTGAAATTTTTGATGTTTTTCTACTCATCTCATGAGCCCAAACAAGTCTCTAAAAGCATGAGTTTGCAACTACTTTACTTTTGGAGAAAATTCAAAACATTCATTATTCAATAGAGCCCAATAGCAAAAACCAGCGTTTTGAATGAAGAATCACATTTCTTGGTAGAATCATGCAGGATTGAAATTTTTGATGGTTTTTTACTCCTCTCAACAGCCCAAACAAGTTTCTAAAAGGATGAGTTTGCAACTACTTTACTTTTGGAGAAAATTCAAAACATTCATTATTCAATAGGGCCCAAACTATCAAAAACCAGCGGTTTGAATGAACACATTTCTTAATAGAATCATGCAGGACTGAAATTTTTGATGTTTTTCTACTCCTCTCATGAGCCCAAACAAGTCTCTAAAAGCATGAGTTTGCAACTACTTTACTTTTGGAGAAAATTCAAAACATTCACTATTCAATAGAGCCCAATAGCAAAAATCAGGTTTTGAATAAAGAATCACATTTCTTGGTAAAATCATGCAGGATTGAAATTTTTGATGGTTTTTTACTCCTCTCAACAGCCCAAACAAGTTTCTAAAAGGATGAGTTTGCAACTACTTTACTTTTGGAGAAAATTCAAAACATTCATTATTCAATAGGGCCCAAACTATCAAAAACCAGCCGTTTCAATGAACACACATGTCTTGGTAGAATCATGCAGGACTGAAATTTTTGATGTTTTTCTACTCATCTCATGAGCCCAAACAAGTCTCTAAAAGCATGAGTTTGCAACTACTTTACTTTTGGAGAAAATTCAAAACATTCATTATTCAATAGAGCCCAATAGCAAAAACCAGCGTTTTGAATGAAGAATCACATTTCTTGGTAGAATCATGCAGGATTGAAATTTTTGATGATTTTTTACTCCTCTCAACAGCCCAAACAAGTTTCTAAAAGGATGAGTTTGCAACTACTTTACTTTTGGAGAAAATTCAAAACATTCATTATTCAATAGGGCCCAAACTATCAAAAACCAGCGGTTTCAATGAACACACATTTCTTGGTAGAATCATGCAGGACTGAAATTTTTGATGTTTTTCTACTCCTCTCATGAGCCCAAACAAGTCTCTAAAAGCATGAGTTTGCAACTACTTTACTTTTGGAGAAAATTCAAAACATTCATTATTCAATAGAGCCCAATAGCAAAAACCAGCGTTTTGAATGAAGAATCACATTTCTTGGTAGAATCATGCAGGATTGAAATTTTTGATGGTTTTTTACTCCTCTCAACAGCCCAAACAAGTTTCTAAAAGGATGAGTTTGCAACTACTTTACTTTTGGAGAAAATTCAAAACATTCATTATTCAATAGGGCCCAAACTATCAAAAACCAGCGGTTTCAATGAACACACATTTCTTGGTAGAATCATGCAGGATTGAAATTTTTGATGTTTTTTTACTCCTCTCATGAGCCCAAACAAGTCTCTAAAAGGATGAGTTTGCAACTACTTTACTTTTGGAGAAAATTCAAAACATTCATTATTCAATAGGGCCCAAACTATCAAAAACCAGCCGTTTCAATGAACACACATGTCTTGGTAGAATCATGCAGGACTGAAATTTTTGATGTTTTTCTACTCATCTCATGAGCCCAAACAAGTCTCTAAAAGCATGAGTTTGCAACTACTTTACTTTTGGAGAAAATTCAAAACATTCATTATTCAATAGAGCCCAATAGCAAAAACCAGCGTTTTGAATGAAGAATCACATTTCTTGGTAGAATCATGCAGGATTGAAATTTTTGATGGTTTTTTACTCCTCTCAACAGCCCAAACAAGTTTCTAAAAGGATGAGTTTGCAACTACTTTACTTTTGGAGAAAATTCAAAACATTCATTATTCAATAGGGCCCAAACTATCAAAAACCAGCCGTTTCAATGAACACACATGTCTTGGTAGAATCATGCAGGACTGAAATTTTTGATGTTTTTCTACTCATCTCATGAGCCCAAACAAGTCTCTAAAAGCATGAGTTTGCAACTACTTTACTTTTGGAGAAAATTCAAAACATTCATTATTCAATAGAGCCCAATAGCAAAAACCAGCGTTTTGAATGAAGAATCACATTTCTTGGTAGAATCATGCAGGATTGAAATTTTTGATGGTTTTTTACTCCTCTCAACAGCCCAAACAAGTTTCTAAAAGGATGAGTTTGCAACTACTTTACTTTTGGAGAAAATTCAAAACATTCATTATTCAATAGGGCCCAAACTATCAAAAACCAGCGGTTTCCATGAACACACATTTCTTGGTAGAATCATGCAGGACTGAAATTTTTGATGTTTTTCTACTCCTCTCATGAGCCCAAACAAGTCTCTAAAAGCATGAGTTTGCAACTACTTTACTTTTGGAGAAAATTCAAAACATTCATTATTCAATAGGGCCCAAACTATCAAAAACCAGCGGTTTGAATGAACACACATTTCTTGGTAGAATCATGCAGGACTGAAATTTTTGATGTTTTTCTACTCCTCTCATGAGCCCAAACAAGTCTCTAAAAGCATGAGTTTGCAACTACTTTACTTTTGGAGAAAATTCAAAACATTCATTATTCAATAGAGCCCAATAGCAAAAACCAGCGTTTTGAATGAAGAATCACATTTCTTGGTAGAATCATGCAGGATTGAAATTTTTGATGATTTTTTACTCCTCTCAACAGCCCAAACAAGTTTCTAAAAAGATGAGTTTGCAACTACTTTACTTTTGGAGAAAATTCAAAACATTCATTATTCAATAGGGCCCAAACTATCAAAAACCAGCGGTTTCAATGAACACACATTTCTTGGTAGAATCATGCAGGACTGAAATTTTTGATGTTTTTCTACTCCTCTCATGAGCCCAAACAAGTCTCTAAAAGCATGAGTTTGCAACTACTTTACTTTTGGAGAAAATTCAAAACATTCATTATTCAATAGAGCCCAATAGCAAAAACCAGCGTTTTGAATGAAGAATCACATTGCTTGGTAGAATCATGCAGGATTGAAATTTTTGATGGTTTTTTACTCCTCTCAACAGCCCAAACAAGTTTCTAAAAGGATGAGTTTGCAACTACTTTACTTTTGGAGAAAATTCAAAACATTCATTATTCAATAGGGCCCAAACTATCAAAAACCAGCGGTTTCAATGAACACACATTTCTTGGTAGAATCATGCAGGACTGAAATTTTTGATGTTTTTCTACTCCTCTCATGAGCCCAAACAAGTCTCTAAAAGCATGAGTTTGCAACTACTTTACTTTTGGAGAAAATTCAAAACATTCATTATTCAATAGGGCCCAAACTATCAAAAACCAGCGATTTGAATGAACACACATTTCTTGGTAGAATCATGCAGGACTGAAATTTTTGATGTTTTTCTACTCCTCTCATGAGCCCAAACAAGTCTCTAAAAGCATGAGTTTGCAACTACTTTACTTTTGGAGAAAATTCAAAACATTCATTATTCAATAGAGCCCAATAGCAAAAACCAGCGTTTTGAATGAACAATCACATTTCTTGGTAGAATCATGCAGGATTGAAATTTTTGATGGTTTTTTACTCCTCTCAACAGCCCAAACAAGTTTCTAAAAGGATGAGTTTGCAACTACTTTACTTTTGGAGAAAATTCAAAACATTCATTATTCAATAGGGCCCAAACTATCAAAAACCAGCCGTTTCAATGAACACACATGTCTTGGTAGAATCATGCAGGACTGAAATTTTTGATGTTTTTCTACTCATCTCATGAGCCCAAACAAGTCTCTAAAAGCATGAGTTTGCAACTACTTTACTTTTGGAGAAAATTCAAAACATTCATTATTCAATAGAGCCCAATAGCAAAAACCAGCGTTTTGAATGAAGAATCACATTTCTTGGTAGAATCATGCAGGATTGAAATTTTTGATGGTTTTTTACTCCTCTCAACAGCCCAAACAAGTTTCTAAAAGGATGAGTTTGCAACTACTTTACTTTTGGAGAAAATTCAAAACATTCATTATTCAATAGGGCCCAAACTATCAAAAACCAGCGGTTTCCATGAACACACATTTCTTGGTAGAATCATGCAGGACTGAAATTTTTGATGTTTTTCTACTCCTCTCATGAGCCCAAACAAGTCTCTAAAAGCATGAGTTTGCAACTACTTTACTTTTGGAGAAAATTCAAAACATTCATTATTCAATAGGGCCCAAACTATCAAAAACCAGCGGTTTGAATGAACACACATTTCTTGGTAGAATCATGCAGGACTGAAATTTTTGATGTTTTTCTACTCCTCTCATGAGCCCAAACAAGTCTCTAAAAGCATGAGTTTGCAACTACTTTACTTTTGGAGAAAATTCAAAACATTCATTATTCAATAGAGCCCAATAGCAAAAACCAGCGTTTTGAATGAAGAATCACATTTCTTGGTAGAATCATGCAGGATTGAAATTTTTGATGATTTTTTACTCCTCTCAACAGCCCAAACAAGTTTCTAAAAAGATGAGTTTGCAACTACTTTACTTTTGGAGAAAATTCAAAACATTCATTATTCAATAGGGCCCAAACTATCAAAAACCAGCGGTTTCAATGAACACACATTTCTTGGTAGAATCATGCAGGACTGAAATTTTTGATGTTTTTCTACTCCTCTCATGAGCCCAAACAAGTCTCTAAAAGCATGAGTTTGCAACTACTTTACTTTTGGAGAAAATTCAAAACATTCATTATTCAATAGAGCCCAATAGCAAAAACCAGCGTTTTGAATGAAGAATCACATTTCTTGGTAGAATCATGCAGGATTGAAATTTTTGATGGTTTTTTACTCCTCTCAACAGCCCAAACAAGTTTCTAAAAGGATGAGTTTGCAACTACTTTACTTTTGGAGAAAATTCAAAACATTCATTATTCAATAGGGCCCAAACTATCAAAAACCAGCGGTTTCAATGAACACACATTTCTTGGTAGAATCATGCAGGACTGAAATTTTTGATGTTTTTCTACTCCTCTCATGAGCCCAAACAAGTCTCTAAAAGCATGAGTTTGCAACTACTTTACTTTTGGAGAAAATTCAAAACATTCATTATTCAATAGGGCCCAAACTATCAAAAACCAGCGATTTGAATGAACACACATTTCTTGGTAGAATCATGCAGGACTGAAATTTTTGATGTTTTTCTACTCCTCTCATGAGCCCAAACAAGTCTCTAAAAGCATGAGTTTGCAACTACTTTACTTTTGGAGAAAATTCAAAACATTCATTATTCAATAGAGCCCAATAGCAAAAACCAGCGTTTTGAATGAACAATCACATTTCTTGGTAGAATCATGCAGGATTGAAATTTTTGATGGTTTTTTACTCCTCTCAACAGCCCAAACAAGTTTCTAAAAGGATGAGTTTGCAACTACTTTACTTTTGGAGAAAATTCAAAACATTCATTATTCAATAGGGCCCAAACTATCAAAAACCAGCCGTTTCAATGAACACACATGTCTTGGTAGAATCATGCAGGACTGAAATTTTTGATGTTTTTCTACTCATCTCATGAGCCCAAACAAGTCTCTAAAAGCATGAGTTTGCAACTACTTTACTTTTGGAGAAAATTCAAAACATTCATTATTCAATAGAGCCCAATAGCAAAAACCAGCGTTTTGAATGAAGAATCACATTTCTTGGTAGAATCATGCAGGATTGAAATTTTTGATGGTTTTTTACTCCTCTCAACAGCCCAAACAAGTTTCTAAAAGGATGAGTTTGCAACTACTTTACTTTTGGAGAAAATTCAAAACATTCATTATTCAATAGGGCCCAAACTATCAAAAACCAGCGGTTTGAATGAACACATTTCTTGGTAGAATCATGCAGGACTGAAATTTTTGATGTTTTTCTACTCCTCTCATGAGCCCAAACAAGTCTCTAAAAGCATGAGTTTGCAACTACTTTACTTTTGGAGAAAATTCAAAACATTCACTATTCAATAGAGCCCAATAGCAAAAATCAGGTTTTGAATGAAGAATCACATTTCTTGGTAAAATCATGCAGGATTGAAATTTTTGATGGTTTTTTACTCCTCTCAACAGCCCAAACAAGTTTCTAAAAGGATGAGTTTGCAACTACTTTACTTTTGGAGAAAATTCAAAACATTCATTATTCAATAGGGCCCAAACTATCAAAAACCAGCGGTTTCAATGAACACACATTTCTTGGTAGAATCATGCAGGACTGAAATTTTTGATGTTTTTCTACTCCTCTCATGAGCCCAAACAAGTCTCTAAAAGCATGAGTTTGCAACTACTTTACTTTTGGAGAAAATTCAAAACATTCATTATTCAATAGAGCCCAATAGCAAAAACCAGCGTTTTGAATGAAGAATCACATTTCTTGGTAGAATCATGCAGGATTGAAATTTTTGATGGTTTTTTACTCCTCTCAACAGACGAAAAAAGTTTCTTAAAAGAATGAGTTTGCAACTACTTTACTTTTGGAGAAAATTCAAAACATTCATTATTCAATAGGGCCCAAACTATCAAAAACCAGCGGTTTCAATGAACACACATTTCTTGGTAGAATCATGCAGGACTGAAATTTTTGATGTTTTTCTACTCCTCTCATGAGCCCAAACAAGTCTCTAAAAGCATGAGTTTGCAACTACTTTACTTTTGGAGAAAATTCAAAACATTCATTATTCAATAGAGCCCAATAGCAAAAACCAGCGTTTTGAATGAAGAATCACATTTCTTGGTAGAATCATGCAGGATTGAAATTTTTGATGGTTTTTTACTCCTCTCAACAGCCCAAACAAGTTTCTAAAAGGATGAGTTTGCAACTACTTTACTTTTGGAGAAAATTCAAAACATTCATTATTCAATAGGGCCCAAACTATCAAAAACCAGCGGTTTCAATGAACACACATTTCTTGGTAGAATCATGCAGGACTGAAATTTTTGATGTTTTTCTACTCCTCTCATGAGCCCAAACAAGTCTCTAAAAGCATGAGTTTGCAACTACTTTACTTTAGGAGAAAATTCAAAACATTCATTATTCAATAGAGCCCAATAGCAAAAACCAGCGTTTTGAAAGAAGAATCACATTTCTTGGTAGAATCATGCAGGATTGAAATTTTTGATGGTTTTTTACTCCTCTCAACAGGCCAAACAAGTTTCTAAAAGGATGAGTTTGCAACTACTTTACTTTTGGAGAAAATTCAAAACATTCATTATTCAATAGGGCCCAAACTATCAAAAACCAGCGGTTTCAATGAACACACATTTCTTGGTAGAATCATGCAGGACTGAAATTTTTGATGTTTTTCTACTCCTCTCATGAGCCCAAACAAGTCTCTAAAAGCATGAGTTTGCAACTACTTTACTTTTGGAGAATATTCAAAACATTCATTATTCAATAGAGCCCAATAGCAAAAACCAGCGTTTTGAATGAAGAATCACATTTCTTGGTAGAATCATGCAGGATAGAAATTTTTGATGGTTTTTTACTCCTCTCAACAGCCCAAACAAGTTTCTAAAAGGATGAGTTTGCAACTACTTTACTTTTGGAGAAAATTCAAAACATTCATTATTCAATAGGGCCCAAACTATCAAAAACCAGCGGTTTCAATGAACACACATTTCTTGGTAGAATCATGCAGGACTGAAATTTTTGATGTTTTTCTACTCCTCTCATGAGCCCAAACAAGTCTCTAAAAGCATGAGTTTGCAACTACTTTACTTTTGGAGAAAATTCAAAACATTCATTATTCAATAGGGCCCAAACTATCAAAAACCAGCGGTTTGAATGAACACACATTTCTTGGTAGAATCATGCAGGACTGAAATTTTTGATGTTTTTCTACTCCTCTCATGAGCCCAAACAAGTCTCTAAAAGCATGAGTTTGCAACTACTTTACTTTTGGAGAAAATTCAAAACATTCATTATTCAATAGAGCCCAATAGCAAAAACCAGCGTTTTGAATGAAGAATCACATTTCTTGGTAGAATCATGCAGGATTGAAATTTTTGATGTTTTTTTACTCCTCTCAACAGCCCAAACAAGTTTCTAAAAGGATGAGTTTGCAACTACTTTACTTTTGGAGAAAATTCAAAACATTCATTATTCAATAGGGCCCAAACTATCAAAAACCAGCCGTTTCAATGAACACACATGTCTTGGTAGAATCATGCAGGACTGAAATTTTTGATGTTTTTCTACTCATCTCATGAGCCCAAACAAGTCTCTAAAAGCATGAGTTTGCAACTACTTTACTTTTGGAGAAAATTCAAAACATTCATTATTCAATAGAGCCCAATAGCAAAAACCAGCGTTTTGAATGAAGAATCACATTTCTTGGTAGAATCATGCAGGATTGAAATTTTTGATGGTTTTTTACTCCTCTCAACAGCCCAAACAAGTTTCTAAAAGGAAGAGTTTGCAACTACTTTACTTTTGGAGAAAATTCAAAACATTCATTATTCAATAGGGCCCAAACTATCAAAAACCAGCCGTTTCAATGAACACACATGTCTTGGTAGAATCATGCAGGACTGAAATTTTTGATGTTTTTCTACTCATCTCATGAGCCCAAACAAGTCTCTAAAAGCATGAGTTTGCAACTACTTTACTTTTGGAGAAAATTCAAAACATTCATTATTCAATAGAGCCCAATAGCAAAAACCAGCGTTTTGAATGAAGAATCACATTTCTTGGTAGAATCATGCAGGATTGAAATTTTTGATGGTTTTTTACTCCTCTCAACAGCCCAAACAAGTTTCTAAAAGGATGAGTTTGCAACTACTTTACTTTTGGAGAAAATTCAAAACATTCATTATTCAATAGGGCCCAAACTATCAAAAACCAGCGGTTTCCATGAACACACATTTCTTGGTAGAATCATGCAGGACTGAAATTTTTGATGTTTTTCTACTCCTCTCATGAGCCCAAACAAGTCTCTAAAAGCATGAGTTTGCAACTACTTTACTTTTGGAGAAAATTCAAAACATTCATTATTCAATAGGGCCCAAACTATCAAAAACCAGCGGTTTGAATGAACACACATTTCTTGGTAGAATCATGCAGGACTGAAATTTTTGATGTTTTTCTACTCCTCTCATGAGCCCAAACAAGTCTCTAAAAGCATGAGTTTGCAACTACTTTACTTTTGGAGAAAATTCAAAACATTCATTATTCAATAGAGCCCAATAGCAAAAACCAGCGTTTTGAATGAAGAATCACATTTCTTGGTAGAATCATGCAGGATTGAAATTTTTGATGATTTTTTACTCCTCTCAACAGCCCAAACAAGTTTCTAAAAAGATGAGTTTGCAACTACTTTACTTTTGGAGAAAATTCAAAACATTCATTATTCAATAGGGCCCAAACTATCAAAAACCAGCGGTTTCAATGAACACACATTTCTTGGTAGAATCATGCAGGACTGAAATTTTTGATGTTTTTCTACTCCTCTCATGAGCCCAAACAAGTCTCTAAAAGCATGAGTTTGCAACTACTTTACTTTTGGAGAAAATTCAAAACATTCATTATTCAATAGAGCCCAATAGCAAAAACCAGCGTTTTGAATGAAGAATCACATTTCTTGGTAGAATCATGCAGGATTGAAATTTTTGATGGTTTTTTACTCCTCTCAACAGCCCAAACAAGTTTCTAAAAGGATGAGTTTGCAACTACTTTACTTTTGGAGAAAATTCAAAACATTCATTATTCAATAGGGCCCAAACTATCAAAAACCAGCGGTTTCAATGAACACACATTTCTTGGCAGAATCATGCAGGACTGAAATTTTTGATGTTTTTCTACTCCTCTCATGAGCCCAAACAAGTCTCTAAAAGCATGAGTTTGCAACTACTTTACTTTTGGAGAAAATTCAAAACATTCATTATTCAATAGGGCCCAAACTATCAAAAACCAGCGATTTGAATGAACACACATTTCTTGGTAGAATCATGCAGGACTGAAATTTTTGATGTTTTTCTACTCCTCTCATGAGCCCAAACAAGTCTCTAAAAGCATGAGTTTGCAACTACTTTACTTTTGGAGAAAATTCAAAACATTCATTATTCAATAGAGCCCAATAGCAAAAACCAGCGTTTTGAATGAACAATCACATTTCTTGGTAGAATCATGCAGGATTGAAATTTTTGATGGTTTTTTACTCCTCTCAACAGACGAAAAAAGTTTCTAAAAAGAATGAGTTTGCAACTACTTTACTTTTGGAGAAAATTCAAAACATTCATTATTCAATAGGGCCCAAACTATCAAAAACCAGCGGTTTCAATGAACACACATTTCTTGGTAGAATCATGCAGGACTGAAATTTTTGATGTTTTTCTACTCCTCTCATGAGCCCAAACAAGTCTCTAAAAGCATGAGTTTGCAACTACTTTACTTTTGGAGAAAATTCAAAACATTCATTATTCAATAGAGCCCAATAGCAAAAACCAGCGTTTTGAATGAAGAATCACATTTCTTGGTAGAATCATGCAGGACTGAAATTTTTGATGTTTTTCTACTCCTCTCATGAGCCCAAACAAGTCTCTAAAAGCATGAGTTTGCAACTACTTTACTTTTGGAGAAAATTCAAAACATTCATTATTCAATAGAGCCCAATAGCAAAAACCTGCGTTTTGAATGAACAATCACATTTCTTGGTAGAATCATGCAGGATTGAAATTTTTGATGGTTTTTTACTCCTCTCAACAGCCCAAACAAGTTTCTAAAAGGATGAGTTTGCAACTACTTTACTTTTGGAGAAAATTCAAAACATTCATTATTCAATAGGGCCCAAACTATCAAAAACCAGCCGTTTCAATGAACACACATGTCTTGGTAGAATCATGCAGGACTGAAATTTTTGATGTTTTTCTACTCATCTCATGAGCCCAAACAAGTCTCTAAAAGCATGAGTTTGCAACTACTTTACTTTTGGAGAAAATTCAAAACATTCATTATTCAATAGAGCCCAATAGCAAAAACCAGCGTTTTGAATGAAGAATCACATTTCTTGGTAGAATCATGCAGGATTGAAATTTTTGATGGTTTTTTACTCCTCTCAACAGCCCAAACAAGTTTCTAAAAGGATGAGTTTGCAACTACTTTACTTTTGGAGAAAATTCAAAACATTCATTATTCAATAGGGCCCAAACTATCAAAAACCAGCGGTTTGAATGAACACATTTCTTGGTAGAATCATGCAGGACTGAAATTTTTGATGTTTTTCTACTCCTCTCATGAGCCCAAACAAGTCTCTAAAAGCATGAGTTTGCAACTACTTTACTTTTGGAGAAAATTCAAAACATTCACTATTCAATAGAGCCCAATAGCAAAAATCAGGTTTTGAATGAAGAATCACATTTCTTGGTAAAATCATGCAGGATTGAAATTTTTGATGGTTTTTTACTCCTATCAACAGCCCAAACAAGTTTCTAAAAGGATGAGTTTGCAACTACTTTACTTTTGGAGAAAATTCAAAACATTCATTATTCAATAGGGCCCAAACTATCAAAAACCAGCGGTTTCAATGAACACACATTTCTTGGTAGAATCATGCAGGACTGAAATTTTTGATGTTTTTCTACTCCTCTCATGAGCCCAAACAAGTCTCTAAAAGCATGAGTTTGCAACTACTTTACTTTTGGAGAAAATTCAAAACATTCATTATTCAATAGAGCCCAATAGCAAAAACCAGCGTTTTGAATGAAGAATCACATTTCTTGGTAGAATCATGCAGGATTGAAATTTTTGATGGTTTTTTACTCCTC
Source organism: Dendrobates tinctorius (assembly GCF_039654945.1). Classification (NCBI taxonomy): domain Eukaryota; kingdom Metazoa; phylum Chordata; class Amphibia; order Anura; family Dendrobatidae; genus Dendrobates; species Dendrobates tinctorius. Next base: position 93,875,031 of record NW_027361687.1, on the reverse strand, counting down.
TCAACAGACGAAAAAAGTTTCTAAAAAGAATGAGTTTGCAACTACTTTACTTTTGGAGAAAATTCAAAACATTCATTATTCAATAGGGCCCAAACTATCAAAAACCAGCGGTTTCAATGAACACACATTTCTTGGTAGAATCATGCAGGACTGAAATTTTTGATGTTTTTCTACTCCTCTCATGAGCCCAAACAAGTCTCTAAAAGCATGAGTTTGCAACTACTTTACTTTTGGAGAAAATTCAAAACATTCATTATTCAATAGAGCCCAATAGCAAAAACCAGCGTTTTGAATGAAGAATCACATTTCTTGGTAGAATCATGCAGGATTGAAATTTTTGATGGTTTTTTACTCCTCTCAACAGCCCAAACAAGTTTCTAAAAGGATGAGTTTGCAACTACTTTACTTTTGGAGAAAATTCAAAACATTCATTATTCAATAGGGACCAAACTATCAAAAACCAGCGGTTTCAATGAACACACATTTCTTGGTAGAATCATGCAGGACTGAAATTTTTGATGTTTTTCTACTTATCTCATGAGCCCAAACAAGTCTGTAAAAGCATGAGTTTGCAACTACTTTACTTTAGGAGAAAATTCAAAACATTCATTATTCAATAGAGCCCAATAGCAAAAACCAGCGTTTTGAAAGAAGAATCACATTTCTTGGTAGAATCATGCAGGATTGAAATTTTTGATGGTTTTTTACTCCTCTCAACAGCCCAAACAAGTTTCTAAAAGGATGAGTTTGCAACTACTTTACTTTTGGAGAAAATTCAAAACATTCATTATTCAATAGGGCCCAAACTATCAAAAACCAGCGGTTTCAATGAACACACATTTCTTGGTAGAATCATGCAGGACTGAAATTTTTGATGTTTTTCTACTCCTCTCATGAGCCCAAACAAGTCTCTAAAAGCATGAGTTTGCAACTACTTTACTTTTGGAGAAAATTCAAAACATTCATTATTCAATAGAGCCCAATAGCAAAAACCAGCGTTTTGAATGAAGAATCACATTTCTTGGTAGAATCATGCAGGATTGAAATTTTTGATGGTTTTTTACTCCTCTCAACAGCCCAAACAAGTTTCTAAAAGGATGAGTTTGCAACTACTTTACTTTTGGAGAAAATTCAAAACATTCATTATTCAATAGGGCCCAAACTATCAAAAACCAGCGGTTTGAATGAACACACATTTCTTGGTAGAATCATGCAGGACTGAAATTTTTGATGTTTTTCTACTCCTCTCATGAGCCCAAACAAGTCTCTAAAAGCATGAGTTTGCAACTACTTTACTTTTGGAGAAAATTCAAAACATTCACTATTCAATAGAGCCCAATAGCAAAAACCAGCGTTTTGAATGAAGAATCACATTTCTTGGTAAAATCATGCAGGATTGAAATTTTTGATGGTTTTTTACTCCTCTCAACAGCCCAAACAAGTTTCTAAAAGGATGAGTTTGCAACTACTTTACTTTTGGAGAAAATTCAAAACATTCATTATTCAATAGGGCCCAAACTATCAAAAACCAGCGGTTTCAATGAACACACATTTCTTGGTAGAATCATGCAGGACTGAAATTTTTGATGTTTTTCTACTCCTCTCATGAGCCCAAACAAGTCTCTAAAAGCATGAGTTTGCAACTACTTTACTTTTGGAGAAAATTCAAAACATTCATTATTCAATAGAGCCCAATAGCAAAAACCAGCGTTTTGAATGAAGAATGACATTTCTTGGTAGAATCATGCAGGATTGAAATTTTTGATGGCTTTTTACTCCTCTCAACAGCCCAAACAAGTTTCTAAAAGGATGAGTTTGCAACTACTTTACTTTTGGAGAAAATTCAAAACATTCATTATTCAATAGGGCCCAAACTATCAAAAACCAGCGGTTTCAATGAACACACATTTCTTGGTAGAATCATGCAGGACTGAAATTTTTGATGTTTTTCTACTCCTCTCATGAGCCCAAACAAGTCTCTAAAAGCATGAGTTTGCAACTACTTTACTTTTGGAGAAAATTCAAAACATTCATTATTCTATAGAGCCCAATAGCAAAAACCAGCGTTTTGAATGAAGAATCACATTTCTTGGTAGAATCATGCAGGATTGAAATTTTTGATGGTTTTTTACTCCTCTCAACAGCCCAAACAAGTTTCTAAAAGGATGAGTTTGCAACTACTTTACTTTTGGGGAAAATTCAAAACATTCATTATTCAATAGGGCCCAAACTATCAAAAACCAGCGGTTTCAATGAACACACATTTCTTGGTAGAATCATGCAGGACTGAAATTTTTGATGTTTTTCTACTCCTCTCATGAGCCCAAACAAGTCTCTAAAAGCATGAGTTTGCAACTACTTTACTTTTGGAGAAAATTCAAAACATTCATTATTCAATAGAGCCCAATAGCAAAAACCAGCGTTTTGAATGAAGAATCACATTTCTTGGTAGAATCATGCAGGATTGAAATTTTTGATGGTTTTTTACTCCTCTCAACAGCCCAAACAAGTTTCTAAAAGGATGAGTTTGCAACTACTTTACTTTTGGAGAAAATTCAAAACATTCATTATTCAATAGGGCCCAAACTATCAAAAACCAGCGGTTTCAATGAACACACATTTCTTGGTAGAATCATGCAGGACTGAAATTTTTGATGTTTTTCTACTCCTCTCATGAGCCCAAACAAGTCTCTAAAAGCATGAGTTTGCAACTACTTTACTTTTGGAGAAAATTCAAAACATTCATTATTCAATAGAGCCCAATAGCAAAAACCAGCGTTTTGAAAGAAGAATCACATTTCTTGGTAGAATCATGCAGGATTGAAATTTTTGATGGTTTTTTACTCCTCTCAACAGCCCAAACAAGTTTCTAAAAGGATGAGTTTGCAACTACTTTACTTTTGGAGAAAATTCAAAACATTCATTATTCAATAGGGCCCAAACTATCAAAAACCAGCGGTTTCAATGAACACACATTTCTTGGTAGAATCATGCAGGACTGAAATTTTTGATGTTTTTCTACTCCTCTCATGAGCCCAAACAAGTCTCTAAAAGCATGAGTTTGCAACTACTTTACTTTTGGAGAAAATTCAAAACATTCATTATTCAATAGAGCCCAATAGCAAAAACCAGCGTTTTGAATGAAGAATCACATTTCTTGGCAGAATCATGCAGGATTGAAATTTTTGATGGTTTTTTACTCCTCTCAACAGCCCAAACAAGTTTCTAAAAGGATGAGTTTGCAACTACTTTACTTTTGGAGAAAATTCAAAACATTCATTATTCAATAGGGCCCAAACTATCAAAAACCAGCGGTTTGAATGAACACACATTTCTTGGTAGAATCATGCAGGACTGAAATTTTTTATGTTTTTCTACTCCTCTCATGAGCCCAAACAAGTCTCTAAAAGCATGAGTTTGCAACTACTTTACTTTTGGAGAAAATTCAAAACATTCATTATTCAATAGAGCCCAATAGCAAAAACCAGCGTTTTGAATGAAGAATCACATTTCTTGGTAAAATCATGCAGGATTGAAATTTTTGATGGTTTTTTACTCCTCTCAACAGCCCAAACAAGTTTCTAAAAGGATGAGTTTGCAACTACTTTACTTTTGGAGAAAATTCAAAACATTCATTATTCAATAGGGCCCAAACTATCAAAAACCAGCGGTTTCAATGAACACACATTTCTTGGTAGAATCATGCAGGACTGAAATTTTTGATGTTTTTGTACTCCTCTCATGAGCCCAAACAAGTCTCTAAAAGCATGAGTTTGCAACTACTTTACTTTTGGAGAAAATTCAAAACATTCATTATTCAATAGAGCCCAATAGCAAAAACCAGCGTTTTGAATGAAGAATCACATTTCTTGGTAGAATCATGCAGGATTGAAATTTTTGATGGCTTTTTACTCCTCTCAACAGCCCAAACAAGTTTCTAAAAGGATGAGTTTGCAACTACTTTACTTTTGGAGAAAATTCAAAACATTCATTATTCAATAGGGCCCAAACTATCAAAAACCAGCGGTTTCAATGAACACACATTTCTTGGTAGAATCATGCAGGACTGAAATTTTTGATGTTTTTCTACTCCTCTCATGAGCCCAAACAAGTCTCTAAAAGCATGAGTTTGCAACTACTTTACTTTTGGAGAAAATTCAAAACATTCATTATTCAATAGAGCCCAATAGCAAAAACCAGCGTTTTGAATGAAGAATCACATTTCTTGGTAGAATCATGCAGGATTGAAATTTTTGATGGTTTTTTACTCCTCTCAACAGCCCAAACAAGTTTCTAAAAGGATGAGTTTGCAACTACTTTACTTTTGGAGAAAATTCAAAACATTCATTACTCAATAGGGCCCAAACTATCAAAAACCAGCGGTTTCAATGAACACACATTTCTTGGTAGAATCATGCAGGACTGAAATTTTTGATGTTTTTCTACTCCTCTCATGAGCCCAAACAAGTCTCTAAAAGCATGAGTTTGCAACTACTTTACTTTTGGAGAAAATTCAAAACATTCATTATTCAATAGAGCCCAATAGCAAAAACCAGCGTTTTGAATGAAGAATCACATTTCTTGGTAGAATCATGCAGGATTGAAATTTTTGATGGTTTTTTACTCCTCTCAACAGCCCAAACAAGTTTCTAAAAGGATGAGTTTGCAACTACTTTACTTTTGGAGAAAATTCAAAACATTCATTATTCAATAGGGCCCAAACTATCAAAAACCAGCGGTTTGAATGAACACACATTTCTTGGTAGAATCATGCAGGACTGAAATTTTTGATGTTTTTCTACTCCTCTCATGAGCTCAAACAAGTCTCTAAAAGCATGAGTTTGCAACTACTTTACTTTTGGAGAAAATTCAAAACATTCATTATTCAATAGAGCCCAATAGCAAAAACCAGCGTTTTGAATGAAGAATCACATTTCTTGGTAAAATCATGCAGGATTGAAATTTTTGATGGTTTTTTACTCCTCTCAACAGCCCAAACAAGTTTCTAAAAGGATGAGTTTGCAACTACTTTACTTTTGGAGAAAATTCAAAACATTCATTATTCAATAGGGCCCAAACTATCAAAAACCAGCGGTTTGAATGAACACACATTTCTTGGTAGAATCATGCAGGACTGAAATTTTTGATGTTTTTCTACTCCTCTCATGAGCCCAAACAAGTCTCTAAAAGCATGAGTTTGCAACTACTTTACTTTTGGAGAAAATTCAAAACATTCATTATTCAATAGAGCCCAATAGCAAAAACCAGCGTTTTGAATGAAGAATCACATTTCTTGGTAGAATCATGCAGGATTGAAATTTTTGATGGTTTTTTACTCCTCTCAACAGCCCAAACAAGTTTCTAAAAGGATGAGTTTGCAACTACTTTACTTTTGGAGAAAATTCAAAACATTCATTATTCAATAGGGCCCAAACTATCAAAAACCAGCGGTTTCAATGAACACACATTTCTTGGTAGAATCATGCAGGACTGAAATTTTTGATGTTTTTCTACTCCTCTCATGAGCCCAAACAAGTCTCTAAAAGCATGAGTTTGCAACTACTTTACTTTTGGAGAAAATTCAAAACATTCATTATTCAATAGGGCCCAAACTATCAAAAACCAGCGGTTTGAATGAACACACATTTCTTGGTAGAATCATGCAGGACTGAAATTTTTGATGTTTTTCTACTCCTCTCATGAGCCCAAACAAGTCTCTAAAAGCATGAGTTTGCAACTACTTTACTTTTGGAGAAAATTCAAAACATTCATTATTCAATAGGGCCCAAACTATCAAAAACCAGCAGTTTCAATGAACACACATTTCTTGGTAGAATCATGCAGGACTGAAATTTTTGATGTTTTTCTACTCCTCTCATGAGCCCAAACAAGTCTCTAAAAGCTTGAGTTTGCAACTACTTTACTTTTGGAGAAAATTCAAAACATTCATTATTCAATAGAGCCCAATAGCAAAAACCAGCGTTTTGAATGAAGAATCACATTTCTTGGTAGAATCATGCAGGATTGAAATTTTTGATGGTTTTTTACTCCTCTCAACAGCCCAAACAAGTTTCTAAAAGGATGAGTTTGCAACTACTTTACTTTTGGAGAAAATTCAAAACATTCATTATTCAATAGGGCCCAAACTATCAAAAACCAGCGGTTTCAATGAACACACATTTCTTGGTAGAATCATGCAGGACTGAAATTTTTGATGTTTTTCTACTCCTCTCATGAGCCCAAACAAGTCTCTAAAAGCATGAGTTTGCAACTACTTTACTTTTGGAGAAAATTCAAAACATTCATTATTCAATAGAGCCCAATAGCAAAAACCAGCGTTTTGAATGAAGAATCACATTTCTTGGTAGAATCATGCAGGATTGAAATTTTTGATGGTTTTTTACTCCTCTCAACAGCCCAAACAAGTTTCTAAAAGGATGAGTTTGCAACTACTTTACTTTTGGAGAAAATTCAAAACATTCATTATTCAATAGGGCCCAAACTATCAAAAACCAGCGGTTTCAATGAACACACATTTCTTGGTAGAATCATGCAGGACTGAAATTTTTGATGTTTTTCTACTCCTCTCATGAGCCCAAACAAGTCTCTAAAAGCATGAGTTTGCAACTACTTTACTTTTGGAGAAAATTCAAAACATTAATTATTCAATAGGGCCCAAACTATCAAAAACCAGCGGTTTGAATGAACACACATTTCTTGGTAGAATCATGCAGGACTGAAATTTTTGATGTTTTTCTACTCCTCTCATGAGCCCAAACAAGTCTCTAAAAGCATGAGTTTGCAACTACTTTACTTTTGGAGAAAATTCAAAACATTCATTATTCAATAGGGCCCAAACTATCAAAAACCAGCAGTTTCAATGAACACACATTTCTTGGTATAATCATGCAGGACTGAAATTTTTGATGTTTTTCTACTCCTCTCATGAGCCCAAACAAGTCTCTAAAAGCATGAGTTTGCAACTACTTTACTTTTGGAGAAAATTCAAAACATTCATTATTCAATAGAGCCCAATAGCAAAAACCAACGTTTTGAATGAAGAATCACATTTCTTGGTAGAATCATGCAGGATTGAAATTTTTGATGGTTTTTTACTCCTCTCAACAGCCCAAACAAGTTTCTAAAAGCATGAGTTTGCAACTAGTTTACTTTTGGAGAAAATTCAAAACATTCATTATTCAATAGGGCCCAAACTATCAAAAACCAGCCGTTTCAATGAACACACATTTCTTGGTAGAATCATGCAGGACTGAAATTTTTGATGTTTTTCTACTCCTCTCATGAGCCCAAACAAGTCTCTAAAAGCATGAGTTTGCAACTACTTTACTTTTGGAGAAAATTCAAAACATTCATTATTCAATAGGGCCCAAACTATCAAAAACCAGCGGTTTGAATGAACACACATTTCTTGGTAGAATCATGCAGGACTGAAATTTTTGATGTTTTTCTACTCCTCTCATGAGCCCAAACAAGTCTCTAAAAGCATGAGTTTGCAACTACTTTACTTTTGGAGAAAATTCAAAACATTCATTATTCAATAGAGCCCAATAGCAAAAACCAGCGTTTTGAATGAAGAATCAAATTTCTTGGTAAAATCATGCAGGATTGAAATTTTTGATGGTTTTTTACTCCTCTCAACAGCCCAAACAAGTTTCTAAAAGGATGAGTTTGCAACTACTTTACTTTTGGAGAAAATTCAAAACATTCATTATTCAATAGGGCCCAAACTATCAAAAACCAGCGGTTTCAATGAACACACATTTCTTGGTAGAATCATGCAGGACTGAAATTTTTGATGTTTTTCTACTCCTCTCATGAGCCCAAACAAGTCTCTAAAAGCATGAGTTTGCAACTACTTTACTTTTGGAGAAAATTCAAAACATTCATTATTCAATAGAGCCCAATAGCAAAAACCAGCGTTTTGAATGAAGAATCACATTTCTTGGTAGAATAATGCAGGATTGAAATTTTTGATGGCTTTTTACTCCTCTCAACAGCCCAAACAAGTTTCTAAAAGGATGAGTTTGCAACTACTTTACTTTTGGAGAAAATTCAAAACATTCATTATTCAATAGGGCCCAAACTATCAAAAACCAGCGGTTTCAATGAACACACATTTCTTGGTAGAATCATGCAGGACTGAAATTTTTGATGTTTTTCTACTCCTCTCATGAGCCCAAACAAGTCTCTAAAAGCATGAGTTTGCAACTACTTTACTTTTGGAGAAAATTCAAAACATTCATTATTCAATAGAGCCCAATAGCAAAAACCAGCGTTTTGAATGAAGAATCACATTTCTTGGTAGAATCATGCAGGATTGAAATTTTTGATGGTTTTTTACTCCTCTCAACAGCCCAAACAAGTTTCTAAAAGGATGAGTTTGCAACTACTTTACTTTTGGAGAAAATTCAAAACATTCATTATTCAATAGGGCCCAAACTATCAAAAACCAGCAGTTTCAATGAACACACATTTCTTGGTAGAATCATGCAGGACTGAAATTTTTGATGTTTTTCTACTCCTCTCATGAGCCCAAACAAGTCTCTAAAAGCATGAGTTTGCAACTACTTTACTTTTGGAGAAAATTCAAAACATTCATTATTCAATAGAGCCCAATAGCAAAAACCAGCGTTTTGAATGAAGAATCACATTTCTTGGTAGAATAATGCAGGATTGAAATTTTTGATGGCTTTTTACTCCTCTCAACAGCCCAAACAAGTTTCTAAAAGGATGAGTTTGCAACTACTTTACTTTTGGAGAAAATTCAAAACATTCATTATTCAATAGGGCCCAAACTATCAAAAACCAGCGGTTTCAATGAACACACATTTCTTGGTAGAATCATGCAGGACTGAAATTTTTGATGTTTTTCTACTCCTCTCATGAGCCCAAACAAGTCTCTAAAAGCATGAGTTTGCAACTACTTTACTTTTGGAGAAAATTCAAAACATTCATTATTCAATAGAGCCCAATAGCAAAAACCAGCGTTTTGAATGAAGAATCACATTTCTTGGTAGAATCATGCAGGATTGAAATTTTTGATGGTTTTTTACTCCTCTCAACAGCCCAAACAAGTTTCTAAAAGGATGAGTTTGCAACTACTTTACTTTTGGAGAAAATTCAAAACATTCATTATTCAATAGGGCCCAAACTATCAAAAACCAGCAGTTTCAATGAACACACATTTCTTGGTAGAATCATGCAGGACTGAAATTTTTGATGTTTTTCTACTCCTCTCATGAGCCCAAACAAGTCTCTAAAAGCATGAGTTTGCAACTACTTTACTTTTGGAGAAAATTCAAAACATTCATTATTCAATAGAGCCCAATAGCAAAAACCAGCGTTTTGAATGAAGAATCACATTTCTTGGTAGAATCATGCAGGATTGAAATTTTTGATGGTTTTTTACTCCTCTCAACAGCCCAAACAAGTTTCTAAAAGGATGAGTTTGCAACTACTTTACTTTTGGAGAAAATTCAAAACATTCATTATTCAATAGGGCCCAAACTATCAAAAACCAGCGGTTTCAATGAACACACATTTCTTGGTAGAATCATGCAGGACTGAAATTTTTGATGTTTTTCTACTCCTCTCATGAGCCCAAACAAGTCTCTAAAAGCATGAGTTTGCAACTACTTTACTTTTGGAGAAAATTCAAAACATTCATTATTCAATAGGGCCCAAACTATCAAAAACCAGCGGTTTGAATGAACACACATTTCTTGGTAGAATCATGCAGGACTGAAATTTTTGATGTTTTTCTACTCCACTCATGAGCCCAAACAAGTCTCTAAAAGCATGAGTTTGCAACTACTTTACTTTTGGAGAAAATTCAAAACATTCATTATTCAATAGAGCCCAATAGCAAAAACCAGCGTTTTGAATGAAGAATCACATTTCTTGGTAGAATCATGCAGGATTGAAATTTTTGATGGTTTTTTACTCCTCTCAACAGCCCAAACAAGTTTCTAAAAGGATGAGTTTGCAACTACTTTACTTTTGGAGAAAATTCAAAACATTCATTATTCAATAGGGCCCAAACTATCAAAAACCAGCCGTTTCAATGAACACACATGTCTTGGTAGAATCATGCAGGACTGAAATTTTTGATGTTTTTCTACTCATCTCATGAGCCCAAACAAGTCTCTAAAAGCATGAGTTTGCAACTACTTTACTTTTGGAGAAAATTCAAAACATTCATTATTCAATAGAGCCCAATAGCAAAAACCAGCGTTTTGAATGAAGAATCACATTTCTTGGTAGAATCATGCAGGATTGAAATTTTTGATGATTTTTTACTCCTCTCAAGAGCCCAAACAAGTTTCTAAAAGGATGAGTTTGCAACTACTTTACTTTTGGAGAAAATTCAAAACATTCATTATTCAATAGGGCCCAAACTATCAAAAACCAGCGGTTTCAATGAACACACATTTCTTGGTAGAATCATGCAGGACTGAAATTTTTGATGTTTTTCTACTCTCATGAGCCCAAACAAGTCTCTAAAAGCATGAGTTTGCAACTACTTTACTTTTGGAGAAAATTCAAAACATTCATTATTCAATAGAGCCCAATAGCAAAAACCAGCGTTTTGAATGAAGAATCACATTTCTTGGTAAAATCATGCAGGATTGAAATTTTTGATGGTTTTTTACTCCTCTCAACAGCCCAAACAAGTTTCTAAAAGGATGAGTTTGCAACTACTTTACTTTTGGAGAAAATTCAAAACATTCATTATTCAATAGGGCCCAAACTATCAAAAACCAGCGGTTTCAATGAACACACATTTCTTGGTAGAATCATGCAGGACTGAAATTTTTGATGTTTTTCTACTCCTCTCATGAGCCCAAACAAGTCTCTAAAAGCATGAGTTTGCAACTACTTTACTTTTGGAGAAAATTCAAAACATTCATTATTCAATAGAGCCCAATAGCAAAAACCAGCGTTTTGAATGAAGAATCACATTTCTTGGTAGAATCATGCAGGATTGAAATTTTTGATGGTTTTTTACTCCTCTCAACAGCCCAAACAAGTTTCTAAAAGGATGAGTTTGCAACTACTTTACTTTTGGAGAAAATTCAAAACATTCATTATTCAATAGGGCCCAAACTATCAAAAACCAGCAGTTTCAATGAACGCACATTTCTTGGTAGAATCATGCAGGACTGAAATTGTTGATGTTTTTCTACTCCTCTCATGAGCCCAAACAAGTCTCTAAAAGCATGAGTTTGCAACTACTTTACTTTTGGAGAAAATTCAAAACATTCATTATTCAATAGAGCCCAATAGCAAAAACCAGCGTTTTGAATGAAGAATCACATTTCTTGGTAGAATCATGCAGGATTGAAATTTTTGATGGTTTTTTACTCCTCTCAACAGCCCAAACAAGTTTCTAAAAGCATGAGTTTGCAACTAGTTTACTTTTGGAGAAAATTCAAAACATTCATTATTCAATAGGGCCCAAACTATCAAAAACCAGCCGTTTCAATGAACACACATTTCTTGGTAGAATCATGCAGGACTGAAATTTTTGATGTTTTTCTACTCCTCTCATGAGCCCAAACAAGTCTCTAAAAGCATGAGTTTGCAACTACTTTACTTTTGGAGAAAATTCAAAACATTCATTATTCAATAGGGCCCAAACTATCAAAAACCAGCGGTTTGAATGAACACACATTTCTTGGTAGAATCATGCAGGACTGAAATTTTTGATGTTTTTCTACTCCTCTCATGAGCCCAAACAAGTCTCTAAAAGCATGAGTTTGCAACTACTTTACTTTTGGAGAAAATTCAAAACATTCATTATTCAATAGAGCCCAATAGCAAAAACCAGCGTTTTGAATGAAGAATCACATTTCTTGGTAAAATCATGCAGGATTGAAATTTTTGATGGTTTTTTACTCCTCTCAACAGCCCAAACAAGTTTCTAAAAGGATGAGTTTGCAACTACTTTACTTTTGGAGAAAATTCAAAACATTCATTATTCAATAGGGCCCAAACTATCAAAAACCAGCGGTTTCAATGAACACACATTTCTTGGTAGAATCATGCAGGACTGAAATTTTTGATGTTTTTCTACTCCTCTCATGAGCCCAAACAAGTCTCTAAAAGCATGAGTTTGCAACTACTTTACTTTTGGAGAAAATTCAAAACATTCATTATTCAATAGAGCCCAATAGCAAAAACCAGCGTTTTGAATGAAGAATCACATTTCTTGGTAGAATCATGCAGGATTGAAATTTTTGATGGCTTTTTACTCCTCTCAACAGCCCAAACAAGTTTCTAAAAGGATGAGTTTGCAACTACTTTACTTTTGGAGAAAATTCAAAACATTCATTATTCAATAGGGCCCAAACTATCAAAAACCAGCGGTTTCAATGAACACACATTTCTTGGTAGAATCATGCAGGACTGAAATTTTTGATGTTTTTCTACTCCTCTCATGAGCCCAAACAAGTCTCTAAAAGCATGAGTTTGCAACTACTTTACTTTTGGAGAAAATTCAAAACATTCATTATTCAATAGAGCCCAATAGCAAAAACCAGCGTTTTGAATGAAGAATCACATTTCTTGGTAGAATCATGCAGGATTGAAATTTTTGATGGTTTTTTACTCCTCTCAACAGCCCAAACAAGTTTCTAAAAGGATGAGTTTGCAACTACTTTACTTTTGGAGAAAATTCAAAACATTCATTATTCAATAGGGCCCAAACTATCAAAAACCAGCAGTTTCAATGAACACACATTTCTTGGTAGAATCATGCAGGACTGTAATTTTTGATGTTTTTCTACTCCTCTCATGAGCCCAAACAAGTCTCTAAAAGCATGAGTTTGCAACTACTTTACTTTTGGAGAAAATTCAAAACATTCATTATTCAATAGAGCCCAATAGCAAAAACCAGCGTTTTGAATGAAGAATCACATTTCTTGGTAGAATCATGCAGGATTGAAATTTTTGATGGTTTTTTACTCCTCTCAACAGCCCAAACAAGTTTCTAAAAGGATGAGTTTGCAACTACTTTACTTTTGGAGAAAATTCAAAACATTCATTATTCAATAGGGCCCAAACTATCAAAAACCAGCGGTTTCAATGAACACACATTTCTTGGTAGAATCATGCAGGACTGAAATTTTTGATGTTTTTCTACTCCTCTCATGAGCCCAAACAAGTCTCTAAAAGCATGAGTTTGCAACTACTTTACTTTTGGAGAAAATTCAAAACATTCATTATTCAATAGAGCCCAATAGCAAAAACCAGCGTTTTGAATGAAGAATCACATTTCTTGGTAAAATCATGCAGGATTGAAATTTTTGATGGTTTTTTACTCCTCTCAACAGCCCAAACAAGTTTCTAAAAGGATGAGTTTGCAACTACTTTACTTTTGGAGAAAATTCAAAACATTCATTATTCAATAGGGCCCAAACTATCAAAAACCAGCGGTTTCAATGAACACACATTTCTTGGTAGAATCATGCAGGACTGAAATTTTTGATGTTTTTCTACTCCTCTCATGAGCCCAAACAAGTCTCTAAAAGCATGAGTTTGCAACTACTTTACTTTTGGAGAAAATTCAAAACATTCATTATTCAATAGAGCCCAATAGCAAAAACCAGCGTTTTGAATGAAGAATCACATTTCTTGGTAGAATCATGCAGGATTGAAATTTTTGATGGCTTTTTACTCCTCTCAACAGCCCAAACAAGTTTCTAAAAGGATGAGTTTGCAACTACTTTACTTTTGGAGAAAATTCAAAACATTCATTATTCAATAGGGCCCAAACTATCAAAAACCAGCGGTTTCAATGAACACACATTTCTTGGTAGAATCATGCAGGACTGAAATTTTTGATGTTTTTCTACTCCTCTCATGAGCCCAAACAAGTCTCTAAAAGCATGAGTTTGCAACTACTTTACTTTTGGAGAAAATTCAAAACATTCATTATTCAATAGAGCCCAATAGCAAAAACCAGCGTTTTGAATGAAGAATCACATTTCTTGGTAGAATCATGCAGGATTGAAATTTTTGATGGTTTTTTACTCCTCTCAACAGCCCAAACAAGTTTCTAAAAGGATGAGTTTGCAACTACTTTACTTTTGGAGAAAATTCAAAACATTCATTATTCAATAGGGCCCAAACTATCAAAAACCAGCAGTTTCAATGAACACACATTTCTTGGTAGAATCATGCAGGACTGAAATTGTTGATGTTTTTCTACTCCTCTCATGAGCCCAAACAAGTCTCTAAAAGCATGAGTTTGCAACTACTTTACTTTTGGAGAAAATTCAAAACATTCATTATTCAATAGAGCCCAATAGCAAAAACCAGCGTTTTGAATGAAGAATCACATTTCTTGGTAGAATCATGCAGGATTGAAATTTTTGATGGTTTTTTACTCCTCTCAACAGCCCAAACAAGTTTCTAAAAGCATGAGTTTGCAACTAGTTTACTTTTGGAGAAAATTCAAAACATTCATTATTCAATAGGGCCCAAACTATCAAAAACCAGCCGTTTCAATGAACACACATTTCTTGGTAGAATCATGCAGGACTGAAATTTTTGATGTTTTTCTACTCCTCTCATGAGCCCAAACAAGTCTCTAAAAGCATGAGTTTGCAACTACTTTACTTTTGGAGAAAATTCAAAACATTCATTATTCAATAGGGCCCAAACTATCAAAAACCAGCGGTTTGAATGAACACACATTTCTTGGTAGAATCATGCAGGACTGAAATTTTTGATGTTTTTCTACTCCTCTCATGAGCCCAAACAAGGCTCTAAAAGCATGAGTTTGCAACTACTTTACTTTTGGAGAAAATTCAAAACATTCATTATTCAATAGAGCCCAATAGCAAAAACCAGCGTTTTGAATGAAGAATCACATTTCTTGGTAGAATCATGCAGGATTGAAATTTTTGATGGTTTTTTACTACTCTCAACAGCCCAAACAAGTTTCTAAAAGGATGAGTTTGCAACTACTTTACTTTTGGAGAAAATTCAAAACATTCATTATTCAATAGGGCCCAAACTATCAAAAACCAGCGGTTTCAATGAACACACATTTCTTGGTAGAATCATGCAGGACTGAAATTTTTGATGTTTTTCTACTCCTCTCATGAGCCCAAACAAGTCTCTAAAAGCATGAGTTTGCAACTACTTTACTTTTGGAGAAAATTCAAAACATTCATTATTCAATAGAGCCCAATAGCAAAAACCAGCGTTTTGAATGAAGAATCACATTTCTTGGTAGAATCATGCAGGATTGAAATTTTTGATGGCTTTTTACTCCTCTCAACAGCCCAAACAAGTTTCTAAAAGGATGAGTTTGCAACTACTTTACTTTTGGAGAAAATTCAAAACATTCATTATTCAATAGGGCCCAAACTATCAAAAACCAGCGGTTTCAATGAACACACATTTCTTGGTAGAATCATGCAGGACTGAAATTTTTGATGTTTTTCTACTCCTCTCATGAGCCCAAACAAGTCTCTAAAAGCATGAGTTTGCAACTACTTTACTTTTGGAGAAAATTCAAAACATTCATTATTCAATAGAGCCCAATAGCAAAAACCAGCGTTTTGAATGAAGAATCACATTTCTTGGTAGAATCATGCAGGATTGAAATTTTTGATGGTTTTTTACTCCTCTCAACAGCCCAAACAAGTTTCTAAAAGGATGAGTTTGCAACTACTTTACTTTTGGAGAAAATTCAAAACATTCATTATTCAATAGGGCCCAAACTATCAAAAACCAGCAGTTTCAATGAACACACATTTCTTGGTAGAATCATGCAGGACTGAAATTTTTGATGTTTTTCTACTCCTCTCATGAGCCCAAACAAGTCTCTAAAAGCATGAGTTTGCAACTACTTTACTTTTGGAGAAAATTCAAAACATTCATTATTCAATAGAGCCCAATAGCAAAAACCAGCGTTTTGAATGAAGAATCACATTTCTTGGTAGAATCATGCAGGATTGAAATTTTTGATGGTTTTTTACTCCTCTCAACAGCCCAAACAAGTTTCTAAAAGGATGAGTTTGCAACTACTTTACTTTTGGAGAAAATTCAAAACATTCATTATTCAATAGGGCCCAAACTATCAAAAACCAGCGGTTTCAATGAACACACATTTCTTGGTAGAATCATGCAGGACTGAAATTTTTGATGTTTTTCTACTCCTCTCATGAGCCCAAACAAGTCTCTAAAAGCATGAGTTTGCAACTACTTTACTTTTGGAGAAAATTCAAAACATTCATTATTCAATAGGGCCCAAACTATCAAAAACCAGCGGTTTGAATGAACACACATTTCTTGGTAGAATCATGCAGGACTGAAATTTTTGATGTTTTTCTACTCCACTCATGAGCCCAAACAAGTCTCTAAAAGCATGAGTTTGCAACTACTTTACTTTTGGAGAAAATTCAAAACATTCATTATTCAATAGAGCCCAATAGCAAAAACCAGCGTTTTGAATGAAGAATCACATTTCTTGGTAGAATCATGCAGGATTGAAATTTTTGATGGTTTTTTACTCCTCTCAACAGCCCAAACAAGTTTCTAAAAGGATGAGTTTGCAACTACTTTACTTTTGGAGAAAATTCAAAACATTCATTATTCAATAGGGCCCAAACTATCAAAAACCAGCGGTTTCAATGAACACACATTTCTTGGTAGAATCATGCAGGACTGAAATTTTTGATGTTTTTCTACTCCTCTCATGAGCCCAAACAAGTCTCTAAAAGCATGAGTTTGCAACTACTTTACTTTTGGAGAAAATTCAAAACATTCATTATTCAATAGAGCCCAATAGCAAAAACCAGCGTTTTGAATGAAGAATCACATTTCTTGGTAAAATCATGCAGGATTGAAATTTTTGATTGTTTTTTACTCCTCTCAACAGCCCAAACAAGTTTCTAAAAGGATGAGTTTGCAACTACTTTACTTTTGGAGAAAATTCAAAACATTCATTATTCAATAGGGCCCAAACTATCAAAAACCAGCGGTTTCAATGAACACACATTTCTTGGTAGAATCATGCAGGACTGAAATTTTTGATGTTTTTCTACTCCTCTCATGAGCCCAAACAAGTCTCTAAAAGCATGAGTTTGCAACTACTTTACTTTTGGAGAAAATTCAAAACATTCATTATTCAATAGAGCCCAATAGCAAAAACCAGCGTTTTGAATGAAGAATCACATTTCTTGGTAGAATCATGCAGGATTGAAATTTTTGATGGCTTTTTACTCCTCTCAACAGCCCAAACAAGTTTCTAAAAGGATGAGTTTGCAACTACTTTACTTTTGGAGAAAATTCAAAACATTCATTATTCAATAGGGCCCAAACTATCAAAAACCAGCGGTTTCAATGAACACACATTTCTTGGTAGAATCATGCAGGACTGAAATTTTTGATGTTTTTCTACTCCTCTCATGAGCCCAAAC
Source organism: Dendrobates tinctorius (assembly GCF_039654945.1). NCBI lineage: Eukaryota > Metazoa > Chordata > Amphibia > Anura > Dendrobatidae > Dendrobates > Dendrobates tinctorius. The sequence continues at coordinate 93,857,575 of NW_027361687.1, read as the reverse complement.
AAGTCTCTAAAAGCATGAGTTTGCAACTACTTTACTTTTGGAGAAAATTCAAAACATTCATTATTCAATAGAGCCCAATAGCAAAAACCAGCGTTTTGAATGAAGAATCACATTTCTTGGTAGAATCATGCAGGATTGAAATTTTTGATGGTTTTTTACTCCTCTCAACAGCCCAAACAAGTTTCTAAAAGGATGAGTTTGCAACTACTTTACTTTTGGAGAAAATTCAAAACATTCATTATTCAATAGGGCCCAAACTATCAAAAACCAGCAGTTTCAATGAACACACATTTCTTGGTAGAATCATGCAGGACTGAAATTGTTGATGTTTTTCTACTCCTCTCATGAGCCCAAACAAGTCTCTAAAAGCATGAGTTTGCAACTACTTTACTTTTGGAGAAAATTCAAAACATTCATTATTCAATAGAGCCCAATAGCAGAAACCAGCGTTTTGAATGAAGAATCACATTTCTTGGTAGAATCATGCAGGATTGAAATTTTTGATGGTTTTTTACTCCTCTCAACAGCCCAAACAAGTTTCTAAAAGGATGAGTTTGCAACTACTTTACTTTTGGAGAAAATTCAAAACATTCATTATTCAATAGGGCCCAAACTATCAAAAACCAGCCGTTTCAATGAACACACATTTCTTGGTAGAATCATGCAGGACTGAAATTTTTGATGTTTTTCTACTCCTCTCATGAGCCCAAACAAGTCTCTAAAAGCATGAGTTTGCAACTACTTTACTTTTGGAGAAAATTCAAAACATTCATTATTCAATAGGGCCCAAACTATCAAAAACCAGCGGTTTGAATGAACACACATTTCTTGGTAGAATCATGCAGGACTGAAATTTTTGATGTTTTTCTACTCCTCTCATGAGCCCAAACAAGTCTCTAAAAGCATGAGTTTGCAACTACTTTACTTTTGGAGAAAATTCAAAACATTCATTATTCAATAGAGCCCAATAGCAAAAACCAGCGTTTTGAATGAAGAATCACATTTCTTGGTAGAATCATGCAGGATTGAAATTTTTGATGGTTTTTTACTCCTCTCAACAGCCCAAACAAGTTTCTAAAAGGATGAGTTTGCAACTACTTTACTTTTGGAGAAAATTCAAAACATTCATTATTCAATAGGGCCCAAACTATCAAAAACCAGCCGTTTCAATGAACACACATGTCTTGGTAGAATCATGCAGGACTGAAATTTTTGATGTTTTTCTACTCATCTCATGAGCCCAAACAAGTCTCTAAAAGCATGAGTTTGCAACTACTTTACTTTTGGAGAAAATTCAAAACATTCATTATTCAATAGAGCCCAATAGCAAAAACCAGCGTTTTGAATGAAGAATCACATTTCTTGGTAGAATCATGCAGGATTGAAATTTTTGATGATTTTTTACTCCTCTCAAGAGCCCAAACAAGTTTCTAAAAGGATGAGTTTGCAACTACTTTACTTTTGGAGAAAATTCAAAACATTCATTATTCAATAGGGCCCAAACTATCAAAAACCAGCGGTTTCAATGAACACACATTTCTTGGTAGAATCATGCAGGACTGAAATTTTTGATGTTTTTCTACTCCTCTCATGAGCCCAAACAAGTCTCTAAAAGCATGAGTTTGCAACTACTTTACTTTTGGAGAAAATTCAAAACATTCATTATTCAATAGAGCCCAATAGCAAAAACCAGCGTTTTGAATGAAGAATCACATTTCTTGGTAGAATCATGCAGGATTGAAATTTTTGATGGTTTTTTACTCCTCTCAACAGCCCAAACAAGTTTCTAAAAGGATGAGTTTGCAACTACTTTACTTTTGGAGAAAATTCAAAACATTCATTATTCAATAGGGCCCAAACTATCAAAAACCAGCGGTTTCAATGAACACACATTTCTTGGTAGAATCATGCAGGACTGAAATTTTTGATGTTTTTCTACTCCTCTCATGAGCCCAAACAAGTCTCTAAAAGCATGAGTTTGCAACTACTTTACTTTTGGAGAAAATTCAAAACATTCATTATTCAATAGGGCCCAAACTATCAAAAACCAGCGGTTTGAATGAACACACATTTCTTGGTAGAATCATGCAGGACTGAAATTTTTGATGTTTTTCTACTCCTCTCATGAGCCCAAACAAGTCTCTAAAAGCATGAGTTTGCAACTACTTTACTTTTGGAGAAAATTCAAAACATTCATTATTCAATAGAGCCCAATAGCAAAAACCAGCGTTTTGAATGAAGAATCACATTTCTTGGTAGAATCATGCAGGATTGAAATTTTTGATGGATTTTTACTCCTCTCAACAGCCCAAACAAGTTTCTAAAAGGATGAGTTTGCAACTACTTTACTTTTGGAGAAAATTCAAAACATTCATTATTCAATAGGGCCCAAACTATCAAAAACCAGCGGTTTGAATGAACACATTTCTTAATAGAATCATGCAGGACTGAAATTTTTGATGTTTTTCTACTCCTCTCATGAGCCCAAACAAGTCTCTAAAAGCATGAGTTTGCAACTACTTTACTTTTGGAGAAAATTCAAAACATTCACTATTCAATAGAGCCCAATAGCAAAAATCAGGTTTTGAATAAAGAATCACATTTCTTGGTAAAATCATGCAGGATTGAAATTTTTGATGGTTTTTTACTCCTCTCAACAGCCCAAACAAGTTTCTAAAAGGATGAGTTTGCAACTACTTTACTTTTGGAGAAAATTCAAAACATTCATTATTCAATAGGGCCCAAACTATCAAAAACCAGCGGTTTGAATGAACACACATTTCTTGGTAGAATCATGCAGGACTGAAATTTTTGATGTTTTTCTACTCCTCTCATGAGCCCAAACAAGTCTCTAAAAGCATGAGTTTGCAACTACTTTACTTTTGGAGAAAATTCAAAACATTCATTATTCAATAGAGCCCAATAGCAAAAACCAGCGTTTTGAATGAAGAATCACATTTCTTGGTAGAATCATGCAGGATTGAAATTTTTGATGGTTTTTTACTCCTCTCAACAGCCCAAACAAGTTTCTAAAAGGATGAGTTTGCAACTACTTTACTTTTGGAGAAAATTCAAAACACTCATTATTCAATAGGACCCAAACTATCAAAAACCAGCCGTTTCAATGAACACACATTTCTTGGTAGAATCATGCAGGACTGAAATTTTTGATGTTTTTCTACTCCTCTCATGAGCCCAAACAAGTCTCTAAAAGCATGAGTTTGCAACTACTTTACTTTTGGAGAAAATTCAAAACATTCATTATTCAATAGGGCCCAAACTATCAAAAACCAGCGGTTTGAATGAACACACATTTCTTGGTAGAATCATGCAGGACTGAAATTTTTGATGTTTTTCTACTCCTCTCATGAGCCCAAACAAGTCTCTAAAAGCATGAGTTTGCAACTACTTTACTTTTGGAGAAAATTCAAAACATTCATTATTCAATAGAGCCCAATAGCAAAAACCAGCGTTTTGAATGAAGAATCACATTTCTTGGTAGAATCATGCAGGATTGAAATTTTTGATGGTTTTTTACTCCTCTCAACAGCCCAAACAAGTTTCTAAAAGGATGAGTTTGCAACTACTTTACTTTTGGAGAAAATTCAAAACATTCATTATTCAATAGGGCCCAAACTATCAAAAACCAGCCGTTTCAATGAACACACATGTCTTGGTAGAATCATGCAGGACTGAAATTTTTGATGTTTTTCTACTCATCTCATGAGCCCAAACAAGTCTCTAAAAGCATGAGTTTGCAACTACTTTACTTTTGGAGAAAATTCAAAACATTCATTATTCAATAGAGCCCAATAGCAAAAACCAGCGTTTTGAATGAAGAATCACATTTCTTGGTAGAATCATGCAGGATTGAAATTTTTGATGGTTTTTTACTCCTCTCAACAGCCCAAACAAGTTTCTAAAAGGATGAGTTTGCAACTACTTTACTTTTGGAGAAAATTAAAAACATTCATTATTCAATAGGGCCCAAACTATCAAAAACCAGCGGTTTCCATGAACACACATGTCTTGGTAGAATCATGCAGGACTGAAATTTTTGATGTTTTTCTACTCCTCTCATGAGCCCAAACAAGTCTCTAAAAGCATGAGTTTGCAACTACTTTACTTTTGGAGAAAATTCAAAACATTCATTATTCAATAGGGCCCAAACTATCAAAAACCAGCGGTTTGAATGAACACACATTTCTTGGTAGAATCATGCAGGACTGAAATTTTTGATGTTTTTCTACTCCTCTCATGAGCCCAAACAAGTCTCTAAAAGCATGAGTTTGCAACTACTTTACTTTTGGAGAAAATTCAAAACATTCATTATTCAATAGAGCCCAATAGCAAAAACCAGCGTTTTGAATGAAGAATCACATTTCTTGGTAGAATCATGCAGGATTGAAATTTTTGATGGATTTTTACTCCTCTCAACAGCCCAAACAAGTTTCTAAAAGGATGAGTTTGCAACTACTTTACTTTTGGAGAAAATTCAAAACATTCATTATTCAATAGGGCCCAAACTATCAAAAACCAGCGGTTTGAATGAACACATTTCTTAATAGAATCATGCAGGACTGAAATTTTTGATGTTTTTCTACTCCTCTCATGAGCCCAAACAAGTCTCTAAAAGCATGAGTTTGCAACTACTTTACTTTTGGAGAAAATTCAAAACATTCACTATTCAATAGAGCCCAATAGCAAAAATCAGGTTTTGAATAAAGAATCACATTTCTTGGTAAAATCATGCAGGATTGAAATTTTTGATGGTTTTTTACTCCTCTCAACAGCCCAAACAAGTTTCTAAAAGGATGAGTTTGCAACTACTTTACTTTTGGAGAAAATTCAAAACATTCATTATTCAATAGGGCCCAAACTATCAAAAACCAGCGGTTTGAATGAACACACATTTCTTGGTAGAATCATGCAGGACTGAAATTTTTGATGTTTTTCTACTCCTCTCATGAGCCCAAACAAGTCTCTAAAAGCATGAGTTTGCAACTACTTTACTTTTGGAGAAAATTCAAAACATTCATTATTCAATAGAGCCCAATAGCAAAAACCAGCGTTTTGAATGAAGAATCACATTTCTTGGTAGAATCATGCAGGATTGAAATTTTTGATGATTTTTTACTCCTCTCAACAGCCCAAACAAGTTTCTAAAAGGATGAGTTTGCAACTACTTTACTTTTGGAGAAAATTCAAAACATTCATTATTCAATAGGACCCAAACTATCAAAAACCAGCCGTTTCAATGAACACACATTTCTTGGTAGAATCATGCAGGACTGAAATTTTTGATGTTTTTCTACTCCTCTCATGAGCCCAAACAAGTCTCTAAAAGCATGAGTTTGCAACTACTTTACTTTTGGAGAAAATTCAAAACATTCATTATTCAATAGGGCCCAAACTATCAAAAACCAGCGGTTTGAATGAACACACATTTCTTGGTAGAATCATGCAGGACTGAAATTTTTGATGTTTTTCTACTCCTCTCATGAGCCCAAACAAGTCTCTAAAAGCATGAGTTTGCAACTACTTTACTTTTGGAGAAAATTCAAAACATTCATTATTCAATAGAGCCCAATAGCAAAAACCAGCGTTTTGAATGAAGAATCACATTTCTTGGTAGAATCATGCAGGATTGAAATTTTTGATGGTTTTTTACTCCTCTCAACAGCCCAAACAAGTTTCTAAAAGGATGAGTTTGCAACTACTTTACTTTTGGAGAAAATTCAAAACATTCATTATTCAATAGGGCCCAAACTATCAAAAACCAGCCGTTTCAATGAACACACATGTCTTGGTAGAATCATGCAGGACTGAAATTTTTGATGTTTTTCTACTCATCTCATGAGCCCAAACAAGTCTCTAAAAGCATGAGTTTGCAACTACTTTACTTTTGGAGAAAATTCAAAACATTCATTATTCAATAGAGCCCAATAGCAAAAACCAGCGTTTTGAATGAAGAATCACATTTCTTGGTAGAATCATGCAGGATTGAAATTTTTGATGGTTTTTTACTCCTCTCAACAGCCCAAACAAGTTTCTAAAAGGATGAGTTTGCAACTACTTTACTTTTGGAGAAAATTAAAAACATTCATTATTCAATAGGGCCCAAACTATCAAAAACCAGCGGTTTCCATGAACACACATGTCTTGGTAGAATCATGCAGGACTGAAATTTTTGATGTTTTTCTACTCCTCTCATGAGCCCAAACAAGTCTCTAAAAGCATGAGTTTGCAACTACTTTACTTTTGGAGAAAATTCAAAACATTCATTATTCAATAGGGCCCAAACTATCAAAAACCAGCGGTTTGAATGAACACACATTTCTTGGTAGAATCATGCAGGACTGAAATTTTTGATGTTTTTCTACTCCTCTCATGAGCCCAAACAAGTCTCTAAAAGCATGAGTTTGCAACTACTTTACTTTTGGAGAAAATTCAAAACATTCATTATTCAATAGAGCCCAATAGCAAAAACCAGCGTTTTGAATGAAGAATCACATTTCTTGGTAGAATCATGCAGGATTGAAATTTTTGATGGTTTTTTACTCCTCTCAACAGCCCAAACAAGTTTCTAAAAGGATGAGTTTGCAACTACTTTACTTTTGGAGAAAATTCAAAACATTCATTATTCAATAGGGCCCAAACTATCAAAAACCAGCCGTTTCAATGAACACACATGTCTTGGTAGAATCATGCAGGACTGAAATTTTTGATGTTTTTCTACTCATCTCATGAGCCCAAACAAGTCTCTAAAAGCATGAGTTTGCAACTACTTTACTTTTGGAGAAAATTCAAAACATTCATTATTCAATAGAGCCCAATAGCAAAAACCAGCGTTTTGAATGAAGAATCACATTTCTTGGTAGAATCATGCAGGATTGAAATTTTTGATGGTTTTTTACTCCTCTCAACAGCCCAAACAAGTTTCTAAAAGGATGAGTTTGCAACTACTTTACTTTTGGAGAAAATTCAAAACATTCATTATTCAATAGGGCCCAAACTATCAAAAACCAGCGGTTTCCATGAACACACATGTCTTGGTAGAATCATGCAGGACTGAAATTTTTGATGTTTTTCTACTCCTCTCATGAGCCCAAACAAGTCTCTAAAAGCATGAGTTTGCAACTACTTTACTTTTGGAGAAAATTCAAAACATTCATTATTCAATAGGGCCCAAACTATCAAAAACCAGCGGTTTGAATGAACACACATTTCTTGGTAGAATCATGCAGGACTGAAATTTTTATGTTTTTCTACTCCTCTCATGAGCCCAAACAAGTCTCTAAAAGCATGAGTTTGCAACTACTTTACTTTTGGAGAAAATTCAAAACATTCATTATTCAATAGAGCCCAATAGCAAAAACCAGCGTTTTGAATGAAGAATCACATTTCTTGGTAGAATCATGCAGGATTGAAATTTTTGATGATTTTTTACTCCTCTCAACAGCCCAAACAAGTTTCTAAAAGGATGAGTTTGCAACTACTTTACTTTTGGAGAAAATTCAAAACATTCATTATTCAATAGGGCCCAAACTATCAAAAACCAGCGGTTTCAATGAACACACATTTCTTGGTAGAATCATGCAGGACTGAAATTTTTGATGTTTTTCTACTCCTCTCATGAGCCCAAACAAGTCTCTAAAAGCATGAGTTTGCAACTACTTTACTTTTGGAGAAAATTCAAAACATTCATTATTCAATAGAGCCCAATAGCAAAAACCAGCGTTTTGAATGAAGAATCACATTTCTTGGTAGAATCATGCAGGATTGAAATTTTTGATGGTTTTTTACTCCTCTCAACAGCCCAAACAAGTTTCTAAAAGGATGAGTTTGCAACTACTTTACTTTTGGAGAAAATTCAAAACATTCATTATTCAATAGGGCCCAAACTATCAAAAACCAGCGGTTTCAATGAACACACATTTCTTGGTAGAATCATGCAGGACTGAAATTTTTGATGTTTTTCTACTCCTCTCATGAGCCCAAACAAGTCTCTAAAAGCATGAGTTTGCAACTACTTTACTTTTGGAGAAAATTCAAAACATTCATTATTCAATAGGGCCCAAACTATCAAAAACCAGCGATTTGAATGAACACACATTTCTTGGTAGAATCATGCAGGACTGAAATTTTTGATGTTTTTCTACTCCTCTCATGAGCCCAAACAAGTCTCTAAAAGCATGAGTTTGCAACTACTTTACTTTTGGAGAAAATTCAAAACATTCATTATTCAATAGAGCCCAATAGCAAAAACCAGCGTTTTGAATGAAGAATCACATTTCTTGGTAGAATCATGCAGGATTGAAATTTTTGATGTTTTTTTACTCCTCTCAACAGCCCAAACAAGTTTCTAAAAGGATGAGTTTGCAACTACTTTACTTTTGGAGAAAATTCAAAACATTCATTATTCAATAGGGCCCATACTATCAAAAACCTGCCGTTTCAATGAACACACATGTCTTGGTAGAATCATGCAGGACTGAAATTTTTGATGTTTTTCTACTCATCTCATGAGCCCAAACAAGTCTCTAAAAGCATGAGTTTGCAACTACTTTACTTTTGGAGAAAATTCAAAACATTCATTATTCAATAGAGCCCAATAGCAAAAACCAGCGTTTTGAATGAAGAATCACATTTCTTGGTAGAATCATGCAGGATTGAAATTTTTGATGGTTTTTTACTCCTCTCAACAGCCCAAACAAGTTTCTAAAAGGATGAGTTTGCAACTACTTTACTTTTGGAGAAAATTCAAAACATTCATTATTCAATAGGGCCCAAACTATCAAAAACCAGCCGTTTCAATGAACACACATGTCTTGGTAGAATCATGCAGGACTGAAATTTTTGATGTTTTTCTACTCATCTCATGAGCCCAAACAAGTCTCTAAAAGCATGAGTTTGCAACTACTTTACTTTTGGAGAAAATTCAAAACATTCATTATTCAATAGAGCCCAATAGCAAAAACCAGCGTTTTGAATGAAGAATCACATTTCTTGGTAGAATCATGCAGGATTGAAATTTTTGATGGTTTTTTACTCCTCTCAACAGCCCAAACAAGTTTCTAAAAGGATGAGTTTGCAACTACTTTACTTTTGGAGAAAATTCAAAACATTCATTATTCAATAGGGCCCAAACTATCAAAAACCAGCGGTTTCCATGAACACACATTTCTTGGTAGAATCATGCAGGACTGAAATTTTTGATGTTTTTCTACTCCTCTCATGAGCCCAAACAAGTCTCTAAAAGCATGAGTTTGCAACTACTTTACTTTTGGAGAAAATTCAAAACATTCATTATTCAATAGGGCCCAAACTATCAAAAACCAGCGGTTTGAATGAACACACATTTCTTGGTAGAATCATGCAGGACTGAAATTTTTGATGTTTTTCTACTCCTCTCATGAGCCCAAACAAGTCTCTAAAAGCATGAGTTTGCAACTACTTTACTTTTGGAGAAAATTCAAAACATTCATTATTCAATAGAGCCCAATGGCAAAAACCAGCGTTTTGAATGAACAATCACATTTCTTGGTAGAATCATGCAGGATTGAAATTTTTGATGGTTTTTTACTCCTCTCAACAGCCCAAACAAGTTTCTAAAAGGATGAGTTTGCAACTACTTTACTTTTGGAGAAAATTCAAAACATTCATTATTCAATAGGGCCCAAACTATCAAAAACCAGCCGTTTCAATGAACACACATGTCTTGGTAGAATCATGCAGGACTGAAATTTTTGATGTTTTTCTACTCATCTCATGAGCCCAAACAAGTCTCTAAAAGCATGAGTTTGCAACTACTTTACTTTTGGAGAAAATTCAAAACATTCATTATTCAATAGAGCCCAATAGCAAAAACCAGCGTTTTGAATGAAGAATCACATTTCTTGGTAGAATCATGCAGGATTGAAATTTTTGATGGTTTTTTACTCCTCTCAACAGCCCAAACAAGTTTCTAAAAGGATGAGTTTGCAACTACTTTACTTTTGGAGAAAATTCAAAACATTCATTATTCAATAGGGCCCAAACTATCAAAAACCAGCGGTTTCCATGAACACACATTTCTTGGTAGAATCATGCAGGACTGAAATTTTTGATGTTTTTCTACTCCTCTCATGAGCCCAAACAAGTCTCTAAAAGCATGAGTTTGCAACTACTTTACTTTTGGAGAAAATTCAAAACATTCATTATTCAATAGGGCCCAAACTATCAAAAACCAGTGGTTTGAATGAACACACATTTCTTGGTAGAATCATGCAGGACTGAAATTTTTGATGTTTTTCTACTCCTCTCATGAGCCCAAACAAGTCTCTAAAAGCATGAGTTTGCAACTACTTTACTTTTGGAGAAAATTCAAAACATTCATTATTCAATAGAGCCCAATAGCAAAAACCAGCGTTTTGAATGAACAATCACATTTCTTGGTAGAATCATGCAGGATTGAAATTTTTGATGGTTTTTTACTCCTCTCAACAGCCCAAACAAGTTTCTAAAAGGATGAGTTTGCAACTACTTTACTTTTGGAGAAAATTCAAAACATTCATTATTCAATAGGGCCCAAACTATCAAAAACCAGCCGTTTCAATGAACACACATGTCTTGGTAGAATCATGCAGGACTGAAATTTTTGATGTTTTTCTACTCATCTCATGAGCCCAAACAAGTCTCTAAAAGCATGAGTTTGCAACTACTTTACTTTTGGAGAAAATTCAAAACATTCATTATTCAATAGAGCCCAATAGCAAAAACCAGCGTTTTGAATGAAGAATCACATTTCTTGGTAGAATCATGCAGGATTGAAATTTTTGATGGTTTTTTACTCCTCTCAACAGCCCAAACAAGTTTCTAAAAGGATGAGTTTGCAACTACTTTACTTTTGGAGAAAATTCAAAACATTCATTATTCAATAGGGCCCAAGCTATCAAAAACCAGCGGTTTGAATGAACACATTTCTTGGTAGAATCATGCAGGACTGAAATTTTTGATGTTTTTCTACTCCTCTCGTGAGCCCAAACAAGTCTCTAAAAGCATGAGTTTGCAACTACTTTACTTTTGGAGAAAATTCAAAACATTCACTATTCAATAGAGCCCAATAGCAAAAATCAGGTTTTGAATGAAGAATCACATTTCTTGGTAAAATCATGCAGGATTGAAATTTTTGATGGTTTTTTACTCCTCTCAACAGCCCAAACAAGTTTCTAAAAGGATGAGTTTGCAACTACTTTACTTTTGGAGAAAATTCAAAACATTCATTATTCAATAGGGCCCAAACTATCAAAAACCAGCGGTTTCAATGAACACACATTTCTTGGTAGAATCATGCAGGACTGAAATTTTTGATGTTTTTCTACTCCTCTCATGAGCCCAAACAAGTCTCTAAAAGCATGAGTTTGCAACTACTTTACTTTTGGAGAAAATTCAAAACATTCATTATTCAATAGAGCCCAATAGCAAAAACCAGCGTTTTGAATGAAGAATCACATTTCTTGGTAGAATCATGCAGGATTGAAATTTTTGATGGTTTTTTACTCCTCTCAACAGACGAAAAAAGTTTCTAAAAAGAATGAGTTTGCAACTACTTTACTTTTGGAGAAAATTCAAAACATTCATTATTCAATAGGGCCCAAACTATCAAAAACCAGCGGTTTCAATGAACACACATTTCTTGGTAGAATCATGCAGGACTGAAATTTTTGATGTTTTTCTACTCCTCTCATGAGCCCAAACAAGTCTCTAAAAGCATGAGTTTGCAACTACTTTACTTTTGGAGAAAATTCAAAACATTCATTATTCAATAGAGCCCAATAGCAAAAACCAGCGTTTTGAATGAAGAATCACATTTCTTGGTAGAATCATGCAGGATTGAAATTTTTGATGGTTTTTTACTCCTGTCAACAGCCCAAACAAGTTTCTAAAAGGATGAGTTTGCAACTACTTTACTTTTGGAGAAAATTCCAAACATTCATTATTCAATAGGGCCCAAACTATCAAAAACCAGCGGTTTCAATAAACACACATTTCTTGGTAGAATCATGCAGGACTGAAATTTTTGATGTTTTTCTACTCCTCTCATGAGCCCAAACAAGTCTCTAAAAGCATGAGTTTGCAACTACTTTACTTTTGGAGAAAATTCAAAACATTCATTATTCAATAGAGCCCAATAGCAAAAACCAGCGTTTTGAAAGAAGAATCACATTTCTTGGTAGAATCATGCAGGATTGAAATTTTTGATGGTTTTTTACTCCTCTCAACAGCCCAAACAAGTTTCTAAAAGGATGAGTTTGCAACTACTTTACTTTTGGAGAAAATTCAAAACATTCATTATTCAATAGGGCCCAAACTATCAAAAACCAGACGTTTCAATGAACACACATTTCTTGGTAGAATCATGCAGGACTGAAATTTTTGATGTTTTCCTACTCCTCTCATGAGCCCAAACAAGTCTCTAAAAGCATGAGTTTGCAACTACTTTACTTTTGGAGAAAATTCAAAACATTCATTATTCAATAGAGCCCAATAGCAAAAACCAGCGTTTTGAATGAAGAATCACATTTCTTGGTAGAATCATGCAGGATTGAAATTTTTGATGGTATTTTACTCCTCTCAACAGCCCAAACAAGTTTCTAAAAGGATGAGTTTGCAACTACTTTACTTTTGGAGAAAATTCAAAACATTCATTATTCAATAGGGCCCAAACTATCAAAAACCAGCGGTTTGAATGAACACACATTTCTTGGTAGAATCATGCAGGACTGAAATTTTTGATGTTTTTCTACTCCTCTCATGAGCCCAAACAAGTCTCTAAAAGCATGAGTTTGCAACTACTTTACTTTTGGAGAAAATTCAAAACATTCATTATTCAATAGAGCCCAATAGCAAAAACCAGCGTTTTGAATGAAGAATCACATTTCTTGGTAAAATCATGCAGGATTGAAATTTTTGATGGTTTTTTACTCCTCTCAACAGCCCAAACAAGTTTCTAAAAGGATGAGTTTGCAACTACTTTACTTTTGGAGAAAATTCAAAACATTCATTATTCAATAGGGCCCAAACTATCAAAAACCAGCGGTTTCAATGAACACACATTTCTTGGTAGAATCATGCAGGACTGAAATTTTTGATGTTTTTCTACTCCTCTCATGAGCCCAAACAAGTCTCTAAAAGGATGAGTTTGCAACTACTTTACTTTTGGAGAAAATTCAAAACATTCATTATTCAATAGAGCCCAATAGCAAAAACCAGCGTTTTGAATGAAGAATCACATTTCTTGGTAGAATCATGCAGGATTGAAATTTTTGATGGTTTTTTACTCCTCTCAACAGCCCAAACAAGTTTCTAAAAGGATGAGTTTGCAACTACTTTACTTTTGGAGAAAATTCAAAACATTCATTATTCAATAGGGCCCAAACTATCAAAAACCAGCGGTTTGAATGAACACACATTTCTTGGTAGAATCATGCAGGACTGAAATTTTTGATGTTTTTCTACTCCTCTCATGAGCCCAAACAAGTCTCTAAAAGCATGAGTTTGCAACTACTTTACTTTTGGAGAAAATTCAAAACATTCATTATTCAATAGAGCCCAATAGCAAAAACCAGCGTTTTGAATGAAGAATCACATTTCTTGGTAGAATCATGCAGGATTGAAATTTTTGATGGTTTTTTACTCCTCTCAACAGCCCAAACAAGTTTCTAAAAGGATGAGTTTGCAACTACTTTACTTTTGGAGAAAATTCAAAACATTCATTATTCAATAGGGCCCAAACTATCAAAAACCAGCGGTTTCAATGAACACACATTTCTTGGTAGAATCATGCAGGACTGAAATTTTTGATGTTTTTCTACTCCTCTCATGAGCCCAAACAAGTCTCTAAAAGCATGAGTTTGCAACTACTTTACTTTTGGAGAAAATTCAAAACATTCATTATTCAATAGAGCCCAATAGCAAAAACCAGCGTTTTGAAAGAAGAATCACATTTCTTGGTAGAATCATGCAGGATTGAAATTTTTGATGGTTTTTTACTCCTCTCAACAGCCTAAACAAGTTTCTAAAAGGATGAGTTTGCAACTACTTTACTTTTGGAGAAAATTCAAAACATTCATTATTCAATAGGGCCCAAACTATCAAAAACCAGCGGTTTCAATGAACACACATTTCTTGGTAGAATCATGCAGGACTGAAATTTTTGATGTTTTTCTACTCCTCTCATGAGCCCAAACAAGTCTCTAAAAGCATGAGTTTGCAACTACTTTACTTTTGGAGAAAATTCAAAACATTCATTATTCAATAGAGCCCAATAGCAAAAACCAGCGTTTTGAATGAAGAATCACATTTCTTGGTAGAATCATGCAGGATTGAAATTTTTGATGGTTTTTTACTCCTCTCAACAGCCCAAACAAGTTTCTAAAAGGATGAGTTTGCAACTACTTTACTTTTGGAGAAAATTCAAAACATTCATTATTCAATAGGGCCCAAACTATCAAAAACCAGCGGTTTCAATGAACACACATTTCTTGGTAGAATCATGCAGGACTGAAATTTTTGATGTTTTTCTACTCCTCTCATGAGCCCAAACAAGTCTCTAAAAGCATGAGTTTGCAACTACTTTACTTTTGGAGAAAATTCAAAACATTCATTATTCAATAGAGCCCAATAGCAAAAACCAGCGTTTTGAAAGAAGAATCACATTTCTTGGTAGAATCATGCAGGATTGAAATTTTTGATGGTTTTTTACTCCTCTCAACAGCCCAAACAAGTTTCTAAAAGGATGAGTTTGCAACTACTTTACTTTTGGAGAAAATTCAAAACATTCATTATTCAATGGGGCCCAAACTATCAAAAACCAGCGGTTTCAATGAACACACATTTCTTGGTAGAATCATGCAGGACTGAAATTTTTGATGTTTTTCTACTCCTCTCATGAGCCCAAACAAGTCTCTAAAAGCATGAGTTTGCAACTACTTTACTTTTGGAGAAAATTCAAAACATTCATTATTCAATAGAGCCCAATAGCAAAAACCAGCGTTTTGAATGAAGAATCACATTTCTTGGTAAAATCATGCAGGATTGAAATTTTTGATGGTTTTTTACTCCTCTCAACAGCCCAAACAAGTTTCTAAAAGGATGAGTTTGCAACTACTTTACTTTTGGAGAAAATTCAAAACATTCATTATTCAATAGGGCCCAAACTATCAAAAACCAGCGGTTTCAATGAACACACATTTCTTGGTAGAATCATGCAGGACTGAAATTTTTGATGTTTTTCTACTCCTCTCATGAGCCCAAACAAGTCTCTGAAAGCATGAGTTTGCAACTACTTTACTTTTGGAGAAAATTCAAAACATTCATTATTCAATAGAGCCCAATAGCAAAAACCAGCGTTTTGAATGAAGAATCACATTTCTTGGTAGAATCATGCAGGATTGAAATTTTTGATGGCTTTTTACTCCTCTCAACAGCCCAAACAAGTTTCTAAAAGGATGAGTTTGCAACTAATTTACTTTTGGAGAAAATTCAAAACATTCATTATTCAATAGGGCCCAAACTATCAAAAACCAGCGGTTTCAATGAACACACATTTCTTGGTAGAATCATGCAGGACTGAAATTTTTGATGTTTTTCTACTCCTCTCATGAGCCCAAACAAGTCTCTAAAAGCATGAGTTTGCAACTACTTTACTTTTGGAGAAAATTCAAAACATTCATTATTCAATAGAGCCCAATAGCAAAAACCAGCGTTTTGAATGAAGAATCACATTTCTTGGTAGAATCATGCAGGATTGAAATTTTTGATGGTTTTTTACTCCTCTCAACAGCCCAAACAAGTTTCTAAAAGGATGAGTTTGCAACTACTTTACTTTTGGAGAAAATTCAAAACATTCATTATTCAATAGGGCCCAAACTATCAAAAACCAGCGGTTTCAATGAACACACATTTCTTGGTAGAATCATGCAGGACTGAAATTTTTGATGTTTTTCTACTCCTCTCATGAGCCCAAACAAGTCTCTAAAAGCATGAGTTTGCAACTACTTTACTTTTGGAGAAAATTCAAAACATTCATTATTCAATAGAGCCCAATAGCAAAAACCAGCGTTTTGAATGAAGAATCACATTTCTTGGTAGAATCATGCAGGATTGAAATTTTTGATGGTTTTTTACTCCTCTCAACAGCCCAAACAAGTTTCTAAAAGGATGAGTTTGCAACTACTTTACTTTTGGAGAAAATTCAAAACATTCATTATTCAATAGGGCCCAAACTATCAAAAACCAGCGGTTTCAATGAACACACATTTCTTGGTAGAATCATGCAGGACTGAAATTTTTGATGTTTTTCTACTCCTCTCATGAGCCCAAACAAGTCTCTAAAAGCATGAGTTTGCAACTACTTTACTTTTGGAGAAAATTCAAAACATTCATTATTCAATAGGGCCCAAACTATCAAAAACCAGCGGTTTGAATGAACACACATTTCTTGGTAGAATCATGCAGGACTGAAATTTTTGATGTTTTTCTACTCCTCTCATGAGCCCAAACAAGTCTCTAAAAGCATGAGTTTGCAACTACTTTACTTTTGGAGAAAATTCAAAACATTCACTATTCAATAGAGCCCAATAGCAAAAATCAGGTTTTGAATGAAGAATCACATTTCTTGGTAAAATCATGCAGGATTGAAATTTTTGATGGTTTTTTACTCCTCTCAACAGCCCAAACAAGTTTCTAAAAGGATGAGTCTGCAACTACTTTACTTTTGGAGAAAATTCAAAACATTCATTATTCAATAGGGCCCAAACTATCAAAAACCAGCGGTTTCAATGAACACACATTTCTTGGTAGAATCATGCAGGACTGAAATTTTTGATGTTTTTCTACTCCTCTCATGAGCCCAAACAAGTCTCTAAAAGCATGAGTTTGCAACTACTTTACTTTTGGAGAAAATTCAAAACATTCATTATTCAATAGAGCCCAATAGCAAAAACCAGCGTTTTGAAAGAAGAATCACATTTCTTGGTAGAATCATGCAGGATTGAAATTTTTGATGGTTTTTTACTCCTCTCAACAGCCCAAACAAGTTTCTAAAAGGATGAGTTTGCAACTACTTTACTTTTGGAGAAAATTCAAAACATTCATTATTCAATAGGGCCCAAACTATCAAAAACCAGCGGTTTCAATGAACACACATTTCTTGGTAGAATCATGCAGGACTGAAATTTTTGATGTTTTTCTACTCCTCTCATGAGCCCAAACAAGTCTCTAAAAGCATGAGTTTGCAACTACTTTACTTTTGGAGAAAATTCAAAACATTCATTATTCAATAGAGCCCAATAGCAAAAACCAGCGTTTTGAATGAAGAATCACATTTCTTGGTAGAATCATGCAGGATTGAAATTTTTGATGTTTTTTTACTCCTCTCAACAGCCCAAACAAGTTTCTAAAAGGATGAGTTTGCAACTACTTTACTTTTGGAGAAAATTCAAAACATTCATTATTCAATAGGGCCCAAACTATCAAAAACCTGCCGTTTCAATGAACACACATGTCTTGGTAGAATCATGCAGGACTGAAATTTTTGATGTTTTTCTACTCATCTCATGAGCCCAAACAAGTCTCTAAAAGCATGAGTTTGCAACTACTTTACTTTTGGAGAAAATTCAAAACATTCATTATTCAATAGAGCCCAATAGCAAAAACCAGCGTTTTGAATGAAGAATCACATTTCTTGGTAGAATCATGCAGGATTGAAATTTTTGATGGTATTTTACTCCTCTCAACAGCCCAAACAAGTTTCTAAAAGGATGAGTTTGCAACTACTTTACTTTTGGAGAAAATTCAAAACATTCATTATTCAATAGGGCCCAAACTATCAAAAACCAGCCGTTTCAATGAACACACATGTCTTGGTAGAATCATGCAGGACTGAAATTTTTGATGTTTTTCTACTCATCTCATGAGCCCAAACAAGTCTCTAAAAGCATGAGTTTGCAACTACTTTACTTTTGGAGAAAATTCAAAACATTCATTATTCAAAAGAGCCCAAGAGCAAAAACCAGCATTTTGAATGAAGAATCACATTTCTTGGTAGAATCATGCAGGATTGAAATTTTTGATGGTTTTTTACTCCTCTCAACAGCCCAAACAAGTTTCTAAAAGGATGAGTTTGCAACTACTTTACTTTTGGAGAAAATTCAAAACATTCATTATTCAATAGGGCCCAAACTATCAAAAACCAGCGGTTTCCATGAACACACATTTCTTGGTAGAATCATGCAGGACTGAAATTTTTGATGTTTTTCTACTCCTCTCATGAGCCCAAACAAGTCTCT
This sequence comes from Dendrobates tinctorius, assembly GCF_039654945.1. Taxonomy (NCBI): domain Eukaryota; kingdom Metazoa; phylum Chordata; class Amphibia; order Anura; family Dendrobatidae; genus Dendrobates; species Dendrobates tinctorius. The sequence continues at coordinate 93,839,243 of NW_027361687.1, read as the reverse complement.
AAAAGCATGAGTTTGCAACTACTTTACTTTTGGAGAAAATTCAAAACATTCATTATTCAATAGGGCCCAAACTATCAAAAACCAGCGGTTTGAATGAACACACATTTCTTGGTAGAATCATGCAGGACTGAAATTTTTGATGCTTTTCTACTCCTCTCATGAGCCCAAACAAGTCTCTAAAAGCATGAGTTTGCAACTACTTTACTTTTGGAGAAAATTCAAAACATTCATTATTCAATAGAGCCCAATAGCAAAAACCAGCGTTTTGAATGAACAATCACATTTCTTGGTAAAATCATGCAGGATTGAAATTTTTGATGGTTTTTTACTCCTCTCAACAGCCCAAACAAGTTTCTAAAAGGATGAGTTTGCAACTACTTTACTTTTGGAGAAAATTCAAAACATTCATTATTCAATAGGGCCCAAACTATCAAAAACCAGCGGTTTCAATGAACACACATGTCTTGGTAGAATCATGCAGGACTGAAATTTTTGATGTTTTTCTACTCCTCTCATGAGCCCAAACAAGTCTCTAAAAGCATGAGTTTGCAACTACTTTACTTTTGGAGAAAATTCAAAACATTCATTATTCAATAGAGCCCAATAGCAAAAACCAGCGTTTTGAATGAAGAATCACATTTCTTGGTAGAATCATGCAGGATTGAAATTTTTGATGGTTTTTTACTCCTCTCAACAGCCCAAACAAGTTTCTAAAAGGATGAGTTTGCAACTACTTTACTTTTGGAGAAAATTCAAAACATTCATTATTCAATAGGGCCCAAACTATCAAAAGCCAGCGGTTTCAATGAACACACATTTCTTGGTAGAATCATGCAGGACTGAAATTTTTGATGTTTTTCTACTCCTCTCATGAGCCCAAACAAGTCTCTAAAAGCATGAGTTTGCAACTACTTTACTTTTGGAGAAAATTCAAAACATTCATTATTCAATAGAGCCCAATAGCAAAAACCAGCGTTTTGAAAGAAGAATCACATTTCTTGGTAGAATCATGCAGGATTGAAATTTTTGATGGTTTTTTACTCCTCTCAACAGCCCAAACAAGTTTCTAAAAGGATGAGTTTGCAACTACTTTACTTTTGGAGAAAATTCAAAACATTCATTATTCAATAGGGCCCAAACTATCAAAAACCAGCGGTTTCAATGAACACACATTTCTTGGTAGAATCATGCAGGACTGAAATTTTTGATGTTTTTCTACTCCTCTCATGAGCCCAAACAAGTCTCTAAAAGCATGAGTTTGCAACTACTTTACTTTTGGAGAAAATTCAAAACATTCATTATTCAATAGAGCCCAATAGCAAAAACCAGCGTTTTGAATGAAGAATCACATTTCTTGGTAGAATCATGCAGGATTGAAATTTTTGATGGTTTTTTACTCCTCTCAACAGCCCAAACAAGTTTCTAAAAGGATGAGTTTGCAACTACTTTACTTTTGGAGAAAATTCAAAACATTCATTATTCAATAGGGCCCAAACTATCAAAAACCAGCGGTTTGAATGAACACACATTTCTTGGTAGAATCATGCAGGACTGAAATTTTTGATGTTTTTCTACTCCTCTCATGAGCCCAAACAAGTCTCTAAAAGCATGAGTTTGCAACTACTTTACTTTTGGAGAAAATTCAAAACATTCATTATTCAATAGAGCCCAATAGCAAAAACCAGCGTTTTGAATGAAGAATCACATTTCTTGGTAAAATCATGCAGGATTGAAATTTTTGATGGTTTTTTACTCCTCTCAACAGCCCAAACAAGTTTCTAAAAGGATGAGTTTGCAACTACTTTACTTTTGGAGAAAATTCAAAACATTCATTATTCAATAGGGCCCAAACTATCAAAAACCAGCGGTTTCAATGAACACACATTTCTTGGTAGAATCATGCAGGACTGAAATTTTTGATGTTTTTCTACTCCTCTCATGAGCCCAAACAAGTCTCTAAAAGCATGAGTTTGCAACTACTTTACTTTTGGAGAAAATTCAAAACATTCATTATTCAATAGAGCCCAATAGCAAAAACCAGCGTTTTGAATGAAGAATCACATTTCTTGGTAGAATCATGCAGGATTGAAATTTTTGATGGCTTTTTACTCCTCTCAACAGCCCAAACAAGTTTCTAAAAGGATGAGTTTGCAACTACTTTACTTTTGGAGAAAATTCAAAACATTCATTATTCAATAGGGCCCAAACTATCAAAAACCAGCGGTTTCAATGAACACACATTTCTTGGTAGAATCATGCAGGACTGAAATTTTTGATGTTTTTCTACTCCTCTCATGAGCCCAAACAAGTCTCTAAAAGCATGAGTTTGCAACTACTTTACTTTTGGAGAAAATTCAAAACATTCATTATTCAATAGAGCCCAATAGCAAAAACCAGCGTTTTGAATGAAGAATCACATTTCTTGGTAGAATCATGCAGGATTGAAATTTTTGATGTTTTTTTACTCCTCACAACAGCCCAAACAAGTTTCTAAAAGGATGAGTTTGCAACTACTTTACTTTTGGAGAAAATTCAAAACATTCATTATTCAATAGGGCCCAAACTATCAAAAACCAGCGGTTTCAATGAACACACATTTCTTGGTAGAATCATGCAGGACTGAAATTTTTGATGTTTTTCTACTCCTCTCATGAGCCCAAACAAGTCTCTAAAAGCATGAGTTTGCAACTACTTTACTTTTGGAGAAAATTCAAAACATTCATTATTCAATAGAGCCCAATAGCAAAAACCAGCATTTTGAAAGAAGAATCACATTTCTTGGTAGAATCATGCAGGATTGAAATTTTTGATGGTTTTTTACTCCTCTCAACAGCCCAAACAAGTTTCTAAAAGGATGAGTTTGCAACTACTTTACTTTTGGAGAAAATTCAAAACATTCATTATTCAATAGGGCCCAAACTATCAAAAACCAGCGGTTTCAATGAACACACATTTCTTGGTAGAATCATGCAGGACTGAAATTTTTGATGTTTTTCTACTTCTCTCATGAGCCCAAACAAGTCTCTAAAAGCATGAGTTTGCAACTACTTTACTTTTGGAGAAAATTCAAAACATTCATTATTCAATAGAGCCCAATAGCAAAAACCAGCGTTTTGAATGAAGAATCACATTTCTTGGTAGAATCATGCAGGATTGAAATTTTTGATGGTTTTTTACTCCTCTCAACAGCCCAAACAAGTTTCTAAAAGGATGAGTTTGCAACTACTTTACTTTTGGAGAAAATTCAAAACATTCATTATTCAATAGGGCCCAAACTATCAAAAACCAGCGGTTTGAATGAACACACATTTCTTGGTAGAATCATGCAGGACTGAAATTTTTGATGTTTTTATACTCCTCTCATGAGCCCAAACAAGTCTCTAAAAGCATGAGTTTGCAACTACTTTACTTTTGGAGAAAATTCAAAACATTCATTATTCAATAGAGCCCAATAGCAAAAACCAGCGTTTTGAATGAAGAATCACATTTCTTGGTAAAATCATGCAGGATTGAAATTTTTGATGGTTTTTTACTCCTCTCAACAGCCCAAACAAGTTTCTAAAAGGATGAGTTTGCAACTACTTTACTTTTGGAGAAAATTCAAAACATTCATTATTCAATAGGGCCCAAACTATCAAAAACCAGCGGTTTCAATGAACACACATTTCTTGGTAGAATCATGCAGGACTGAAATTTTTGATGTTTTTCTACTCCTCTCATGAGCCCAAACAAGTCTCTAAAAGCATGAGTTTGCAACTACTTTACTTTTGGAGAAAATTCAAAACATTCATTATTCAATAGAGCCCAATAGCAAAAACCAGCGTTTTGAATGAAGAATCACATTTCTTGGTAGAATCATGCAGGATTGAAATTTTTGATGGCTTTTTACTCCACTCAACAGCCCAAACAAGTTTCTAAAAGGATGAGTTTGCAACTACTTTACTTTTGGAGAAAATTCAAAACATTCATTATTCAATAGGGCCCAAACTATCAAAAACCAGCGGTTTCAATGAACACACATTTCTTGGTAGAATCATGCAGGACTGAAATTTTTGATGTTTTTCTACTCCTCTCATGAGCCCAAACAAGTCTCTAAAAGCATGAGTTTGCAACTACTTTACTTTTGGAGAAAATTCAAAACATTCATTATTCAATAGAGCCCAATAGCAAAAACCAGCGTTTTGAATGAAGAATCACATTTCTTGGTAGAATCATGCAGGATTGAAATTTTTGATGGTTTTTTACTCCTCTCAACAGCCCAAACAAGTTTCTAAAAGGATGAGTTTGCAACTACTTTACTTTTGGAGAAAATTCAAAACATTCATTATTCAATAGGGCCCAAACTATCAAAAACCAGCGGTTTCAATGAACACACATTTCTTGGTAGAATCATGCAGGACTGAAATTTTTGATGTTTTTCTACTCCTCTCATGAGCCCAAACAAGTCTCTAAAAGCATGAGTTTGCAACTACTTTACTTTTGGAGAAAATTCAAAACATTCATTATTCAATAGGGCCCAAACTATCAAAAACCAGCGGTTTGAATGAACACACATTTCTTGGTAGAATCATGCAGGACTGAAATTTTTGATGTTTTTCTACTCCTCTCATGAGCCCAAACAAGTCTCTAAAAGCATGAGTTTGCAACTACTTTACTTTTGGAGAAAATTCAAAACATTCACTATTCAATAGAGCCCAATAGCAAAAATCAGGTTTTGAATGAAGAATCACATTTCTTGGTAAAATCATGCAGGATTGAAATTTTTGATGGTTTTTTACTCCTCTCAACAGCCCAAACAAGTTTCTAAAAGGATGAGTTTGCAACTACTTTACTTTTGGAGAAAATTCAAAACATTAATTATTCAATAGGGCCCAAACTATCAAAAACCAGCGGTTTCAATGAACACACATTTCTTGGTAGAATCATGCAGGACTGAAATTTTTGATGTTTTTCTACTCCTCTCATGAGCCCAAACAAGTCTCTAAAAGCATGAGTTTGCAACTACTTTACTTTTGGAGAAAATTCAAAACATTCATTATTCAATAGAGCCCAATAGCAAAAACCAGCGTTTTGAATGAAGAATCACATTTCTTGGTAGAATCATGCAGGATTGAAATTTTTGATGGTTTTTTACTCCTCTCAACAGACGAAAAAAGTTTCTAAAAAGAATGAGTTTGCAACTACTTTACTTTTGGAGAAAATTCAAAACATTCATTATTCAATAGGGCCCAAACTATCAAAAACCAGCGGTTTCAATGAACACACATTTCTTGGTAGAATCATGCAGGACTGAAATTTTTGATGTTTTTCTACTCCTCTCATGAGCCCAAACAAGTCTCTAAAAGCATGAGTTTGCAACTACTTTACTTTTGGAGAAAATTCAAAACATTCATTATTCAATAGAGCCCAATAGCAAAAACCAGCGTTTTGAATGAAGAATCACATTTCTTGGTAGAATCATGCAGGATTGAAATTTTTGATGGTTTTTTACTCCTCTCAACAGCCCAAACAAGTTTCTAAAAGGATGAGTTTGCAACTACTTTACTTTTGGAGAAAATTCAAAACATTCATTATTCAATAGGGCCCAAACTATCAAAAACCAGCGGTTTCAATGAACACACATTTCTTGGTAGAATCATGCAGGACTGAAATTTTTGATGTTTTTCTACTCCTCTCATGAGCCCAAACAAGTCTCTAAAAGCATGAGTTTGCAACTACTTTACTTTTGGAGAAAATTCAAAACATTCATTATTCAATAGAGCCCAATAGCAAAAACCAGCGTTTTGAAAGAAGAATCACATTTCTTGGTAGAATCATGCAGGATTGAAATTTTTGATGGTTTTTTACTCCTCTCAACAGCCCAAACAAGTTTCTAAAAGGATGAGTTTGCAACTACTTTACTTTTGGAGAAAATTCAAAACATTCATTATTCAATAGGGCCCAAACTATCAAAAACCAGCGGTTTCAATGAACACACATTTCTTGGTAGAATCATGCAGGACTGAAATTTTTGATGTTTTTCTACTCCTCTCATGAGCCCAAACAAGTCTCTAAAAGCATGAGTTTGCAACTACTTTACTTTTGGAGAAAATTCAAAACGTTCATTATTCAATAGAGCCCAATAGCAAAAACCAGCGTTTTGAATGAAGAATCACATTTCTTGGTAGAATCATGCAGGATTGAAATTTTTGATGGTTTTTTACTCCTCTCAACAGCCCAAACAAGTTTCTAAAAGGATGTTTGCAACTACTTTACTTTTGGAGAAAATTCAAAACATTCATTATTCAATAGGGCCCAAACTATCAAAAACCAGCGGTTTCAATGAACACACATTTCTTGGTAGAATCATGCAGGACTGAAATTTTTGATGTTTTTCTACTCCTCTCATGAGCCCAAACAAGTCTCTAAAAGCATGAGTTTGCAACTACTTTACTTTTGGAGAAAATTCAAAACATTCATTATTCAATAGAGCCCAATAGCAAAAACCAGCGTTTTGAATGAAGAATCACATTTCTTGGTAAAATCATGCAGGATTGAAATTTTTGATGGTTTTTTACTCCTCTCAACAGCCCAAACAAGTTTCTAAAAGGATGAGTTTGCAACTACTTTACTTTTGGAGAAAATTCAAAACATTCATTATTCAATAGGGCCCAAACTATCAAAAACCAGCGGTTTCAATGAACACACATTTCTTGGTAGAATCATGCAGGACTGAAATTTTTGATGTTTTTCTACTCCTCTCATGAGCCCAAACAAGTCTCTAAAAGCATGAGTTTGCAACTACTTTACTTTTGGAGAAAATTCAAAACATTCATTATTCAATAGAGCCCAATAGCAAAAACCAGCGTTTTGAATGAAGAATCACATTTCTTGGTAGAATCATGCAGGATTGAAATTTTTGATGGCTTTTTACTCCTCTCAACAGCCCAAACAAGTTTCTAAAAGGATGAGTTTGCAACTACTTTACTTTTGGAGAAAATTCAAAACATTAATTATTCAATAGGGCCCAAACTATCAAAAACCAGCGGTTTCAATGAACACACATTTCTTGGTAGAATCATGCAGGACTGAAATTTTTGATGTTTTTCTACTCCTCTCATGAGCCCAAACAAGTCTCTAAAAGCATGAGTTTGCAACTACTTTACTTTTGGAGAAAATTCAAAACATTCATTATTCAATAGGGCCCAAACTATCAAAAACCAGCGATTTGAATGAACACACATTTCTTGGTAGAATCATGCAGGACTGAAATTTTTGATGTTTTTCTACTCCTCTCATGAGCCCAAACAAGTCTCTAAAAGCATGAGTTTGCAACTACTTTACTTTTGGAGAAAATTCAAAACATTCATTATTCAATAGAGCCCAATAGCAAAAACCAGCGTTTTGAATGAAGAATCACATTTCTTGGTAGAATCATGCAGGATTGAAATTTTTGATGTTTTTTTACTCCTCTCAACAGCCCAAACAAGTTTCTAAAAGGATGAGTTTGCAACTACTTTACTTTTGGAGAAAATTCAAAACATTCATTATTCAATAGGGCCCAAACTATCAAAAACCTGCCGTTTCAATGAACACACATGTCTTGGTAGAATCATGCAGGACTGAAATTTTTGATGTTTTTCTACTCATCTCATGAGCCCAAACAAGTCTCTAAAAGCATGAGTTTGCAACTACTTTACTTTTGGAGAAAATTCAAAACATTCATTATTCAATAGAGCCCAATAGCAAAAACCAGCGTTTTGAATGAAGAATCACATTTCTTGGTAGAATCATGCAGGATTGAAATTTTTGATGGTTTTTTACTCCTCTCAACAGCCCAAACAAGTTTCTAAAAGGATGAGTTTGCAACTACTTTACTTTTGGAGAAAATTCAAAACATTCATTATTCAATAGGGCCCAAACTATCAAAAACCAGCCGTTTCAATGAACACACATGTCTTGGTAGAATCATGCAGGACTGAAATTTTTGATGTTTTTCTACTCATCTCATGAGCCCAAACAAGTCTCTAAAAGCATGAGTTTGCAACTACTTTACTTTTGGAGAAAATTCAAAACATTCATTATTCAAAAGAGCCCAAGAGCAAAAACCAGCATTTTGAATGAAGAATCACATTTCTTGGTAGAATCATGCAGGATTGAAATTTTTGATGGTTTTTTACTCCTCTCAACAGCCCAAACAAGTTTCTAAAAGGATGAGTTTGCAACTACTTTACTTTTGGAGAAAATTCAAAACATTCATTATTCAATAGGGCCCAAACTATCAAAAACCAGCGGTTTCCATGAACACACATTTCTTGGTAGAATCATGCAGGACTGAAATTTTTGATGTTTTTCTACTCCTCTCATGAGCCCAAACAAGTCTCTAAAAGCATGAGTTTGCAACTACTTTACTTTTGGAGAAAATTCAAAACATTCATTATTCAATAGGGCCCAAACTATCAAAAACCAGCGGTTTGAATGAACACACATTTCTTGGTAGAATCATGCAGGACTGAAATTTTTGATGCTTTTCTACTCCTCTCATGAGCCCAAACAAGTCTCTAAAAGCATGAGTTTGCAACTACTTTACTTTTGGAGAAAATTCAAAACATTCATTATTCAATAGAGCCCAATAGCAAAAACCAGCGTTTTGAATGAACAATCACATTTCTTGGTAAAATCATGCAGGATTGAAATTTTTGATGGTTTTTTACTCCTCTCAACAGCCCAAACAAGTTTCTAAAAGGATGAGTTTGCAACTACTTTACTTTTGGAGAAAATTCAAAACATTCATTATTCAATAGGGCCCAAACTATCAAAAACCAGCGGTTTCAATGAACACACATGTCTTGGTAGAATCATGCAGGACTGAAATTTTTGATGTTTTTCTACTCCTCTCATGAGCCCAAACAAGTCTCTAAAAGCATGAGTTTGCAACTACTTTACTTTTGGAGAAAATTCAAAACATTCATTATTCAATAGAGCCCAATAGCAAAAACCAGCGTTTTGAATGAAGAATCACATTTCTTGGTAGAATCATGCAGGATTGAAATTTTTGATGGTTTTTTACTCCTCTCAACAGCCCAAACAAGTTTCTAAAAGGATGAGTTTGCAACTACTTTACTTTTGGAGAAAATTCAAAACATTCATTATTCAATAGGGCCCAAACTATCAAAAGCCAGCGGTTTCAATGAACACACATTTCTTGGTAGAATCATGCAGGACTGAAATTTTTGATGTTTTTCTACTCCTCTCATGAGCCCAAACAAGTCTCTAAAAGCATGAGTTTGCAACTACTTTACTTTTGGAGAAAATTCAAAACATTCATTATTCAATAGAGCCCAATAGCAAAAACCAGCGTTTTGAAAGAAGAATCACATTTCTTGGTAGAATCATGCAGGATTGAAATTTTTGATGGTTTTTTACTCCTCTCAACAGCCCAAACAAGTTTCTAAAAGGATGAGTTTGCAACTACTTTACTTTTGGAGAAAATTCAAAACATTCATTATTCAATAGGGCCCAAACTATCAAAAACCAGCGGTTTCAATGAACACACATTTCTTGGTAGAATCATGCAGGACTGAAATTTTTGATGTTTTTCTACTCCTCTCATGAGCCCAAACAAGTCTCTAAAAGCATGAGTTTGCAACTACTTTACTTTTGGAGAAAATTCAAAACATTCATTATTCAATAGAGCCCAATAGCAAAAACCAGCGTTTTGAATGAAGAATCACATTTCTTGGTAGAATCATGCAGGATTGAAATTTTTGATGGTTTTTTACTCCTCTCAACAGCCCAAACAAGTTTCTAAAAGGATGAGTTTGCAACTACTTTACTTTTGGAGAAAATTCAAAACATTCATTATTCAATAGGGCCCAAACTATCAAAAACCAGCGGTTTGAATGAACACACATTTCTTGGTAGAATCATGCAGGACTGAAATTTTTGATGTTTTTCTACTCCTCTCATGAGCCCAAACAAGTCTCTAAAAGCATGAGTTTGCAACTACTTTACTTTTGGAGAAAATTCAAAACATTCATTATTCAATAGAGCCCAATAGCAAAAACCAGCGTTTTGAATGAAGAATCACATTTCTTGGTAAAATCATGCAGGATTGAAATTTTTGATGGTTTTTTACTCCTCTCAACAGCCCAAACAAGTTTCTAAAAGGATGAGTTTGCAACTACTTTACTTTTGGAGAAAATTCAAAACATTCATTATTCAATAGGGCCCAAACTATCAAAAACCAGCGGTTTCAATGAACACACATTTCTTGGTAGAATCATGCAGGACTGAAATTTTTGATGTTTTTCTACTCCTCTCATGAGCCCAAACAAGTCTCTAAAAGCATGAGTTTGCAACTACTTTACTTTTGGAGAAAATTCAAAACATTCATTATTCAATAGAGCCCAATAGCAAAAACCAGCGTTTTGAATGAAGAATCACATTTCTTGGTAGAATCATGCAGGATTGAAATTTTTGATGGCTTTTTACTCCTCTCAACAGCCCAAACAAGTTTCTAAAAGGATGAGTTTGCAACTACTTTACTTTTGGAGAAAATTCAAAACATTCATTATTCAATAGGGCCCAAACTATCAAAAACCAGCGGTTTCAATGAACACACATTTCTTGGTAGAATCATGCAGGACTGAAATTTTTGATGTTTTTCTACTCCTCTCATGAGCCCAAACAAGTCTCTAAAAGCATGAGTTTGCAACTACTTTACTTTTGGAGAAAATTCAAAACATTCATTATTCAATAGAGCCCAATAGCAAAAACCAGCGTTTTGAATGAAGAATCACATTTCTTGGTAGAATCATGCAGGATTGAAATTTTTGATGTTTTTTTACTCCTCACAACAGCCCAAACAAGTTTCTAAAAGGATGAGTTTGCAACTACTTTACTTTTGGAGAAAATTCAAAACATTCATTATTCAATAGGGCCCAAACTATCAAAAACCAGCGGTTTCAATGAACACACATTTCTTGGTAGAATCATGCAGGACTGAAATTTTTGATGTTTTTCTACTCCTCTCATGAGCCCAAACAAGTCTCTAAAAGCATGAGTTTGCAACTACTTTACTTTTGGAGAAAATTCAAAACATTCATTATTCAATAGAGCCCAATAGCAAAAACCAGCATTTTGAAAGAAGAATCACATTTCTTGGTAGAATCATGCAGGATTGAAATTTTTGATGGTTTTTTACTCCTCTCAACAGCCCAAACAAGTTTCTAAAAGGATGAGTTTGCAACTACTTTACTTTTGGAGAAAATTCAAAACATTCATTATTCAATAGGGCCCAAACTATCAAAAACCAGCGGTTTCAATGAACACACATTTCTTGGTAGAATCATGCAGGACTGAAATTTTTGATGTTTTTCTACTTCTCTCATGAGCCCAAACAAGTCTCTAAAAGCATGAGTTTGCAACTACTTTACTTTTGGAGAAAATTCAAAACATTCATTATTCAATAGAGCCCAATAGCAAAAACCAGCGTTTTGAATGAAGAATCACATTTCTTGGTAGAATCATGCAGGATTGAAATTTTTGATGGTTTTTTACTCCTCTCAACAGCCCAAACAAGTTTCTAAAAGGATGAGTTTGCAACTACTTTACTTTTGGAGAAAATTCAAAACATTCATTATTCAATAGGGCCCAAACTATCAAAAACCAGCGGTTTCAATGAACACACATTTCTTGGTAGAATCATGCAGGACTGAAATTTTTGATGTTTTTCTACTCCTCTCATGAGCCCAAACAAGTCTCTAAAAGCATGAGTTTGCAACTACTTTACTTTTGGAGAAAATTCAAAACATTCATTATTCAATAGGGCCCAAACTATCAAAAACCAGCGGTTTGAATGAACACACATTTCTTGGTAGAATCATGCAGGACTGAAATTTTTGATGTTTTTCTACTCCTCTCATGAGCCCAAACAAGTCTCTAAAAGCATGAGTTTGCAACTACTTTACTTTTGGAGAAAATTCAAAACATTCACTATTCAATAGAGCCCAATAGCAAAAATCAGGTTTTGAATGAAGAATCACATTTCTTGGTAAAATCATGCAGGATTGAAATTTTTGATGGTTTTTTACTCCTCTCAACAGCCCAAACAAGTTTCTAAAAGGATGAGTTTGCAACTACTTTACTTTTGGAGAAAATTCAAAACATTAATTATTCAATAGGGCCCAAACTATCAAAAACCAGCGGTTTCAATGAACACACATTTCTTGGTAGAATCATGCAGGACTGAAATTTTTGATGTTTTTCTACTCCTCTCATGAGCCCAAACAAGTCTCTAAAAGCATGAGTTTGCAACTACTTTACTTTTGGAGAAAATTCAAAACATTCATTATTCAATAGAGCCCAATAGCAAAAACCAGCGTTTTGAAAGAAGAATCACATTTCTTGGTAGAATCATGCAGGATTGAAATTTTTGATGGTTTTTTACTCCTCTCAACAGCCCAAACAAGTTTCTAAAAGGATGAGTTTGCAACTACTTTACTTTTGGAGAAAATTCAAAACATTCATTATTCAATAGGGCCCAAACTATCAAAAACCAGCGGTTTCAATGAACACACATTTCTTGGTAGAATCATGCAGGACTGAAATTTTTGATGTTTTTCTACTCCTCTCATGAGCCCAAACAAGTCTCTAAAAGCATGAGTTTGCAACTACTTTACTTTTGGAGAAAATTCAAAACGTTCATTATTCAATAGAGCCCAATAGCAAAAACCAGCGTTTTGAATGAAGAATCACATTTCTTGGTAGAATCATGCAGGATTGAAATTTTTGATGGTTTTTTACTCCTCTCAACAGCCCAAACAAGTTTCTAAAAGGATGTTTGCAACTACTTTACTTTTGGAGAAAATTCAAAACATTCATTATTCAATAGGGCCCAAACTATCAAAAACCAGCGGTTTCAATGAACACACATTTCTTGGTAGAATCATGCAGGACTGAAATTTTTGATGTTTTTCTACTCCTCTCATGAGCCCAAACAAGTCTCTAAAAGCATGAGTTTGCAACTACTTTACTTTTGGAGAAAATTCAAAACATTCATTATTCAATAGAGCCCAATAGCAAAAACCAGCGTTTTGAATGAAGAATCACATTTCTTGGTAGAATCATGCAGGATTGAAATTTTTGATGGCTTTTTACTCCTCTCAACAGCCCAAACAAGTTTCTAAAAGGATGAGTTTGCAACTACTTTACTTTTGGAGAAAATTCAAAACATTCATTATTCAATAGGGCCCAAACTATCAAAAACCAGCGGTTTCAATGAACACACATTTCTTGGTAGAATCATGCAGGACTGAAATTTTTGATGTTTTTCTTCTCCTCTCATGAGCCCAAACAAGTCTCTAAAAGCATGAGTTTGCAACTACTTTACTTTTGGAGAAAATTCAAAACATTCATTATTCAATAGAGCCCAATAGCAAAAACCAGCGTTTTGAATGAAGAATCACATTTCTTGGTAGAATCATGCAGGATTGAAATTTTTGATGTTTTTTTACTCCTCTCAACAGCCCAAACAAGTTTCTAAAAGGATGAGTTTGCAACTACTTTACTTTTGGAGAAAATTCAAAACATTCATTATTCAATAGGGCCCAAACTATCAAAAACCAGCGGTTTCAATGAACACACATTTCTTGGTAGAATCATGCAGGACTGAAATTTTTGATGTTTTTCTACTCCTCTCATGAGCCCAAACAAGTCTCTAAAAGCATGAGTTTGCAACTACTTTACTTTTGGAGAAAATTCAAAACATTCATTATTCAATAGAGCACAATAGCAAAAACCAGCGTTTTGAATGAAGAATCACATTTCTTGGTAGAATCATGCAGGATTGAAATTTTTGATGGTTTTTTACTCCTCTCAACAGCCCAAACAAGTTTCTAAAAGGATGAGTTTGCAACTACTTTACTTTTGGAGAAAATTCAAAACATTCATTATTCAATAGGGCCCAAACTATCAAAAACCAGCGGTTTCCATGAACACACATTTCTTGGTAGAATCATGCAGGACTGAAATTTTTGATGTTTTTCTACTCCTCTCATGAGCCCAAACAAGTCTCTAAAAGCATGAGTTTGCAACTACTTTACTTTTGGAGAAAATTCAAAACATTCATTATTCAATAGGGCCCAAACTATCAAAAACCAGCGGTTTGAATGAACACACATTTCTTGGTAGAATCATGCAGGACTGAAATTTTTGATGCTTTTCTACTCCTCTCATGAGCCCAAACAAGTCTCTAAAAGCATGAGTTTGCAACTACTTTACTTTTGGAGAAAATTCAAAACATTCATTATTCAATAGAGCCCAATAGCAAAAACCAGCGTTTTGAATGAACAATCACATTTCTTGGTAAAATCATGCAGGATTGAAATTTTTGATGGTTTTTTACTCCTCTCAACAGCCCAAACAAGTTTCTAAAAGGATGAGTTTGCAACTACTTTACTTTTGGAGAAAATTCAAAACATTCATTATTCAATAGGGCCCAAACTATCAAAAACCAGCGGTTTCAATGAACACACATGTCTTGGTAGAATCATGCAGGACTGAAATTTTTGATGTTTTTCTACTCCTCTCATGAGCCCAAACAAGTCTCTAAAAGCATGAGTTTGCAACTACTTTACTTTTGGAGAAAATTCAAAACATTCATTATTCAATAGAGCCCAATAGCAAAAACCAGCGTTTTGAATGAAGAATCACATTTCTTGGTAGAATCATGCAGGATTGAAATTTTTGATGGTTTTTTACTCCTCTCAACAGCCCAAACAAGTTTCTAAAAGGATGAGTTTGCAACTACTTTACTTTTGGAGAAAATTCAAAACATTCATTATTCAATAGGGCCCAAACTATCAAAAGCCAGCGGTTTCAATGAACACACATTTCTTGGTAGAATCATGCAGGACTGAAATTTTTGATGTTTTTCTACTCCTCTCATGAGCCCAAACAAGTCTCTAAAAGCATGAGTTTGCAACTACTTTACTTTTGGAGAAAATTCAAAACATTCATTATTCAATAGAGCCCAATAGCAAAAACCAGCGTTTTGAAAGAAGAATCACATTTCTTGGTAGAATCATGCAGGATTGAAATTTTTGATGGTTTTTTACTCCTCTCAACAGCCCAAACAAGTTTCTAAAAGGATGAGTTTGCAACTACTTTACTTTTGGAGAAAATTCAAAACATTCATTATTCAATAGGGCCCAAACTATCAAAAACCAGCGGTTTCAATGAACACACATTTCTTGGTAGAATCATGCAGGACTGAAATTTTTGATGTTTTTCTACTCCTCTCATGAGCCCAAACAAGTCTCTAAAAGCATGAGTTTGCAACTACTTTACTTTTGGAGAAAATTCAAAACATTCATTATTCAATAGAGCCCAATAGCAAAAACCAGCGTTTTGAATGAAGAATCACATTTCTTGGTAGAATCATGCAGGATTGAAATTTTTGATGGTTTTTTACTCCTCTCAACAGCCCAAACAAGTTTCTAAAAGGATGAGTTTGCAACTACTTTACTTTTGGAGAAAATTCAAAACATTCATTATTCAATAGGGCCCAAACTATCAAAAACCAGCGGTTTGAATGAACACACATTTCTTGGTAGAATCATGCAGGACTGAAATTTTTGATGTTTTTCTACTCCTCTCATGAGCCCAAACAAGTCTCTAAAAGCATGAGTTTGCAACTACTTTACTTTTGGAGAAAATTCAAAACATTCATTATTCAATAGAGCCCAATAGCAAAAACCAGCGTTTTGAATGAAGAATCACATTTCTTGGTAAAATCATGCAGGATTGAAATTTTTGATGGTTTTTTACTCCTCTCAACAGCCCAAACAAGTTTCTAAAAGGATGAGTTTGCAACTACTTTACTTTTGGAGAAAATTCAAAACATTCATTATTCAATAGGGCCCAAACTATCAAAAACCAGCGGTTTCAATGAACACACATTTCTTGGTAGAATCATGCAGGACTGAAATTTTTGATGTTTTTCTACTCCTCTCATGAGCCCAAACAAGTCTCTAAAAGCATGAGTTTGCAACTACTTTACTTTTGGAGAAAATTCAAAACATTCATTATTCAATAGAGCCCAATAGCAAAAACCAGCGTTTTGAATGAAGAATCACATTTCTTGGTAGAATCATGCAGGATTGAAATTTTTGATGGCTTTTTACTCCTCTCAACAGCCCAAACAAGTTTCTAAAAGGATGAGTTTGCAACTACTTTACTTTTGGAGAAAATTCAAAACATTCATTATTCAATAGGGCCCAAACTATCAAAAACCAGCGGTTTCAATGAACACACATTTCTTGGTAGAATCATGCAGGACTGAAATTTTTGATGTTTTTCTACTCCTCTCATGAGCCCAAACAAGTCTCTAAAAGCATGAGTTTGCAACTACTTTACTTTTGGAGAAAATTCAAAACATTCATTATTCAATAGAGCCCAATAGCAAAAACCAGCGTTTTGAATGAAGAATCACATTTCTTGGTAGAATCATGCAGGATTGAAATTTTTGATGTTTTTTTACTCCTCACAACAGCCCAAACAAGTTTCTAAAAGGATGAGTTTGCAACTACTTTACTTTTGGAGAAAATTCAAAACATTCATTATTCAATAGGGCCCAAACTATCAAAAACCAGCGGTTTCAATGAACACACATTTCTTGGTAGAATCATGCAGGACTGAAATTTTTGATGTTTTTCTACTCCTCTCATGAGCCCAAACAAGTCTCTAAAAGCATGAGTTTGCAACTACTTTACTTTTGGAGAAAATTCAAAACATTCATTATTCAATAGAGCCCAATAGCAAAAACCAGCATTTTGAAAGAAGAATCACATTTCTTGGTAGAATCATGCAGGATTGAAATTTTTGATGGTTTTTTACTCCTCTCAACAGCCCAAACAAGTTTCTAAAAGGATGAGTTTGCAACTACTTTACTTTTGGAGAAAATTCAAAACATTCATTATTCAATAGGGCCCAAACTATCAAAAACCAGCGGTTTCAATGAACACACATTTCTTGGTAGAATCATGCAGGACTGAAATTTTTGATGTTTTTCTACTTCTCTCATGAGCCCAAACAAGTCTCTAAAAGCATGAGTTTGCAACTACTTTACTTTTGGAGAAAATTCAAAACATTCATTATTCAATAGAGCCCAATAGCAAAAACCAGCGTTTTGAATGAAGAATCACATTTCTTGGTAGAATCATGCAGGATTGAAATTTTTGATGGTTTTTTACTCCTCTCAACAGCCCAAACAAGTTTCTAAAAGGATGAGTTTGCAACTACTTTACTTTTGGAGAAAATTCAAAACATTCATTATTCAATAGGGCCCAAACTATCAAAAACCAGCGGTTTCAATGAACACACATTTCTTGGTAGAATCATGCAGGACTGAAATTTTTGATGTTTTTCTACTCCTCTCATGAGCCCAAACAAGTCTCTAAAAGCATGAGTTTGCAACTACTTTACTTTTGGAGAAAATTCAAAACATTCATTATTCAATAGGGCCCAAACTATCAAAAACCAGCGGTTTGAATGAACACACATTTCTTGGTAGAATCATGCAGGACTGAAATTTTTGATGTTTTTCTACTCCTCTCATGAGCCCAAACAAGTCTCTAAAAGCATGAGTTTGCAACTACTTTACTTTTGGAGAAAATTCAAAACATTCACTATTCAATAGAGCCCAATAGCAAAAATCAGGTTTTGAATGAAGAATCACATTTCTTGGTAAAATCATGCAGGATTGAAATTTTTGATGGTTTTTTACTCCTCTCAACAGCCCAAACAAGTTTCTAAAAGGATGAGTTTGCAACTACTTTACTTTTGGAGAAAATTCAAAACATTCATTATTCAATAGGGCCCAAACTATCAAAAACCAGCGGTTTCAATGAACACACATTTCTTGGTAGAATCATGCAGGACTGAAATTTTTGATGTTTTTCTACTCCTCTCATGAGCCCAAACAAGTCTCTAAAAGCATGAGTTTGCAACTACTTTACTTTTGGAGAAAATTCAAAACGTTCATTATTCAATAGAGCCCAATAGCAAAAACCAGCGTTTTGAATGAAGAATCACATTTCTTGGTAGAATCATGCAGGATTGAAATTTTTGATGGTTTTTTACTCCTCTCAACAGCCCAAACAAGTTTCTAAAAGGATGTTTGCAACTACTTTACTTTTGGAGAAAATTCAAAACATTCATTATTCAATAGGGCCCAAACTATCAAAAACCAGCGGTTTCAATGAACACACATTTCTTGGTAGAATCATGCAGGACTGAAATTTTTGATGTTTTTCTACTCCTCTCATGAGCCCAAACAAGTCTCTAAAAGCATGAGTTTGCAACTACTTTACTTTTGGAGAAAATTCAAAACATTCATTATTCAATAGAGCCCAATAGCAAAAACCAGCGTTTTGAATGAAGAATCACATTTCTTGGTAGAATCATGCAGGATTGAAATTTTTGATGGCTTTTTACTCCTCTCAACAGCCCAAACAAGTTTCTAAAAGGATGAGTTTGCAACTACTTTACTTTTGGAGAAAATTCAAAACATTCATTATTCAATAGGGCCCAAACTATCAAAAACCAGCGGTTTCAATGAACACACATTTCTTGGTAGAATCATGCAGGACTGAAATTTTTGATGTTTTTCTTCTCCTCTCATGAGCCCAAACAAGTCTCTAAAAGCATGAGTTTGCAACTACTTTACTTTTGGAGAAAATTCAAAACATTCATTATTCAATAGAGCCCAATAGCAAAAACCAGCGTTTTGAATGAAGAATCACATTTCTTGGTAGAATCATGCAGGATTGAAATTTTTGATGTTTTTTTACTCCTCTCAACAGCCCAAACAAGTTTCTAAAAGGATGAGTTTGCAACTACTTTACTTTTGGAGAAAATTCAAAACATTCATTATTCAATAGGGCCCAAACTATCAAAAACCAGCGGTTTCAATGAACACACATTTCTTGGTAGAATCATGCAGGACTGAAATTTTTGATGTTTTTCTACTCCTCTCATGAGCCCAAACAAGTCTCTAAAAGCATGAGTTTGCAACTACTTTACTTTTGGAGAAAATTCAAAACATTCATTATTCAATAGAGCACAATAGCAAAAACCAGCGTTTTGAATGAAGAATCACATTTCTTGGTAGAATCATGCAGGATTGAAATTTTTGATGGTTTTTTACTCCTCTCAACAGCCCAAACAAGTTTCTAAAAGGATGAGTTTGCAACTACTTTACTTTTGGAGAAAATTCAAAACATTCATTATTCAATAGGGCCCAAACTATCAAAAACCAGCGGTTTCAATGAACACACATTTCTTGGTAGAATCATGCAGGACTGAAATTTTTGATGTTTTTCTACTCCTCTCATGAGCCCAAACAAGTCTCTAAAAGCATGAGTTTGCAACTACTTTACTTTTGGAGAAAATTCAAAACATTCATTATTCAATAGGGCCCAAACTATCAAAAACCAGCGGTTTCAATGAACACACATTTCTTGGTAGAATCATGCAGGACTGAAATTTTTGATGTTTTTCTACTCCTCTCATGAGCCCAAACAAGTCTCTAAAAGCATGAGTTTGCAACTACTTTACTTTTGGAGAAAATTCAAAACATTCATTATTCAATAGAGCCCAATAGCAAAAACCAGCGTTTTGAATGAAGAATCACATTTCTTGGTAGAATCATGCAGGATTGAAATTTTTGATGGCTTTTTACTCCTCTCAACAGCCCAAACAAGTTTCTAAAAGGATGAGTTTGCAACTACTTTACTTTTGGAGAAAATTCAAAACATTCATTATTCAATAGGGCCCAAACTATCAAAAACCAGCGGTTTCAATGAACACACATTTCTTGGTAGAATCATGCAGGACTGAAATTTTTGATGTTTTTCTACTCCTCTCATGAGCCCAAACAAGTCTCTAAAAGCATGAGTTTGCAACTACTTTACTTTTGGAGAAAATTCAAAACATTCATTATTCAATAGAGCCCAATAGCAAAAACCAGCGTTTTGAATGAAGAATCACATTTCTTGGTAGAATCATGCAGGATTGAAATTTTTGATGGTTTTTTACTCCTCTCAACAGCCCAAACAAGTTTCTAAAAGGATGAGTTTGCAACTACTTTACTTTTGGAGAAAATTCAAAACATTCATTATTCAATAGGGCCCAAACTATCAAAAACCAGCAGTTTCAATGAACACACATTTCTTGGTAGAATCATGCAGGACTGAAATTTTTGATGTTTTTCTACTCCTCTCATGAGCCCAAACAAGTCTCTAAAAGCATGAGTTTGCAACTACTTTACTTTTGGAGAAAATTCAAAACATTCATTATTCAATAGAGCCCAATAGCAAAAACCAGCGTTTTGAATGAAGAATCACATTTCTTGGTAGAATCATGCAGGATTGAAATTTTTGATGGTTTTTTACTCCTCTCAGCAGCCCAAACAAGTTTCTAAAAGGATGAGTTTGCAACTACTTTACTTTTGGAGAAAATTCAAAACATTCATTATTCAATAGGGCCCAAACTATCAAAAACCAGCGGTTTCAATGAACACACATTTCTTGGTAGAATCATGCAGGACTGAAATTTTTGATGTTTTTCTACTCCTCTCATGAGCCCAAACAAGTCTCTAAAAGCATGAGTTTGCAACTACTTTACTTTTGGAGAAAATTCAAAACATTCATTATTCAATAGGGCCCAAACTATCAAAAACCAGCGGTTTGAATGAACACACATTTCTTGGTAGAATCATGCAGGACTGAAATTTTTGATGTTTTTCTACTCCTCTCATGAGCCCAAACAAGTCTCTAAAAGCATGAGTTTGCAACTACTTTACTTTTGGAGAAAATTCAAAACATTCATTATTCAATAGAGCCCAATAGCAAAAACCAGCGTTTTGAATGAAGAATCACATTTCTTGGTAGAATCATGCAGGATTGAAATTTTTGATGGTTTTTTACTCCTCTCAACAGCCCAAACAAGTTTCTAAAAGGATGAGTTTGCAACTACTTTACTTTTGGAGAAAATTCAAAACATTCATTATTCAATAGGGCCCAAACTATCAAAAACCAGCAGTTTCAATGAACACACATTTCTTGGTAGAATCATGCAGGACTGAAATTTTTGATGTTTTTCTACTCCTCTCATGAGCCCAAACAAGTCTCTAAAAGCATGAGTTTGCAACTACTTTACTTTTGGAGAAAATTCAAAACATTCATTATTCAATAGAGCCCAATAGCAAAAACCAGCGTTTTGAATGAAGAATCACATTTCTTGGTAGAATCATGCAGGATTGAAATTTTTGATGGTTTTTTACTCCTCTCAGCAGCCCAAACAAGTTTCTAAAAGGATGAGTTTGCAACTACTTTACTTTTGGAGAAAATTCAAAACATTCATTATTCAATAGGGCCCAAACTATCAAAAACCAGCGGTTTCAATGAACACACATTTCTTGGTAGAATCATGCAGGACTGAAATTTTTGATGTTTTTCTACTCCTCTCATGAGCCCAAACAAGTCTCTAAAAGCATGAGTTTGCAACTACTTTACTTTTGGAGAAAATTCAAAACATTCATTATTCAATAGGGCCCAAACTATCAAAAACCAGCGGTTTGAATGAACACACATTTCTTGGTAGAATCATGCAGGACTGAAATTTTTGATGTTTTTCTACTCCTCTCATGAGCCCAAACAAGTCTCTAAAAGCATGAGTTTGCAACTACTTTACTTTTGGAGAAAATTCAAAACATTCATTATTCAATAGAGCCCAATAGCAAAAACCAGCGTTTTGAATGAAGAATCACATTTCTTGGTAGAATCATGCAGGATTGAAATTTTTGATGGTTTTTTACTCCTCTCAACAGCCCAAACAAGTTTCTAAAAGGATGAGTTTGCAACTACTTTACTTTTGGAGAAAATTCAAAACATTCATTATTCAATAGGGCCCAAACTATCAAAAACCAGCAGTTTCAATGAACACACATTTCTTGGTAGAATCATGCAGGACTGAAATTTTTGATGTTTTTCTACTCCTCTCATGAGCCCAAACAAGTCTCTAAAAGCATGAGTTTGCAACTACTTTACTTTTGGAGAAAATTCAAAACATTCATTATTCAATAGAGCCCAATAGCAAAAACCAGCGTTTTGAATGAAGAATCACATTTCTTGGTAGAATCATGCAGGATTGAAATTTTTGATGGTTTTTTACTCCTCTCAGCAGCCCAAACAAGTTTCTAAAAGGATGAGTTTGCAACTACTTTACTTTTGGAGAAAATTCAAAACATTCATTATTCAATAGGGCCCAAACTATCAAAAACCAGCGGTTTCAATGAACACACATTTCTTGGTAGAATCATGCAGGACTGAAATTTTTGATGTTTCTCTACTCCTCTCATGAGCCCAAACAAGTCTCTAAAAGCATGAGTTTGCAACTACTTTACTTTTGGAGAAAATTCAAAACATTCATTATTCAATAGGGCCCAAACTATCAAAAACCAGCGGTTTGAATGAACACACATTTCTTGGTAGAATCATGCAGGACTGAAATTTTTGATGTTTTTCTACTCCTCTCATGAGCCCAAACAAGTCTCTAAAAGCATGAGTTTGCAACTACTTTACTTTTGGAGAAAATTCAAAACATTCATTATTCAATAGAGCCCAATAGCAAAAACCAGCGTTTTGAATGAAGAATCACATTTCTTGGTAGAATCATGCAGGATTGAAATTTTTGATGGTTTTTTACTCCTCTCAACAGCCTAAACAAGTTTCTAAAAGGATGAGTTTGCAACTACTTTACTTTTGGAGAAAATTCAAAACATTCATTATTCAATAGGGCCCAAACTATCAAAAACCAGCCGTTTCAATGAACACACATGTCTTGGTAGAATCATGCAGGACTGAAATTTTTGATGTTTTTCTACTCATCTCATGAGCCCAAACAAGTCTCTAAAAGCATGAGTTTGCAACTACTTTACTTTTGGAGAAAATTCAAAACATTCATTATTCAATAGAGCCCAATAGCAAAAACCAGCGTTTTGAATGAAGAATCACATTTCTTGGTAGAATCATGCAGGATTGAAATTTTTGATGGTTTTTTACTCCTCTCAACAGCCCAAACAAGTTTCTAAAAGGATGAGTTTGCAACTACTTTACTTTTGGAGAAAATTCAAAACATTCATTATTAAATAGGGCCCAAACTATCAAAAACCAGCGGTTTCAATGAACACACATTTCTTGGTAGAATCATGCAGGACTGAAATTTTTGATGTTTTTCTACTCCTCTCATGAGCCCAAACAAGTCTCTAAAAGCATGAGTTTGCAACTACTTTACTTTTGGAGAAAATTCAAAACATTCATTATTCAATAGAGCCCAATAGCAAAAACCAGCGTTTTGAATGAAGAATCACATTTCTTGGTAGAATCATGCATGATTGAAATTTTTGATGGCTTTTTACTCCTCTCAACATCCCAAACAATTTTCTAAAAGGATGAGTTTGCAACTACTTTACTTTTGGAGAAAATTCAAAACATTCATTATTCAATAGGGCCCAAACTATCAAAAACCAGCGGTTTCAATGAACACACATTTCTTGGTAGAATCATGCAGGACTGAAATTTTTGATGTTTTTCTACTCCTCTCATGAGCCCAAACAAGTCTCTAAAAGCATGAGTTTGCAACTACTTTACTTTTGGAGAAAATTCAAAACATTCATTATTCAATAGAGCCCAATAGCAAAAACCAGCGTTTTGAATGAAGAATCACATTTCTTGGTAGAATCATGCAGGATTGAAATTTTTGATGGTTTTTTACTCCTCTCAACAGCCCAAACAAGTTTCTAAAAGGATGAGTTTGCAACTACTTTACTTTTGGAGAAAATTCAAAACATTCATTATTCAATAGGGCCCAAACTATCAAAAACCAGCAGTTTCAATGAACACACATTTCTTGGTAGAATCATGCAGGACTGAAATTTTTGATGTTTTTCTACTCCTCTCATGAGCCCAAACAAGTCTCTAAAAGCATGAGTTTGCAACTACTTTACTTTTGGAGAAAATTCAAAACATTCATTATTCAATAGAGCCCAATAGCAAAAACCAGCGTTTTGAATGAAGAATCACATTTCTTGGTAGAATCATGCAGGATTGAAATTTTTGATGGTTTTTTACTCCTCTCAGCAGCCCAAACAAGTTTCTAAAAGGATGAGTTTGCAACTACTTTACTTTTGGAGAAAATTCAAAACATTCATTATTCAATAGGGCCCAAACTATCAAAAACCAGCGGTTTCAATGAACACACATTTCTTGGTAGAATCATGCAGGACTGAAATTTTTGATGTTTTTCTACTCCTCTCATGAGCCCAAACAAGTCTCTAAAAGCATGAGTTTGCAACTACTTTACTTTTGGAGAAAATTCAAAACATTCATTATTCAATAGGGCCCAAACTATCAAAAACCAGCGGTTTGAATGAACACACATTTCTTGGTAGAATCATGCAGGACTGAAATTTTTGATGTTTTTCTACTCCTCTCATGAGCCCAAACAAGTCTCTAAAAGCATGAGTTTGCAACTACTTTACTTTTGGAGAAAATTCAAAACATTCATTATTCAATAGAGCCCAATAGCAAAAACCAGCGTTTTGAATGAAGAATCACATTTCTTGGTAGAATCATGCAGGATTGAAATTTTTGATGGTTTTTTACTCCTCTCAACAGCCCAAACAAGTTTCTAAAAGGATGAGTTTGCAACTACTTTACTTTTGGAGAAAATTCAAAACATTCATTATTCAATAGGGCCCAAACTATCAAAAACCAGCAGTTTCAATGAACACACATTTCTTGGTAGAATCATGCAGGACTGAAATTTTTGATGTTTTTCTACTCCTCTCATGAGCCCAAACAAGTCTCTAAAAGCATGAGTTTGCAACTACTTTACTTTTGGAGAAAATTCAAAACATTCATTATTCAATAGAGCCCAATAGCAAAAACCAGCGTTTTGAATGAAGAATCACATTTCTTGGTAGAATCATGCAGGATTGAAATTTTTGATGGTTTTTTACTCCTCTCAGCAGCCCAAACAAGTTTCTAAAAGGATGAGTTTGCAACTACTTTACTTTTGGAGAAAATTCAAAACATTCATTATTCAATAGGGCCCAAACTATCAAAAACCAGCGGTTTCAATGAACACACATTTCTTGGTAGAATCATGCAGGACTGAAATTTTTGATGTTTTTCTACTCCTCTCATGAGCCCAAACAAGTCTCTAAAAGCATGAGTTTGCAACTACTTTACTTTTGGAGAAAATTCAAAACATTCATTATTCAATAGGGCCCAAACTATCAAAAACCAGCGGTTTGAATGAACACACATTTCTTGGTAGAATCATGCAGGACTGAAATTTTTGATGTTTTTCTACTCCTCTCATGAGCCCAAACAAGTCTCTAAAAGCATGAGTTTGCAACTACTTTACTTTTGGAGAAAATTCAAAACATTCATTATTCAATAGAGCCCAATAGCAAAAACCAGCGTTTTGAATGAAGAATCACATTTCTTTGTAGAATCATGCAGGATTGAAATTTTTGATGGTTTTTTACTCCTCTCAACAGCCTAAACAAGTTTCTCAAAGGATGAGTTTGCAACTACTTTACTTTTGGAGAAAATTCAAAACATTCATTATTCAATAGGGCCCAAACTATCAAAAACCAGCCGTTTCAATGAACACACATGTCTTGGTAGAATCATGCAGGACTGAAATTTTTGATGTTTTTCTACTCATCTCATGAGCCCAAACAAGTCTCTAAAAGCATGAGTTTGCAACTACTTTACTTTTGGAGAAAATTCAAAACATTCATTATTCAATAGAGCCCAATAGCAAAAACCAGCGTTTTGAATGAAGAATCACATTTCTTGGTAGAATCATGCAGGATTGAAATTTTTGATGGTTTTTTACTCCTCTCAACAGCCCAAACAAGTTTCTAAAAGGATGAGTTTGCAACTACTTTACTTTTGGAGAAAATTCAAAACATTCATTATTAAATAGGGCCCAAACTATCAAAAACCAGCGGTTTCAATGAACACACATTTCTTGGTAGAATCATGCAGGACTGAAATTTTTGATGTTTTTCTACTCCTCTCATGAGCCCAAACAAGTCTCTAAAAGCATGAGTTTGCAACTACTTTACTTTTGGAGAAAATTCAAAACATTCATTATTCAATAGGGCCCAAACTATCAAAAACCAGCGGTATGAATGAACACACATTTCTTGGTAGAATCATGCAGGACTGAAATTTTTGATGTTTTTCTACTCCTCTCATGAGCCCAAACAAATCTCTAAAAGCATGAGTTTGCAACTACTTTACTTTTGGAGAAAATTCAAAACATTCATTATTCAATAGAGCCCAATAGCAAAAACCAGCGTTTTGAATGAAGAATCACATTTCTTGGTAGAATCATGCAGGATTGAAATTTTTGATGGTTTTTTACTCCTCTCAACAGCCCAAACAAGTTTCTAAAAGGATGAGTTTGCAACTACTTTACTTTTGGAGAAAATTCAAAACATTCATTATTCAATAGGGCCCAAACTATCAAAAACCAGCCGTTTCAATGAACACACATGTCTTGGTAGAATCATGCAGGACTGAAATTTTTGATGTTTTTCTACTCATCTCATGAGCCCAAACAAGTCTCTAAAAGCATGAGTTTGCAACTACTTTACTTTTGGAGAAAATTCAAAACATTCATTATTCAATAGAGCCCAATAGCAAAAACCAGCGTTTTGAATGAAGAATCACATTTCTTGGTAGAATCATGCAGGATTGAAATTTTTGATGATTTTTTACTCCTCTCAACAGCCCAAACAAGTTTCTAAAAGGATGAGTTTGCAACTACTTTACTTTTGGAGAAAATTCAAAACATTCATTATTCAATAGGGCCCAAACTATCAAAAACCAGCGGTTTCAATGAACACACATTTCTTGGTAGAATCATGCAGGACTGAAATTTTTGATGTTTTTCTACTCCTCTCATGAGCCCAAACAAGTCTCTAAAAGCATGAGTTTGCAACTACTTTACTTTTGGAGAAAATTCAAAACATTCATTATTCAATAGAGCCCAATAGCAAAAACCAGCGTTTTGAATGAAGAATCACATTTCTTGGTAGAATCATGCAGGATTGAAATTTTTGATGGTTTTTTACTCCTCTCAACAGCCCAAACAAGTTTCTAAAAGGATGAGTTTGCAACTACTTTACTTTTGGAGAAAATTCAAAACATTCATTATTCAATATTGCCCAAACTATCAAAAACCAGCGGTTTCAATGAACACACATTTCTTGGTAGAATCATGCAGGACTGAAATTTTTGATGTTTTTCTACTCCTCTCATGAGCCCAAACAAGTCTCTAAAAGCATGAGTTTGCAACTACTTTACTTTTGGAGAAAATTCAAAACATTCATTATTCAATAGAGCCCAATAGCAAAAACCAGCGTTTTGAATGAAGAATCACATTTCTTGGTAGAATCATGCAGGATTGAAATTTTTGATGGTTTTTTACTCCTCTCAACAGCCCAAACAAGTTTCTAAAAGGATGAGTTTGCAACTACTTTACTTTTGGAGAAAATTCAAAACATTCATTATTCAATAGGGCCCAAACTATCAAAAACCAGCAGTTTCAATGAACACACATTTCTTGGTAGAATCATGCAGGACTGAAATTTTTGATGTTTTTCTACTCCTCTCATGAGCCCAAACAAGTCTCTAAAAGCATGAGTTTGCAACTACTTTACTTTTGGAGAAAATTCAAAACATTCATTATTCAATAGAGCCCAATAGCAAAAACCAGCGTTTTGAATGAAGAATCACATTTCTTGGTAGAATCATGCAGGATTGAAATTTTTGATGGTTTTTTACTCCTCTCAGCAGCCCAAACAAGTTTCTAAAAGGATGAGTTTGCAACTACTTTACTTTTGGAGAAAATTCAAAACATTCATTATTCAATAGGGCCCAAACTATCAAAAACCAGCGGTTTCAATGAACACACATTTCTTGGTAGAATCATGCAGGACTGAAATTTTTGATGTTTTTCTACTCCTCTCATGAGCCCAAACAAGTCTCTAAAAGCATGAGTTTGCAACTACTTTACTTTTGGAGAAAATTCAAAACATTCATTATTCAATAGGGCCCAAACTATCAAAAACCAGCGGTTTGAATGAACACACATTTCTTGGTAGAATCATGCAGGACTGAAATTTTTGATGTTTTTCTACTCCTCTCATGAGCCCAAACAAGTCTCTAAAAGCATGAGTTTGCAACTACTTTACTTTTGGAGAAAATTCAAAACATTCATTATTCAATAGAGCCCAATAGCAAAAACCAGCGTTTTGAATGAAGAATCACATTTCTTGGTAGAATCATGCAGGATTGAAATTTTTGATGGTTTTTTACTCCTCTCAACAGCCCAAACAAGTTTCTAAAAGGATGAGTTTGCAACTACTTTACTTTTGGAGAAAATTCAAAACATTCATTATTCAATAGGGCCCAAACTATCAAAAACCAGCAGTTTCAATGAACACACATTTCTTGGTAGAATCATGCAGGACTGAAATTTTTGATGTTTTTCTACTCCTCTCATGAGCCCAAACAAGTCTCTAAAAGCATGAGTTTGCAACTACTTTACTTTTGGAGAAAATTCAAAACATTCATTATTCAATAGAGCCCAATAGCAAAAACCAGCGTTTTGAATGAAGAATCACATTTCTTGGTAGAATCATGCAGGATTGAAATTTTTGATGGTTTTTTACTCCTCTCAGCAGCCCAAACAAGTTTCTAAAAGGATGAGTTTGCAACTACTTTACTTTTGGAGAAAATTCAAAACATTCATTATTCAATAGGGCCCAAACTATCAAAAACCAGCGGTTTCAATGAACACACATTTCTTGGTAGAATCATGCAGGACTGAAATTTTTGATGTTTTTCTACTCCTCTCATGAGCCCAAACAAGTCTCTAAAAGCATGAGTTTGCAACTACTTTACTTTTGGAGAAAATTCAAAACATTCATTATTCAATAGGGCCCAAACTATCAAAAACCAGCGGTTTGAATGAACACACATTTCTTGGTAGAATCATGCAGGACTGAAATTTTTGATGTTTTTCTACTCCTCTCATGAGCCCAAACAAGTCTCTAAAAGCATGAGTTTGCAACTACTTTACTTTTGGAGAAAATTCAAAACATTCATTATTCAATAGGGCCCAAACTATCAAAAACCAGCGGTTTGAATGAACACACATTTCTTGGTAGAATCATGCAGGACTGAAATTTTTGATGTTTTTCTACTCCTCTCATGAGCCCAAACAAGTCTCTAAAAGCATGAGTTTGCAACTACTTTACTTTTGGAGAAAATTCAAAACATTCATTATTCAATAGAGCCCAATAGCAAAAACCAGCGTTTTGAATGAAGAATCACATTTCTTGGTAGAATCATGCAGGATTGAAATTTTTGATGGTTTTTTACTCCTCTCAACAGCCCAAACAAGTTTCTAAAAGGATGAGTTTGCAACTACTTTACTTTTGGAGAAAATTCAAAACATTCATTATTCAATAGGGCCCAAACTATCAAAAACCAGCAGTTTCAATGAACACACATTTCTTGGTAGAATCATGCAGGACTGAAATTTTTGATGTTTTTCTACTCCTCTCATGAGCCCAAACAAGTCTCTAAAAGCATGAGTTTGCAACTACTTTACTTTTGGAGAAAATTCAAAACATTCATTATTCAATAGAGCCCAATAGCAAAAACCAGCGTTTTGAATGAAGAATCACATTTCTTGGTAGAATCATGCAGGATTGAAATTTTTGATGGTTTTTTACTCCTCTCAGCAGCCCAAACAAGTTTCTAAAAGGATGAGTTTGCAACTACTTTACTTTTGGAGAAAATTCAAAACATTCATTATTCAATAGGGCCCAAACTATCAAAAACCAGCGGTTTCAATGAACACACATTTCTTGGTAGAATCATGCAGGACTGAAATTTTTGATGTTTTTCTACTCCTCTCATGAGCCCAAACAAGTCTCTAAAAGCATGAGTTTGCAACTACTTTACTTTTGGAGAAAATTCAAAACATTCATTATTCAATAGGGCCCAAACTATCAAAAACCAGCGGTTTGAATGAACACACATTTCTTGGTAGAATCATGCAGGACTGAAATTTTTGATGTTTTTCTACTCCTCTCATGAGCCCAAACAAGTCTCTAAAAGCATGAGTTTGCAACTACTTTACTTTTGGAGAAAATTCAAAACATTCATTATTCAATAGAGCCCAATAGCAAAAACCAGCGTTTTGAATGAAGAATCACATTTCTTGGTAGAATCATGCAGGATTGAAATTTTTGATGGTTTTTTACTCCTCTCAACAGCCTAAACAAGTTTCTAAAAGGATGAGTTTGCAACTACTTTACTTTTGGAGAAAATTCAAAACATTCATTATTCAATAGGGCCCAAACTATCAAAAACCAGCCGTTTCAATGAACACACATGTCTTGGTAGAATCATGCAGGACTGAAATTTTTGATGTTTTTCTACTCATCTCATGAGCCCAAACAAGTCTCTAAAAGCATGAGTTTGCAACTACTTTACTTTTGGAGAAAATTCAAAACATTCATTATTCAATAGAGCCCAATAGCAAAAACCAGCGTTTTGAATGAAGAATCACATTTCTTGGTAGAATCATGCAGGATTGAAATTTTTGATGGTTTTTTACTCCTCTCAACAGCCCAAACAAGTTTCTAAAAGGATGAGTTTGCAACTACTTTACTTTTGGAGAAAATTCAAAACATTCATTATTAAATAGGGCCCAAACTATCAAAAACCAGCGGTTTCAATGAACACACATTTCTTGGTAGAATCATGCAGGACTGAAATTTTTGATGTTTTTCTACTCCTCTCATGAGCCCAAACAAGTCTCTAAAAGCATGAGTTTGCAACTACTTTACTTTTGGAGAA
Source organism: Dendrobates tinctorius (assembly GCF_039654945.1). NCBI lineage: Eukaryota > Metazoa > Chordata > Amphibia > Anura > Dendrobatidae > Dendrobates > Dendrobates tinctorius. The sequence goes on along the minus strand of NW_027361687.1, from coordinate 93,808,242 downwards.
AATTCAAAACATTCATTATTCAATAGGGCCCAAACTATCAAAAACCAGCGGTTTGAATGAACACACATTTCTTGGTAGAATCATGCAGGACTGAAATTTTTGATGTTTTTCTACTCCTCTCATGAGCCCAAACAAATCTCTAAAAGCATGAGTTTGCAACTACTTTACTTTTGGAGAAAATTCAAAACATTCATTATTCAATAGAGCCCAATAGCAAAAACCAGCGTTTTGAATGAAGAATCACATTTCTTGGTAGAATCATGCAGGATTGAAATTTTTGATGGTTTTTTACTCCTCTCAACAGCCCAAACAAGTTTCTAAAAGGATGAGTTTGCAACTACTTTACTTTTGGAGAAAATTCAAAACATTCATTATTCAATAGGGCCCAAACTATCAAAAACCAGCCATTTCAATGAACACACATGTCTTGGTAGAATCATGCAGGACTGAAATTTTTGATGTTTTTCTACTCATCTCATGAGCCCAAACAAGTCTCTAAAAGCATGAGTTTGCAACTACTTTACTTTTGGAGAAAATTCAAAACATTCATTATTCAATAGAGCCCAATAGCAAAAACCAGCGTTTTGAATGAAGAATCACATTTCTTGGTAGAATCATGCAGGATTGAAATTTTTGATGATTTTTTACTCCTCTCAACAGCCCAAACAAGTTTCTAAAAGGATGAGTTTGCAACTACTTTACTTTTGGAGAAAATTCAAAACATTCATTATTCAATAGGGCCCAAACTATCAAAAACCAGCGGTTTCAATGAACACACATTTCTTGGTAGAATCATGCAGGACTGAAATTTTTGATGTTTTTCTACTCCTCTCATGAGCCCAAACAAGTCTCTAAAAGCATGAGTTTGCAACTACTTTACTTTTGGAGAAAATTCAAAACATTCATTATTCAATAGAGCCCAATAGCAAAAACCAGCGTTTTGAATGAAGAATCACATTTCTTGGTAGAATCATGCAGGATTGAAATTTTTGATGGTTTTTTACTCCTCTCAACAGCCCAAACAAGTTTCTAAAAGGATGAGTTTGCAACTACTTTACTTTTGGAGAAAATTCAAAACATTCATTATTCAATATTGCCCAAACTGTCAAAAACCAGCGGTTTCAATGAACACACATTTCTTGGTAGAATCATGCAGGACTGAAATTTTTGATGTTTTTCTACTCCTCTCATGAGCCCAAACAAGTCTCTAAAAGCATGAGTTTGCAACTACTTTACTTTTGGAGAAAATTCAAAACATTCATTATTCAATAGAGCCCAATAGCAAAAACCAGCGTTTTGAATGAAGAATCACATTTCTTGGTAGAATCATGCAGGATTGAAATTTTTGATGGTTTTTTACTCCTCTCAACAGCCCAAACAAGTTTCTAAAAGGATGAGTTTGCAACTACTTTACTTTTGGAGAAAATTCAAAACATTCATTATTCAATAGGGCCCAAACTATCAAAAACCAGCAGTTTCAATGAACACACATTTCTTGGTAGAATCATGCAGGACTGAAATTTTTGATGTTTTTCTACTCCTCTCATGAGCCCAAACAAGTCTCTAAAAGCATGAGTTTGCAACTACTTTACTTTTGGAGAAAATTCAAAACATTCATTATTCAATAGAGCCCAATAGCAAAAACCAGCGTTTTGAATGAAGAATCACATTTCTTGGTAGAATCATGCAGGATTGAAATTTTTGATGGTTTTTTACTCCTCTCAACAGCCCAAACAAGTTTCTAAAAGGATGAGTTTGCAACTACTTTACTTTTGGAGAAAATTCAAAACATTCATTATTCAATAGGGCCCAAACTATCAAAAACCAGCGGTTTCAATGAACACACATTTCTTGGTAGAATCATGCAGGACTGAAATTTTTGATGTTTTTCTACTCCTCTCATGAGCCCAAACAAGTCTCTAAAAGCATGAGTTTGCAACTACTTTACTTTTGGAGAAAATTCAAAACATTCATTATTCAATAGGGCCCAAACTATCAAAAACCAGCGGTTTGAATGAACACACATTTCTTGGTAGAATCATGCAGGACTGAAATTTTTGATGTTTTTCTACTCCTCTCATGAGCCCAAACAAGTCTCTAAAAGCATGAGTTTGCAACTACTTTACTTTTGGAGAAAATTCAAAACATTCATTATTCAATAGAGCCCAATAGCAAAAACCAGCGTTTTGAATGAAGAATCACATTTCTTGGTAGAATCATGCAGGATTGAAATTTTTGATGGTTTTTTACTCCTCTCAACAGCCTAAACAAGTTTCTAAAAGGATGAGTTTGCAACTACTTTACTTTTGGAGAAAATTCAAAACATTCATTATTCAATAGGGCCCAAACTATCAAAAACCAGCCGTTTCAATGAACACACATGTCTTGGTAGAATCATGCAGGACTGAAATTTTTGATGTTTTTCTACTCATCTCATGAGCCCAAACAAGTCTCTAAAAGCATGAGTTTGCAACTACTTTACTTTTGGAGAAAATTCAAAACATTCATTATTCAATAGAGCCCAATAGCAAAAACCAGCGTTTTGAATGAAGAATCACATTTCTTGGTAGAATCATGCAGGATTGAAATTTTTGATGGTTTTTTACTCCTCTCAACAGCCCAAACAAGTTTCTAAAAGGATGAGTTTGCAACTACTTTACTTTTGGAGAAAATTCAAAACATTCATTATTCAATAGGGCCCAAACTATCAAAAACCAGCGGTTTCAATGAACACACATTTCTTGGTAGAATCATGCAGGACTGAAATTTTTGATGTTTTTCTACTCCTCTCATGAGCCCAAACAAGTCTCTAAAAGCATGAGTTTGCAACTACTTTACTTTTGGAGAAAATTCAAAACATTCATTATTCAATAGAGCCCAATAGCAAAAACCAGCGTTTTGAATGAAGAATCACATTTCTTGGTAGAATCATGCAGGATTGAAATTTTTGATGGTTTTTTACTCCTCTCAACAGCCCAAACAAGTTTCTAAAAGGATGAGTTTGCAACTACTTTACTTTTGGAGGAAATTCAAAACATTCATTATTCAATATTGCCCAAACTGTCAAAAACCAGCGGTTTCAATGAACACACATTTCTTGGTAGAATCATGCAGGACTGAAATTTTTGATGTTTTTCTACTCCTCTCATGAGCCCAAACAAGTCTCTAAAAGCATGAGTTTGCAACTACTTTACTTTTGGAGAAAATTCAAAACATTCATTATTCAATAGAGCCCAATAGCAAAAACCAGCGTTTTGAATGAAGAATCACATTTCTTGGTAGAATCATGCAGGATTGAAATTTTTGATGGTTTTTTACTCCTCTCAACAGCCCAAACAAGTTTCTAAAAGGATGAGTTTGCAACTACTTTACTTTTGGAGAAAATTCAAAACATTCATTATTCAATAGGGCCCAAACTATCAAAAACCAGCAGTTTCAATGAACACACATTTCTTGGTAGAATCATGCAGGACTGAAATTTTTGATGTTTTTCTACTCCTCTCATGAGCCCAAACAAGTCTCTAAAAGCATGAGTTTGCAACTACTTTACTTTTGGAGAAAATTCAAAACATTCATTATTCAATAGAGCCCAATAGCAAAAACCAGCGTTTTGAATGAAGAATCACATTTCTTGGTAGAATCATGCAGGATTGAAATTTTTGATGGTTTTTTACTCCTCTCAACAGCCCAAACAAGTTTCTAAAAGGATGAGTTTGCAACTACTTTACTTTTGGAGAAAATTCAAAACATTCATTATTCAATAGGGCCCAAACTATCAAAAACCAGCGGTTTCAATGAACACACATTTCTTGGTAGAATCATGCAGGACTGAAATTTTTGATGTTTTTCTACTCCTCTCATGAGCCCAAACAAGTCTCTAAAAGCATGAGTTTGCAACTACTTTACTTTTGGAGAAAATTCAAAACATTCATTATTCAATAGGGCCCAAACTATCAAAAACCAGCGGTTTGAATGAACACACATTTCTTGGTAGAATCATGCAGGACTGAAATTTTTGATGTTTTTCTACTCCTCTCATGAGCCCAAACAAGTCTCTAAAAGCATGAGTTTGCAACTACTTTACTTTTGGAGAAAATTCAAAACATTCATTATTCAATAGAGCCCAATAGCAAAAACCAGCGTTTTGAATGAAGAATCACATTTCTTGGTAGAATCATGCAGGATTGAAATTTTTGATGGTTTTTTACTCCTCTCAACAGCCTAAACAAGTTTCTAAAAGGATGAGTTTGCAACTACTTTACTTTTGGAGAAAATTCAAAACATTCATTATTCAATAGGGCCCAAACTATCAAAAACCAGCCGTTTCAATGAACACACATGTCTTGGTAGAATCATGCAGGACTGAAATTTTTGATGTTTTTCTACTCATCTCATGAGCCCAAACAAGTCTCTAAAAGCATGAGTTTGCAACTACTTTACTTTTGGAGAAAATTCAAAACATTCATTATTCAATAGAGCCCAATAGCAAAAACCAGCGTTTTGAATGAAGAATCACATTTCTTGGTAGAATCATGCAGGATTGAAATTTTTGATGGTTTTTTACTCCTCTCAACAGCCCAAACAAGTTTCTAAAAGGATGAGTTTGCAACTACTTTACTTTTGGAGAAAATTCAAAACATTCATTATTCAATAGGTCCCAAACTATCAAAAACCAGCCGTTTCAATGAACACACATGTCTTGGTAGAATCATGCAGGACTGAAATTTTTGATGTTTTTCTACTCATCTCATGAGCCCAAACAAGTCTCTAAAAGCATGAGTTTGCAACTACTTTACTTTTGGAGAAAATTCAAAACATTCATTATTCAATAGAGCCCAATAGCAAAAACCAGCGTTTTGAATGAAGAATCACATTTCATGGTAGAATCATGCAGGATTGAAATTTTTGATGATTTTTTACTCCTCTCAACAGCCCAAACAAGTTTCTAAAAGGATGAGTTTGCAACTACTTTACTTTTGGAGAAAATTCAAAACATTCATTATTCAATAGGGCCCAAACTATCAAAAACCAGCGGTTTCAATGAACACACATTTCTTGGTAGAGTCATGCAGGACTGAAATTTTTGATGTTTTTCTACTCCTCTCATGAGCCCAAACAAGTCTCTAAAAGCATGAGTTTGCAACTACTTTACTTTTGGAGAAAATTCAAAACATTCATTATTCAATAGAGCCCAATAGCAAAAACCAGCGTTTTGAATGAAGAATCACATTTCTTGGTAGAATCATGCAGGATTGAAATTTTTGATGGTTTTTTACTCCTCTCAACAGCCCAAACAAGTTTCTAAAAGGATGAGTTTGCAACTACTTTACTTTTGGAGAAAATTCAAAACATTCATTATTCAATAGGGCCCAAACTATCAAAAACCAGCGGTTTCAATGAACACACATTTCTTGGTAGAATCATGCAGGAATGAAATTTTTGATGTTTTTCTACTCCTCTCATGAGCCCAAACAAGTCTCTAAAAGCATGAGTTTGCAACTACTTTACTTTTGGAGAAAATTCAAAACATTCATTATTCAATAGGGCCCAAACTATCAAAAACCAGCGGTTTGAATGAACACACATTTCTTGGTAGAATCATGCAGGACTGAAATTTTTGATGTTTTTCTACTCCTCTCATGAGCCCAAACAAATCTCTAAAAGCATGAGTTTGCAACTACTTTACTTTTGGAGAAAATTCAAAACATTCATTATTCAATAGAGCCCAATAGCAAAAACCAGCGTTTTGAATGAAGAATCACATTTCTTGGTAGAATCATGCAGGATTGAAATTTTTGATGGTTTTTTACTCCTCTCAACAGCCCAAACAAGTTTCTAAAAGGAAGAGTTTGCAACTACTTTACTTTTGGAGAAAATTCAAAACATTCATTATTCAATAGGGCCCAAACTATCAAAAACCAGCCATTTCAATGAACACACATGTCTTGGTAGAATCATGCAGGACTGAAATTTTTGATGTTTTTCTACTCATCTCATGAGCCCAAACAAGTCTCTAAAAGCATGAGTTTGCAACTACTTTACTTTTGGAGAAAATTCAAAACATTCATTATTCAATAGAGCCCAATAGCAAAAACCAGCGTTTTGAATGAAGAATCACATTTCTTGGTAGAATCATGCAGGATTGAAATTTTTGATGGTTTTTTACTCCTCTCAACAGCCCAAACAAGTTTCTAAAAGGATGAGTTTGCAACTACTTTACTTTTGGAGAAAATTCAAAACATTCATTATTCAATAGGGCCCAAACTATCAAAAATCAGCGGTTTGAATGAACACATTTCTTGGTAGAATCATGCAGGACTGAAATTTTTGATGTTTTTCTACTCCTCTCATGAGCCCAAACAAGTCTCTAAAAGCATGAGTTTGCAACTACTTTACTTTTGGAGAAAATTCAAAACATTCACTATTCAATAGAGCCCAATAGCAAAAATCAGGTTTTGAATGAAGAATCACATTTCTTGGTAAAATCATGCAGGATTGAAATTTTTGATGGTTTTTTACTCCTCTCAACAGCCCAAACAAGTTTCTAAAAGGATGAGTTTGCAACTACTTTACTTTTGGAGAAAATTCAAAACATTCATTATTCAATAGGGCCCAAACTATCAAAAACCAGCGGTTTGAATGAACACACATTTCTTGGTAGAATCATGCAGGACTGAAATTTTTGATGTTTTTCTACTCCTCTCATGAGCCCAAACAAGTCTCTAAAAGCATGAGTTTGCAACTAATTTACTTTTGGAGAAAATTCAAAACATTCATTATTCAATAGAGCCCAATAGCAAAAACCAGCGTTTTGAATGAAGAATCACATTTCTTGGTAGAATCATGCAGGATTGAAATTTTTGATGGTTTTTTACTCCTCTCAACAGCCCAAACAAGTTTCTAAAAGGATGAGTTTGCAACTACTTTACTTTTGGAGAAAATTCAAAACATTCATTATTCAATAGGGCCCAAACTATCAAAAACCAGCCGTTTCAATGAACACACATTTCTTGGTAGAATCATGCAGGACTGAAATTTTTGATGTTTTTCTACTCCTCTCATGAGCCCAAACAAGTCTCTAAAAGCATGAGTTTGCAACTACTTTACTTTTGGAGAAAATTCAAAACATTCATTATTCAATAGGGCCCAAACTATCAAAAACCAGCGGTTTGAATGAACACACATTTCTTGGTAGAATCATGCAGGACTGAAATTTTTGATGTTTTTCTACTCCTCTCATGAGCCCAAACAAGTCTCTAAAAGCATGAGTTTGCAACTACTTTACTTTTGGAGAAAATTCAAAACATTCATTATTCAATAGAGCCCAATAGCAAAAACCAGCGTTTTGAATGAAGAATCACATTTCTTGGTAGAATCATGCAGGATTGAAATTTTTGATGGTTTTTTACTCCTCTCAACAGCCCAAACAAGTTTCTAAAAGGATGAGTTTGCAACTACTTTACTTTTGGAGAAAATTCAAAACATTCATTATTCAATAGGGCCCAAACTATCAAAAACCAGCCGTTTCAATGAACACACATGTCTTGGTAGAATCATGCAGGACTGAAATTTTTGATGTTTTTCTACTCATCTCATGAGCCCAAACAAGTCTCTAAAAGCATGAGTTTGCAACTACTTTACTTTTGGAGAAAATTCAAAACATTCATTATTCAATAAAGCCCAATAGCAAAAACCAGCGTTTTGAATGAAGAATCACATTTCTTGGTAGAATCATGCAGGATTGAAATTTTTGATGATTTTTTACTCCTCTCAACAGCCCAAACAAGTTTCTAAAAGGATGAGTTTGCAACTACTTTACTTTTGGAGAAAATTCAAAACATTCATTATTCAATAGGGCCCAAACTATCAAAAACCAGCGGTTTCAATGAACACACATTTCTTGGTAGAATCATGCAGGACTGAAATTTTTGATGTTTTTCTACTCCTCTCATGAGCCCAAACAAGTCTCTAAAAGCATGAGTTTGCAACTACTTTACTTTTGGAGAAAATTCAAAACATTCATTATTCAATAGAGCCCAATAGCAAAAACCAGCGTTTTGAATGAAGAATCACATTTCTTGGTAGAATCATGCAGGATTGAAATTTTTGATGGTTTTTTACTCCTCTCAACAGCCCAAACAAGTTTCTAAAAGGATGAGTTTGCAACTACTTTACTTTTGGAGAAAATTCAAAACATTCATTATTCAATAGGGCCCAAACTATCAAAAACCAGCGGTTTGAATGAACACATTTCTTGGTAGAATCATGCAGGACTGAAATTTTTGATGTTTTTCTACTCCTCTCATGAGCCCAAACAAGTCTCTAAAAGCATGAGTTTGCAACTACTTTACTTTTGGAGAAAATTCAAAACATTCACTATTCAATAGAGCCCAATAGCAAAAATCAGGTTTTGAATAAAGAATCACATTTCTTGGTAAAATCATGCAGGATTGAAATTTTTGATGGTTTTTTACTCCTCTCAACAGCCCAAACAAGTTTCTAAAAGGATGAGTTTGCAACTACTTTACTTTTGGAGAAAATTCAAAACATTCATTATTCAATAGGGCCCAAACTATCAAAAACCAGCGGTTTGAATGAACACACATTTCTTGGTAGAATCATGCAGGACTGAAATTTTTGATGTTTTTCTACTCCTCTCATAAGCCCAAACAAGACTCTAAAAGCATGAGTTTGCAACTACTTTACTTTTGGAGAAAATTCAAAACATTCATTATTCAATAGAGCCCAATAGCAAAAACCAGCGTTTTGAATGAAGAATCACATTTCTTGGTAGAATCATGCAGGATTGAAATTTTTGATGGTTTTTTACTCCTCTCAACAGCCCAAACAAGTTTCTAAAAGGATGAGTTTGCAACTACTTTACTTTTGGAGAAAATTCAAAACATTCATTATTCAATAGGGCCCAAACTATCAAAAACCAGCGGTTTCAATGAACACACATTTCTTGGTAGAATCATGCAGGACTGAAATTTTTGATGTTTTTCTACTCCTCTCATGAGCCCAAACAAGTCTCTAAAAGCATGAGTTTGCAACTACTTTACTTTTGGAGAAAATTCAAAACATTCACTATTCAATAGAGCCCAATAGCAAAAATCAGGTTTTGAATGAAGAATCACATTTCTTGGTAGAATCATGCAGGATTGAAATTTTTGATGGTTTTTTACTCCTCTCAACAGCCCAAACAAGTTTCTAAAAGGATGAGTTTGCAACTACTTTACTTTTGGAGAAAATTCAAAACATTCATTATTCAATAGGGTCCAAACTATCAAAAACCAGCGGTTTCAATGAACACACATTTCTTGGTAGAATCATGCAGGACTGAAATTTTTGATGTTTTTCTACTCCTCTCATGAGCCCAAACAAGTCTCTAAAAGCATGAGTTTGCAACTACTTTACTTTTGGAGAAAATTCAAAACATTCACTATTCAATAGAGCCCAATAGCAAAAATCAGGTTTTGAATGAAGAATCACATTTCTTGGTAAAATCATGCAGGATTGAAATTTTTGATGGTTTTTTACTCCTCTCAACAGCCCAAACAAGTTTCTAAAAGGATGAGTTTGCAACTACTTTACTTTTGGAGAAAATTCAAAACATTCCTTATTCAATAGGGCCCAAACTATCAAAAACCAGCGGTTTGAATGAACACACATTTCTTGGTAGAATCATGCAGGACTGAAATTTTTGATGTTTTTCTACTCCTCTCATGAGCCCAAACAAGTCTCTAAAAGCATGAGTTTGCAACTACTTTACTTTTGGAGAAAATTCAAAACATTCATTATTCAATAGAGCCCAATAGCAAAAACCAGCGTTTTGAATGAAGAATCACATTTCATGGTAGAATCATGCAGGATTGAAATTTTTGATGATTTTTTACTCCTCTCAACAGCCCAAACAAGTTTCTAAAAGGATGAGTTTGCAACTACTTTACTTTTGGAGAAAATTCAAAACATTCATTATTCAATAGGGCCCAAACTATCAAAAACCAGCGGTTTCAATGAACACACATTTCTTGGTAGAGTCATGCAGGACTGAAATTTTTGATGTTTTTCTACTCCTCTCATGAGCCCAAACAAGTCTCTAAAAGCATGAGTTTGCAACTACTTTACTTTTGGAGAAAATTCAAAACATTCATTATTCAATAGAGCCCAATAGCAAAAACCAGCGTTTTGAATGAAGAATCACATTTCTTGGTAGAATCATGCAGGATTGAAATTTTTGATGGTTTTTTACTCCTCTCAACAGCCCAAACAAGTTTCTAAAAGGATGAGTTTGCAACTACTTTACTTTTGGAGAAAATTCAAAACATTCATTATTCAATAGGGCCCAAACTATCAAAAACCAGCGGTTTCAATGAACACACATTTCTTGGTAGAATCATGCAGGAATGAAATTTTTGATGTTTTTCTACTCCTCTCATGAGCCCAAACAAGTCTCTAAAAGCATGAGTTTGCAACTACTTTACTTTTGGAGAAAATTCAAAACATTCATTATTCAATAGGGCCCAAACTATCAAAAACCAGCGGTTTGAATGAACACACATTTCTTGGTAGAATCATGCAGGACTGAAATTTTTGATGTTTTTCTACTCCTCTCATGAGCCCAAACAAATCTCTAAAAGCATGAGTTTGCAACTACTTTACTTTTGGAGAAAATTCAAAACATTCATTATTCAATAGAGCCCAATAGCAAAAACCAGCGTTTTGAATGAAGAATCACATTTCTTGGTAGAATCATGCAGGATTGAAATTTTTGATGGTTTTTTACTCCTCTCAACAGCCCAAACAAGTTTCTAAAAGGAAGAGTTTGCAATTACTTTACTTTTGGAGAAAATTCAAAACATTCATTATTCAATAGGGCCCAAACTATCAAAAACCAGCCATTTCAATGAACACACATGTCTTGGTAGAATCATGCAGGACTGAAATTTTTGATGTTTTTCTACTCATCTCATGAGCCCAAACAAGTCTCTAAAAGCATGAGTTTGCAACTACTTTACTTTTGGCGAAAATTCAAAACATTCATTATTCAATAGAGCCCAATAGCAAAAACCAGCGTTTTGAATGAAGAATCACATTTCTTGGTAGAATCATGCAGGATTGAAATTTTTGATGGTTTTTTACTCCTCTCAACAGCCCAAACAAGTTTCTAAAAGGATGAGTTTGCAACTACTTTACTTTTGGAGAAAATTCAAAACATTCATTATTCAATAGGGCCCAAACTATCAAAAATCAGCGGTTTGAATGAACACATTTCTTGGTAGAATCATGCAGGACTGAAATTTTTGATGTTTTTCTACTCCTCTCATGAGCCCAAACAAGTCTCTAAAAGCATGAGTTTGCAACTACTTTACTTTTGGAGAAAATTCAAAACATTCACTATTCAATAGAGCCCAATAGCAAAAATCAGGTTTTGAATGAAGAATCACATTTCTTGGTAAAATCATGCAGGATTGAAATTTTTGATGGTTTTTTACTCCTCTCAACAGCCCAAACAAGTTTCTAAAAGGATGAGTTTGCAACTACTTTACTTTTGGAGAAAATTCAAAACATTCATTATTCAATAGGGCCCAAACTATCAAAAACCAGCGGTTTGAATGAACACACATTTCTTGGTAGAATCATGCAGGACTGAAATTTTTGATGTTTTTCTACTCCTCTCATGAGCCCAAACAAGTCTCTAAAAGCATGAGTTTGCAACTAATTTACTTTTGGAGAAAATTCAAAACATTCATTATTCAATAGAGCCCAATAGCAAAAACCAGCGTTTTGAATGAAGAATCACATTTCTTGGTAGAATCATGCAGGATTGAAATTTTTGATGGTTTTTTACTCCTCTCAACAGCCCAAACAAGTTTCTAAAAGGATGAGTTTGCAACTACTTTACTTTTGGAGAAAATTCAAAACATTCATTATTCAATAGGGCCCAAACTATCAAAAACCAGCCGTTTCAATGAACACACATTTCTTGGTAGAATCATGCAGGACTGAAATTTTTGATGTTTTTCTACTCCTCTCATGAGCCCAAACAAGTCTCTAAAAGCATGAGTTTGCAACTACTTTACTTTTGGAGAAAATTCAAAACATTCATTATTCAATAGGGCCCAAACTATCAAAAACCAGCGGTTTGAATGAACACACATTTCTTGGTAGAATCATGCAGGACTGAAATTTTTGATGTTTTTCTACTCCTCTCATGAGCCCAAACAAGTCTCTAAAAGCATGAGTTTGCAACTACTTTACTTTTGGAGAAAATTCAAAACATTCATTATTCAATAGAGCCCAATAGCAAAAACCAGCGTTTTGAATGAAGAATCACATTTCTTGGTAGAATCATGCAGGATTGAAATTTTTGATGGTTTTTTACTCCTCTCAACAGCCCAAACAAGTTTCTAAAAGGATGAGTTTGCAACTACTTTACTTTTGGAGAAAATTCAAAACATTCATTATTCAATAGGGCCCAAACTATCAAAAACCAGCCGTTTCAATGAACACACATGTCTTGGTAGAATCATGCAGGACTGAAATTTTTGATGTTTTTCTACTCATCTCATGAGCCCAAACAAGTCTCTAAAAGCATGAGTTTGCAACTACTTTACTTTTGGAGAAAATTCAAAACATTCATTATTCAATAAAGCCCAATAGCAAAAACCAGCGTTTTGAATGAAGAATCACATTTCTTGGTAGAATCATGCAGGATTGAAATTTTTGATGATTTTTTACTCCTCTCAACAGCCCAAACAAGTTTCTAAAAGGATGAGTTTGCAACTACTTTACTTTTGGAGAAAATTCAAAACATTCATTATTCAATAGGGCCCAAACTATCAAAAACCAGCGGTTTCAATGAACACACATTTCTTGGTAGAATCATGCAGGACTGAAATTTTTGATGTTTTTCTACTCCTCTCTTGAGCCCAAACAAGTCTCTAAAAGCATGAGTTTGCAACTACTTTACTTTTGGAGAAAATTCAAAACATTCATTATTCAATAGAGCCCAATAGCAAAAACCAGCGTTTTGAATGAAGAATCACATTTCTTGGTAGAATCATGCAGGATTGAAATTTTTGATGGTTTTTTACTCCTCTCAACAGCCCAAACAAGTTTCTAAAAGGATGAGTTTGCAACTACTTTACTTTTGGAGAAAATTCAAAACATTCATTATTCAATAGGGCCCAAACTATCAAAAACCAGCGGTTTGAATGAACACATTTCTTGGTAGAATCATGCAGGACTAAAATTTTTGATGTTTTTCTACTCCTCTCATGAGCCCAAACAAGTCTCTAAAAGCATGAGTTTGCAACTACTTTACTTTTGGAGAAAATTCAAAACATTCACTATTCAATAGAGCCCAATAGCAAAAATCAGGTTTTGAATAAAGAATCACATTTCTTGGTAAAATCATGCAGGATTGAAATTTTTGATGGTTTTTTACTCCTCTCAACAGCCCAAACAAGTTTCTAAAAGGATGAGTTTGCAACTACTTTACTTTTGGAGAAAATTCAAAACATTCATTATTCAATAGGGCCCAAACTATCAAAAACCAGCGGTTTGAATGAACACACATTTCTTGGTAGAATCATGCAGGACTGAAATTTTTGATGTTTTTCTACTCCTCTCATGAGCCCAAACAAGACTCTAAAAGCATGAGTTTGCAACTACTTTACTTTTGGAGAAAATTCAAAACATTCATTATTCAATAGAGCCCAATAGCAAAAACCAGCGTTTTGAATGAAGAATCACATTTCTTGGTAGAATCATGCAGGATTGAAATTTTTGATGGTTTTTTACTCCTCTCAACAGCCCAAACAAGTTTCTAAAAGGATGAGTTTGCAACTACTTTACTTTTGGAGAAAATTCAAAACATTCATTATTCAATAGGGCCCAAACTATCAAAAACCAGCGGTTTCAATGAACACACATTTCTTGGTAGAATCATGCAGGACTGAAATTTTTGATGTTTTTCTACTCCTCTCATGAGCCCAAACAAGTCTGTAAAAGCATGAGTTTGCAACTACTTTACTTTTGGAGAAAATTCAAAACATTCACTATTCAATAGAGCCCAATAGCAAAAATCAGGTTTTGAATGAAGAATCACATTTCTTGGTAGAATCATGCAGGATTGAAATTTTTGATGGTTTTTTACTCCTCTCAACAGCCCAAACAAGTTTCTAAAAGGAAGAGTTTGCAATTACTTTACTTTTGGAGAAAATTCAAAACATTCATTATTCAATAGGGCCCAAACTATCAAAAACCAGCCATTTCAATGAACACACATGTCTTGGTAGAATCATGCAGGACTGAAATTTTTGATGTTTTTCTACTCATCTCATGAGCCCAAACAAGTCTCTAAAAGCATGAGTTTGCAACTACTTTACTTTTGGCGAAAATTCAAAACATTCATTATTCAATAGAGCCCAATAGCAAAAACCAGCGTTTTGAATGAAGAATCACATTTCTTGGTAGAATCATGCAGGATTGAAATTTTTGATGGTTTTTTACTCCTCTCAACAGCCCAAACAAGTTTCTAAAAGGATGAGTTTGCAACTACTTTACTTTTGGAGAAAATTCAAAACATTCATTATTCAATAGGGCCCAAACTATCAAAAATCAGCGGTTTGAATGAACACATTTCTTGGTAGAATCATGCAGGACTGAAATTTTTGATGTTTTTCTACTCCTCTCATGAGCCCAAACAAGTCTCTAAAAGCATGAGTTTGCAACTACTTTACTTTTGGAGAAAATTCAAAACATTCACTATTCAATAGAGCCCAATAGCAAAAATCAGGTTTTGAATGAAGAATCACATTTCTTGGTAAAATCATGCAGGATTGAAATTTTTGATGGTTTTTTACTCCTCTCAACAGCCCAAACAAGTTTCTAAAAGGATGAGTTTGCAACTACTTTACTTTTGGAGAAAATTCAAAACATTCATTATTCAATAGGGCCCAAACTATCAAAAACCAGCGGTTTGAATGAACACACATTTCTTGGTAGAATCATGCAGGACTGAAATTTTTGATGTTTTTCTACTCCTCTCATGAGCCCAAACAAGTCTCTAAAAGCATGAGTTTGCAACTAATTTACTTTTGGAGAAAATTCAAAACATTCATTATTCAATAGAGCCCAATAGCAAAAACCAGCGTTTTGAATGAAGAATCACATTTCTTGGTAGAATCATGCAGGATTGAAATTTTTGATGGTTTTTTACTCCTCTCAACAGCCCAAACAAGTTTCTAAAAGGATGAGTTTGCAACTACTTTACTTTTGGAGAAAATTCAAAACATTCATTATTCAATAGGGCCCAAACTATCAAAAACCAGCCGTTTCAATGAACACACATTTCTTGGTAGAATCATGCAGGACTGAAATTTTTGATGTTTTTCTACTCCTCTCATGAGCCCAAACAAGTCTCTAAAAGCATGAGTTTGCAACTACTTTACTTTTGGAGAAAATTCAAAACATTCATTATTCAATAGGGCCCAAACTATCAAAAACCAGCGGTTTGAATGAACACACATTTCTTGGTAGAATCATGCAGGACTGAAATTTTTGATGTTTTTCTACTCCTCTCATGAGCCCAAACAAGTCTCTAAAAGCATGAGTTTGCAACTACTTTACTTTTGGAGAAAATTCAAAACATTCATTATTCAATAGAGCCCAATAGCAAAAACCAGCGTTTTGAATGAAGAATCACATTTCTTGGTAGAATCATGCAGGATTGAAATTTTTGATGGTTTTTTACTCCTCTCAACAGCCCAAACAAGTTTCTAAAAGGATGAGTTTGCAACTACTTTACTTTTGGAGAAAATTCAAAACATTCATTATTCAATAGGGCCCAAACTATCAAAAACCAGCCGTTTCAATGAACACACATGTCTTGGTAGAATCATGCAGGACTGAAATTTTTGATGTTTTTCTACTCATCTCATGAGCCCAAACAAGTCTCTAAAAGCATGAGTTTGCAACTACTTTACTTTTGGAGAAAATTCAAAACATTCATTATTCAATAAAGCCCAATAGCAAAAACCAGCGTTTTGAATGAAGAATCACATTTCTTGGTAGAATCATGCAGGATTGAAATTTTTGATGATTTTTTACTCCTCTCAACAGCCCAAACAAGTTTCTAAAAGGATGAGTTTGCAACTACTTTACTTTTGGAGAAAATTCAAAACATTCATTATTCAATAGGGCCCAAACTATCAAAAACCAGCGGTTTCAATGAACACACATTTCTTGGTAGAATCATGCAGGACTGAAATTTTTGATGTTTTTCTACTCCTCTCTTGAGCCCAAACAAGTCTCTAAAAGCATGAGTTTGCAACTACTTTACTTTTGGAGAAAATTCAAAACATTCATTATTCAATAGAGCCCAATAGCAAAAACCAGCGTTTTGAATGAAGAATCACATTTCTTGGTAGAATCATGCAGGATTGAAATTTTTGATGGTTTTTTACTCCTCTCAACAGCCCAAACAAGTTTCTAAAAGGATGAGTTTGCAACTACTTTACTTTTGGAGAAAATTCAAAACATTCATTATTCAATAGGGCCCAAACTATCAAAAACCAGCGGTTTGAATGAACACATTTCTTGGTAGAATCATGCAGGACTGAAATTTTTGATGTTTTTCTACTCCTCTCATGAGCCCAAACAAGTCTCTAAAAGCATGAGTTTGCAACTACTTTACTTTTGGAGAAAATTCAAAACATTCACTATTCAATAGAGCCCAATAGCAAAAATCAGGTTTTGAATAAAGAATCACATTTCTTGGTAAAATCATGCAGGATTGAAATTTTTGATGGTTTTTTACTCCTCTCAACAGCCCAAACAAGTTTCTAAAAGGATGAGTTTGCAACTACTTTACTTTTGGAGAAAATTCAAAACATTCATTATTCAATAGGGCCCAAACTATCAAAAACCAGCGGTTTGAATGAACACACATTTCTTGGTAGAATCATGCAGGACTGAAATTTTTGATGTTTTTCTACTCCTCTCATGAGCCCAAACAAGACTCTAAAAGCATGAGTTTGCAACTACTTTACTTTTGGAGAAAATTCAAAACATTCATTATTCAATAGAGCCCAATAGCAAAAACCAGCGTTTTGAATGAAGAATCACATTTCTTGGTAGAATCATGCAGGATTGAAATTTTTGATGGTTTTTTACTCCTCTCAACAGCCCAAACAAGTTTCTAAAAGGATGAGTTTGCAACTACTTTACTTTTGGAGAAAATTCAAAACATTCATTATTCAATAGGGCCCAAACTATCAAAAACCAGCGGTTTCAATGAACACACATTTCTTGGTAGAATCATGCAGGACTGAAATTTTTGATGTTTTTCTACTCCTCTCATGAGCCCAAACAAGTCTCTAAAAGCATGAGTTTGCAACTACTTTACTTTTGGAGAAAATTCAAAACATTCACTATTCAATAGAGCCCAATAGCAAAAATCAGGTTTTGAATGAAGAATCACATTTCTTGGTAGAATCATGCAGGATTGAAATTTTTGATGGTTTTTTACTCCTCTCAACAGCCCAAACAAGTTTCTAAAAGGATGAGTTTGCAACTACTTTACTTTTGGAGAAAATTCAAAACATTCATTATTCAATAGGGTCCAAACTATCAAAAACCAGCGGTTTCAATGAACACACATTTCTTGGTAGAATCATGCAGGACTGAAATTTTTGATGTTTTTCTACTCCTCTCATGAGCCCAAACAAGTCTCTAAAAGCATGAGTTTGCAACTACTTTACTTTTGGAGAAAATTCAAAACATTCACTATTCAATAGAGCCCAATAGCAAAAATCAGGTTTTGAATGAAGAATCACATTTCTTGGTAAAATCATGCAGGATTGAAATTTTTGATGGTTTTTTACTCCTCTCAACAGCCCAAACAAGTTTCTAAAAGGATGAGTTTGCAACTACTTTACTTTTGGAGAAAATTCAAAACATTCCTTATTCAATAGGGCCCAAACTATCAAAAACCAGCGGTTTGAATGAACACACATTTCTTGGTAGAATCATGCAGGACTGAAATTTTTGATGTTTTTCTACTCCTCTCATGAGCCCAAACAAGTCTCTAAAAGCATGAGTTTGCAACTACTTTACTTTTGGAGAAAATTCAAAACATTCATTATTCAATAGAGCCCAATTGCAAAAACCAGCGTTTTGAATGAAGAATCACATTTCTTGGTAGAATCATGCAGGATTGAAATTTTTGATGGTTTTTTACTCCTCTCAACAGCCCAAACAAGTTTCTAAAAGGATGAGTTTGCAACTACTTTACTTTTGGAGAAAATTCAAAACATTCATTATTCAATAGGGCCCAAACTATCAAAAACCAGCGGTTTCAATGAACACACATTTCTTGGTAGAATCATGCAGGACTGAAATTTTTGATGTTTTTCTACTCCTCTCATGAGCCCAAACAAGTCTCTAAAAGCATGAGTTTGCAACTACTTTACTTTTGGAGAAAATTCAAAACATTCATTATTCAATAGGGCCCAAACTATCAAAAACCGGCGGTTTGAATGAACACACATTTCTTGGTAGAATCATGCAGGACTGAAATTTTTGATGTTTTTCTACTCCTCTCATGAGCCCAAACAAGTCTCTAAAAGCATGAGTTTGCAACTACTTTACTTTTGGAGAAAATTCAAAACATTCATTATTCAATAGAGCCCAATAGCAAAAACCAGCGTTTTGAATGAAGAATCACATTTCTTGGTAGAATCATGCAGGATTGAAATTTTTGATGGTTTTTTACTCTTCTCAACAGCCTAAACAAGTTTCTAAAAGGATGAGTTTGCAACTACTTTACTTTTGGAGAAAATTCAAAACATTCATTATTCAATAGGGCCCAAACTATCAAAAACCAGCCGTTTCAATGAACACACATGTCTTGGTAGAATCATGCAGGACTGAAATTTTTGATGTTTTTCTACTCATCTCATGAGCCCAAACAAGTCTCTAAAAGCATGAGTTTGCAACTACTTTACTTTTGGAGAAAATTCAAAACATTCATTATTCAATAGAGCCCAATAGCAAAAACCAGCGTTTTGAATGAAGAATCACATTTCTTGGTAGAATCATGCAGGATTGAAATTTTTGATGATTTTTTACTCCTCTCAACAGCCCAAACAAGTTTCTAAAAGGATGAGTTTGCAACTACTTTACTTTTGGAGAAAATTCAAAACATTCATTATTCAATAGGGCCCAAACTATCAAAAACCAGCGGTTTCAATGAACACACATTTCTTGGTAGAATCATGCAGGACTGAAATTTTTGATGTTTTTCTACTCCTCTCATGAGCCCAAACAAGTCTATAAAAGCATGAGTTTGCAACTACTTTACTTTTGGAGAAAATTCAAAACATTCATTATTCAATAGAGCCCAATAGCAAAAACCAGCGTTTTGAATGAAGAATCACATTTCTTGGTAGAATCATGCAGGATTGAAATTTTTGATGGTTTTTTACTCCTCTCAACAGCCCAAACAAGTTTCTAAAAGGATGAGTTTGCAACTACTTTACTTTTGGAGAAAATTCAAAACATTCATTATTCAATAGGGCCCAAACTATCAAAAACCAGCGGTTTCAATGAACACACATTTCTTGGTAGAATCATGCAGGACTGAAATTTTTGATGTTTTTCTACTCCTCTCATGAGCCCAAACAAGTCTCTAAAAGCATGAGTTTGCAACTACTTTACTTTTGGAGAAAATTCAAAACATTCATTATTCAATAGGGCCCAAACTATCAAAAACCAGCGGTTTGAATGAACACACATTTCTTGGTAGAATCATGCAGGACTGAAATTTTTGATGTTTTTCTACTCATCTCATGAGCCCAAACAAATCTCTAAAAGCATGAGTTTGCAACTACTTTACTTTTGGAGAAAATTCAAAACATTCATTATTCAATAGAGCCCAATAGCAAAAACCAGCGTTTTGAATGAAGAATCACATTTCTTGGTAGAATCATGCAGGATTGAAATTTTTGATGGTTTTTTACTCCTCTCAACAGCCCAAACAAGTTTCTAAAAGGAAGAGTTTGCAACTACTTTACTTTTGGAGAAAACTCAAAACATTCATTATTCAATAGGGCCCAAACTATCAAAAACCAGCCGTTTCAATGAACACACATGTCTTGGTAGAATCATGCAGGACTGAAATTTTTGATGTTTTTCTACTCATCTCATGAGCCCAAACAAGTCTCTAAAAGCATGAGTTTGCAACTACTTTACTTTTGGCGAAAATTCAAAACATTCATTATTCAATAGAGCCCAATAGCAAAAACCAGCGTTTTGAATGAAGAATCACATTTCTTGGTAGAATCATGCAGGATTGAAATTTTTGATGGTTTTTTACTCCTCTCAACAGCCCAAACAAGTTTCTAAAAGGATGAGTTTGCAACTACTTTACTTTTGGAGAAAATTCAAAACATTCATTATTCAATAGGGCCCAAACTATCAAAAATCAGCGGTTTGAATGAACACATTTCTTGGTAGAATCATGCAGGACTGAAATTTTTGATGTTTTTCTACTCCTCTCATGAGCCCAAACAAGTCTCTAAAAGCATGAGTTTGCAACTACTTTACTTTTGGAGAAAATTCAAAACATTCACTATTCAATAGAGCCCAATAGCAAAAATCAGGTTTTGAATGAAGAATCACATTTCTTGGTAAAATCATGCAGGATTGAAATTTTTGATGGTTTTTTACTCCTCTCAACAGCCCAAACAAGTTTCTAAAAGGATGAGTTTGCAACTACTTTACTTTTGGAGAAAATTCAAAACATTCATTATTCAATAGGGCCCAAACTATCAAAAATCAGCGGTTTGAATGAACACATTTCTTGGTAGAATCATGCAGGACTGAAATTTTTGATGTTTTTCTACTCCTCTCATGAGCCCAAACAAGTCTCTAAAAGCATGAGTTTGCAACTACTTTACTTTTGGAGAAAATTCAAAACATTCACTATTCAATAGAGCCCAATAGCAAAAATCAGGTTTTGAATGAAGAATCACATTTCTTGGTAAAATCATGCAGGATTGAAATTTTTGATGGTTTTTTACTCCTCTCAACAGCCCAAACAAGTTTCTAAAAGGATGAGTTTGCAACTACTTTACTTTTGGAGAAAATTCAAAACATTCATTATTCAATAGGGCCCAAACTATCAAAAACCAGCGGTTTGAATGAACACACATTTCTTGGTAGAATCATGCAGGACTGAAATTTTTGATGTTTTTCTACTCCTCTCATGAGCCCAAACAAGTCTCTAAAAGCATGAGTTTGCAACTAATTTACTTTTGGAGAAAATTCAAAACATTCATTATTCAATAGAGCCCAATAGCAAAAACCAGCGTTTTGAATGAAGAATCACATTTCTTGGTAGAATCATGCAGGATTGAAATTTTTGATGGTTTTTTACTCCTCTCAACAGCCCAAACAAGTTTCTAAAAGGATGAGTTTGCAACTACTTTACTTTTGGAGAAAATTCAAAACATTCATTATTCAATAGGGCCCAAACTATCAAAAACCAGCCGTTTCAATGAACACACATTTCTTGGTAGAATCATGCAGGACTGAAATTTTTGATGTTTTTCTACTCCTCTCATGAGCCCAAACAAGTCTCTAAAAGCATGAGTTTGCAACTACTTTACTTTTGGAGAAAATTCAAAACATTCATTATTCAATAGGGCCCAAACTATCAAAAACCAGCGGTTTGAATGAACACACATTTCTTGGTAGAATCATGCAGGACTGAAATTTTTGATGTTTTTCTACTCCTCTCATGAGCCCAAACAAGTCTCTAAAAGCATGAGTTTGCAACTACTTTACTTTTGGAGAAAATTCAAAACATTCATTATTCAATAGAGCCCAATAGCAAAAACCAGCGTTTTGAATGAAGAATCACATTTCTTGGTAGAATCATGCAGGATTGAAATTTTTGATGGTTTTTTACTCCTCTCAACAGCCCAAACAAGTTTCTAAAAGGATGAGTTTGCAACTACTTTACTTTTGGAGAAAATTCAAAACATTCATTATTCAATAGGGCCCAAACTATCAAAAACCAGCCGTTTCAATGAACACACATGTCTTGGTAGAATCATGCAGGACTGAAATTTTTGATGTTTTTCTACTCATCTCATGAGCCCAAACAAGTCTCTAAAAGCATGAGTTTGCAACTACTTTACTTTTGGAGAAAATTCAAAACATTCATTATTCAATAAAGCCCAATAGCAAAAACCAGCGTTTTGAATGAAGAATCACATTTCTTGGTAGAATCATGCAGGATTGAAATTTTTGATGATTTTTTACTCCTCTCAACAGCCCAAACAAGTTTCTAAAAGGATGAGTTTGCAACTACTTTACTTTTGGAGAAAATTCAAAACATTCATTATTCAATAGGGCCCAAACTATCAAAAACCAGCGGTTTCAATGAACACACATTTCTTGGTAGAATCATGCAGGACTGAAATTTTTGATGTTTTTCTACTCCTCTCATGAGCCCAAACAAGTCTCTAAAAGCATGAGTTTGCAACTACTTTACTTTTGGAGAAAATTCAAAACATTCATTATTCAATAGAGCCCAATAGCAAAAACCAGCGTTTTGAATGAAGAATCACATTTCTTGGTAGAATCATGCAGGATTGAAATTTTTGATGGTTTTTTACTCCTCTCAACAGCCCAAACAAGTTTCTAAAAGGATGAGTTTGCAACTACTTTACTTTTGGAGAAAATTCAAAACATTCATTATTCAATAGGGCCCAAACTATCAAAAACCAGCGGTTTGAATGAACACATTTCTTGGTAGAATCATGCAGGACTGAAATTTTTGATGTTTTTCTACTCCTCTCATGAGCCCAAACAAGTCTCTAAAAGCATGAGTTTGCAACTACTTTACTTTTGGAGAAAATTCAAAACATTCACTATTCAATAGAGCCCAATAGCAAAAATCAGGTTTTGAATAAAGAATCACATTTCTTGGTAAAATCATGCAGGATTGAAATTTTTGATGGTTTTTTACTCCTCTCAACAGCCCAAACAAGTTTCTAAAAGGATGAGTTTGCAACTACTTTACTTTTGGAGAAAATTCAAAACATTCATTATTCAATAGGGCCCAAACTATCAAAAACCAGCGGTTTGAATGAACACACATTTCTTGGTAGAATCATGCAGGACTGAAATTTTTGATGTTTTTCTACTCCTCTCATGAGCCCAAACAAGACTCTAAAAGCATGAGTTTGCAACTACTTTACTTTTGGAGAAAATTCAAAACATTCATTATTCAATAGAGCCCAATAGCAAAAACCAGCGTTTTGAATGAAGAATCACATTTCTTGGTAGAATCATGCAGGATTGAAATTTTTGATGGTTTTTTACTCCTCTCAACAGCCCAAACAAGTTTCTAAAAGGATGAGTTTGCAACTACTTTACTTTTGGAGAAAATTCAAAACATTCATTATTCAATAGGGCCCAAACTATCAAAAACCAGCGGTTTCAATG
Source organism: Dendrobates tinctorius (assembly GCF_039654945.1). Lineage (NCBI taxonomy): Eukaryota > Metazoa > Chordata > Amphibia > Anura > Dendrobatidae > Dendrobates > Dendrobates tinctorius. Next base: position 93,784,719 of record NW_027361687.1, on the reverse strand, counting down.
AACACACATTTCTTGGTAGAATCATGCAGGACTGAAATTTTTGATGTTTTTCTACTCCTCTCATGAGCCCAAACAAGTCTCTAAAAGCATGAGTTTGCAACTACTTTACTTTTGGAGAAAATTCAAAACATTCACTATTCAATAGAGCCCAATAGCAAAAATCAGGTTTTGAATGAAGAATCACATTTCTTGGTAGAATCATGCAGGATTGAAATTTTTGATGGTTTTTTACTCCTCTCAACAGCCCAAACAAGTTTCTAAAAGGATGAGTTTGCAACTACTTTACTTTTGGAGAAAATTCAAAACATTCATTATTCAATAGGGTCCAAACTATCAAAAACCAGCGGTTTCAATGAACACACATTTCTTGGTAGAATCATGCAGGACTGAAATTTTTGATGTTTTTCTACTCCTCTCATGAGCCCAAACAAGTCTCTAAAAGCATGAGTTTGCAACTACTTTACTTTTGGAGAAAATTCAAAACATTCACTATTCAATAGAGCCCAATAGCAAAAATCAGGTTTTGAATGAAGAATCACATTTCTTGGTAAAATCATGCAGGATTGAAATTTTTGATGGTTTTTTACTCCTCTCAACAGCCCAAACAAGTTTCTAAAAGGATGAGTTTGCAACTACTTTACTTTTGGAGAAAATTCAAAACATTCCTTATTCAATAGGGCCCAAACTATCAAAAACCAGCGGTTTGAATGAACACACATTTCTTGGTAGAATCATGCAGGACTGAAATTTTTGATGTTTTTCTACTCCTCTCATGAGCCCAAACAAGTCTCTAAAAGCATGAGTTTGCAACTACTTTACTTTTGGAGAAAATTCAAAACATTCATTATTCAATAGAGCCCAATAGCAAAAACCAGCGTTTTGAATGAAGAATCACATTTCTTGGTAGAATCATGCAGGATTGAAATTTTTGATGGTTTTTTACTCCTCTCAACAGCCCAAACAAGTTTCTAAAAGGATGAGTTTGCAACTACTTTACTTTTGGAGAAAATTCAAAACATTCATTATTCAATAGGGCCCAAACTATCAAAAACCAGCGGTTTCAATGAACACACATTTCTTGGTAGAATCATGCAGGACTGAAATTTTTGATGTTTTTCTACTCCTCTCATGAGCCCAAACAAGTCTCTAAAAGCATTAGTTTGCAACTACTTTACTTTTGGAGAAAATTCAAAACATTCATTATTCAATAGGGCCCAAACTATCAAAAACCGGCGGTTTGAATGAACACACATTTCTTGGTAGAATCATGCAGGACTGAAATTTTTGATGTTTTTCTACTCCTCTCATGAGCCCAAACAAGTCTCTAAAAGCATGAGTTTGCAACTACTTTACTTTTGGAGAAAATTCAAAACATTCATTATTCAATAGAGCCCAATAGCAAAAACCAGCGTTTTGAATGAAGAATCACATTTCTTGGTAGAATCATGCAGGATTGAAATTTTTGATGGTTTTTTACTCTTCTCAACAGCCTAAACAAGTTTCTAAAAGGATGAGTTTGCAACTACTTTACTTTTGGAGAAAATTCAAAACATTCATTATTCAATAGGGCCCAAACTATCAAAAACCAGCCGTTTCAATGAACACACATGTCTTGGTAGAATCATGCAGGACTGAAATTTTTGATGTTTTTCTACTCATCTCATGAGCCCAAACAAGTCTCTAAAAGCATGAGTTTGCAACTACTTTACTTTTGGAGAAAATTCAAAACATTCATTATTCAATAGAGCCCAATAGCAAAAACCAGCGTTTTGAATGAAGAATCACATTTCTTGGTAGAATCATGCAGGATTGAAATTTTTGATGATTTTTTACTCCTCTCAACAGCCCAAACAAGTTTCTAAAAGGATGAGTTTGCAACTACTTTACTTTTGGAGAAAATTCAAAACATTCATTATTCAATAGGGCCCAAACTATCAAAAACCAGCGGTTTCAATGAACACACATTTCTTGGTAGAATCATGCAGGACTGAAATTTTTGATGTTTTTCTACTCCTCTCATGAGCCCAAACAAGTCTCTAAAAGCATGAGTTTGCAACTACTTTACTTTTGGAGAAAATTCAAAACATTCATTATTCAATAGAACCCAATAGCAAAAACCAGCGTTTTGAATGAAGAATCACATTTCTTGGTAGAATCATGCAGGATTGAAATTTTTGATGGTTTTTTACTCCTCTCAACAGCCCAAACAAGTTTCTAAAAGGATGAGTTTGCAACTACTTTACTTTTGGAGAAAATTCAAAACATTCACTATTCAATAGGGCCCAAACTATCAAAAACCAGCGGTTTCAATGAACACACATTTCTTGGTAGAATCATGCAGGACTGAAATTTTTGATGTTTTTCTACTCCTCTCATGAGCCCAAACAAGTCTCTAAAAGCATGAGTTTGCAACTACTTTACTTTTGGAGAAAATTCAAAACATTCATTATTCAATAGGGCCCAAACTATCAAAAACCAGCGGTTTGAATGAACACACATTTCTTGGTAGAATCATGCAGGACTGAAATTTTTGATGTTTTTCTACTCATCTCATGAGCCCAAACAAATCTCTAAAAGCATGAGTTTGCAACTACTTTACTTTTGGAGAAAATTCAAAACATTCATTATTCAATAGAGCCCAATAGCAAAAACCAGCGTTTTGAATGAAGAATCACATTTCTTGGTAGAATCATGCAGGATTGAAATTTTTGATGGTTTTTTACTCCTCTCAACAGCCCAAACAAGTTTCTAAAAGGAAGAGTTTGCAACTACTTTACTTTTGGAGAAAACTCAAAACATTCATTATTCAATAGGGCCCAAACTATCAAAAACCAGCCGTTTCAATGAACACACATGTCTTGGTAGAATCATGCAGGACTGAAATTTTTGATGTTTTTCTACTCATCTCATGAGCCCAAACAAGTCTCTAAAAGCATGAGTTTGCAACTACTTTACTTTTGGCGAAAATTCAAAACATTCATTATTCAATAGAGCCCAATAGCAAAAACCAGCGTTTTGAATGAAGAATCACATTTCTTGGTAGAATCATGCAGGATTGAAATTTTTGATGGTTTTTTACTCCTCTCAACAGCCCAAACAAGTTTCTAAAAGGATGAGTTTGCAACTACTTTACTTTTGGAGAAAATTCAAAACATTCATTATTCAATAGGGCCCAAACTATCAAAAATCAGCGGTTTGAATGAACACATTTCTTGGTAGAATCATGCAGGACTGAAATTTTTGATGTTTTTCTACTCCTCTCATGAGCCCAAACAAGTCTCTAAAAGCATGAGTTTGCAACTACTTTACTTTTGGAGAAAATTCAAAACATTCACTATTCAATAGAGCCCAATAGCAAAAATCAGGTTTTGAATGAAGAATCACATTGCTTGGTAAAATCATGCAGGATTGAAATTTTTGATGGTTTTTTACTCCTCTCAACAGCCCAAACAAGTTTCTAAAAGGATGAGTTTGCAACTACTTTACTTTTGGAGAAAATTCAAAACATTCATTATTCAATAGGGCCCAAACTATCAAAAATCAGCGGTTTGAATGAACACATTTCTTGGTAGAATCATGCAGGACTGAAATTTTTGATGTTTTTCTACTCCTCTCATGAGCCCAAACAAGTCTCTAAAAGCATGAGTTTGCAACTACTTTACTTTTGGAGAAAATTCAAAACATTCACTATTCAATAGAGCCCAATAGCAAAAATCAGGTTTTGAATGAAGAATCACATTTCTTGGTAAAATCATGCAGGATTGAAATTTTTGATGGTTTTTTACTCCTCTCAACAGCCCAAACAAGTTTCAAAAAGGATGAGTTTGCAACTACTTTACTTTTGGAGAAAATTCAAAACATTCATTATTCAATAGGGCCCAAACTATCAAAAACCAGCGGTTTGAATGAACACACATTTCTTGGTAGAATCATGCAGGACTGAAATTTTTGATGTTTTTCTACTCCTCTCATGAGCCCAAACAAGTCTCTAAAAGCATGAGTTTGCAACTACTTTACTTTTGGAGAAAATTCAAAACATTCATTATTCAATAGAGCCCAATAGCAAAAACCAGCGTTTTGATTGAAGAATCACATTTCTTGGTAGAATCATGCAGGATTGAAATTTTTGATGGTTTTTTACTCCTCTCAACAGCCCAAACAAGTTTCTAAAAGGATGAGTTTGCAACTACTTTACTTTTGGAGAAAATTCAAAACATTCATTATTCAATAGGGCCCAAACTATCAAAAACCAGCCGTTTCAATGAACACACATTTCTTGGTAGAATCATGCAGGACTGAAATTTTTGATGTTTTTCTACTCCTCTCATGAGCCCAAACAAGTCTCTAAAAGCATGAGTTTGCAACTACTTTACTTTTGGAGAAAATTCAAAACATTCATTATTCAATAGGGCCCAAACTATCAAAAACCAGCGGTTTGAATGAACACACATTTCTTGGTAGAATCATGCAGGACTGAAATTTTTGATGTTTTTCTACTCCTCTCATGAGCCCAAACAAGTCTCTAAAAGCATGAGTTTGCAACTACTTTACTTTTGGAGAAAATTCAAAACATTCATTATTCAATAGAGCCCAATAGCAAAAACCAGCGTTTTGAATGAAGAATCACATTTCTTGGTAGAATCATGCAGGATTGAAATTTTTGAAGGTTTTTTACTCCTCTCAACAGCCCAAACAAGTTTCTAAAAGGATGAGTTTGCAACTACTTTACTTTTGGAGAAAATTCAAAACATTCATTATTCAATAGGGCCCAAACTATCAAAAACCAGCCGTTTCAATGAACACACATGTCTTGGTAGAATCATGCAGGACTGAAATTTTTGATGTTTTTCTACTCATCTCATGAGCCCAAAGAAGTCTCTAAAAGCATGAGTTTGCAACTACTTTACTTTTGGAGAAAATTCAAAACATTCATTATTCAATAGAGCCCAATAGCAAAAACCAGCGTTTTGAATGAAGAATCACATTTCTTGGTAGAATCATGCAGGATTGAAATTTTTGATGATTTTTTACTCCTCTCAACAGCCCAAACAAGTTTCTAAAAGGATGAGTTTGCAACTACTTTACTTTTGGAGAAAATTCAAAACATTCATTATTCAATAGGGCCCAAACTATCAAAAACCAGCGGTTTCAATGAACACACATTTCTTGGTAGAATCATGCAGGACTGAAATTTTTGATGCTTTTCTACTCCTCTCATGAGCCCAAACAAGTCTCTAAAAGCATGAGTTTGCAACTACTTTACTTTTGGAGAAAATTCAAAACATTCATTATTCAATAAAGCCCAATAGCAAAAACCAGCGTTTTGAATGAAGAATCACATTTCTTGGTAGAATCATGCAGGATTGAAATTTTTGATGGTTTTTTACTCCTCTCAACAGCCCAAACAAGTTTCTAAAAGGATGAGTTTGCAACTACTTTACTTTTGGAGAAAATTCAAAACATTCATTATTCAATAGGGCCCAAACTATCAAAAACCAGCGGTTTGAATGAACACATTTCTTGGTAGAATCATGCAGGACTGAAATTTTTGATGTTTTTCTACTCCTCTCATGAGCCCAAACAAGTCTCTAAAAGCATGAGTTTGCAACTACTTTACTTTTGGAGAAAATTCAAAACATTCACTATTCAATAGAGCCCAATAGCAAAAATCAGGTTTTGAATAAAGAATCACATTTCTTGGTAAAATCATGCAGGATTGAAATTTTTGATGGTTTTTTACTCCTCTCAACAGCCCAAACAAGTTTCTAAAAGGATGAGTTTGCAACTACTTTACTTTTGGAGAAAATTCAAAACATTCATTATTCAATAGGGCCCAAACTATCAAAAACCAGCGGTTTGAATGAACACACATTTCTTGGTAGAATCATGCAGGACTGAAATTTTTGATGTTTTTCTACTCCTCTCATGAGCCCAAACAAGTCTCTAAAAGCATGAGTTTGCAACTACTTTACTTTTGGAGAAAATTCAAAACATTCATTATTCAATAGAGCCCAATAGCAAAAACCAGCGTTTTGAATGAAGAATCACATTTCTTGGTAGAATCATGCAGGATTGAAATTTTTGATGGTTTTTTACTCCTCTCAACAGCCCAAACAAGTTTCTAAAAGGATGAGTTTGCAACTACTTTACTTTTGGAGAAAATTCAAAACACTCATTATTCAATAGGGCCCAAACTATCAAAAACCAGCCGTTTCAATGAACACACATGTCTTGGTAGAATCATGCAGGACTGAAATTTTTGATGTTTTTCTACTCATCTCATGAGCCCAAACAAGTCTCTAAAAGCATGAGTTTGCAACTACTTTACTTTTGGAGAAAATTCAAAACATTCATTATTCAATAGAGCCCAATAGCAAAAACCAGCGTTTTGAATGAAGAATCACATTTCTTGGTAGAATCATGCAGGATTGAAATTTTTGATGATTTTTTACTCCTCTCAACAGCCCAAACAAGTTTCTAAAAGGATGAGTTTGCAACTACTTTACTTTTGGAGAAAATTCAAAACATTCATTATTCAATAGGGCCCAAACTATCAAAAACCAGCGGTTTCAATGAACACACATTTCTTGGTAGAATCATGCAGGACTGAAATTTTTGATGTTTTTCTACTCCTCTCATGAGCCCAAACAAGTCTCTAAAAGCATGAGTTTGCAACTACTTTACTTTTGGAGAAAATTCAAAACATTCATTATTCAATAGAGCCCAATAGCAAAAACCAGCGTTTTGAATGAAGAATCACATTTCTTGGTAGAATCATGCAGGATTGAAATTTTTGATGGTTTTTTACTCCTCTCAACAGCCCAAACAAGTTTCTAAAAGGATGAGTTTGCAACTACTTTACTTTTGGAGAAAATTCAAAACATTCATTATTCAATAGGGCCCAAACTATCAAAAACCAGCGGTTTCAATGAACACACATTTCTTGGTAGAATCATGCAGGACTGAAATTTTTGATGTTTTTCTACTCCTCTCATGAGCCCAAACAAGTCTCTAAAAGCATGAGTTTGCAACTACTTTACTTTTGGAGAAAATTCAAAACATTCATTATTCAATAGGGCCCAAACTATCAAAAACCAGCGGTTTGAATGAACACACATTTCTTGGTAGAATCATGCAGGACTGAAATTTTTGATGTTTTTCTACTCCTCTCATGAGCCCAAACAAATCTCTAAAAGCATGAGTTTGCAACTACTTTACTTTTGGAGAAAATTCAAAACATTCATTATTCAATAGAGCCCAATAGCAAAAACCAGCGTTTTGAATGAAGAATCACATTTCTTGGTAGAATCATGCAGGATTGAAATTTTTGATGGTTTTTTACTCCTCTCAACAGCCCAAACAAGTTTCTAAAAGGAAGAGTTTGCAACTACTTTACTTTTGGAGAAAATTCAAAACATTCATTATTCAATAGGGCCCAAACTATCAAAAACCAGCCGTTTCAATGAACACACATGTCTTGGTAGAATCATGCAGGACTGAAATTTTTGATGTTTTTCTACTCATCTCATGAGCCCAAACAAGTCTCTAAAAGCATGAGTTTGCAACTACTTTACTTTTGGCGAAAATTCAAAACATTCATTATTCAATAGAGCCCAATAGCAAAAACCAGCGTTTTGAATGAAGAATCACATTTCTTGGTAGAATCATGCAGGATTGAAATTTTTGATGGTTTTTTACTCCTCTCAACAGCCCAAACAAGTTTCTAAAAGGATGAGTTTGCAACTACTTTACTTTTGGAGAAAATTCAAAACATTCATTATTCAATAGGGCCCAAACTATCAAAAATCAGCGGTTTGAATGAACACATTTCTTGGTAGAATCATGCAGGACTGAAATTTTTGATGTTTTTCTACTCCTCTCATGAGCCCAAACAAGTCTCTAAAAGCATGAGTTTGCAACTACTTTACTTTTGGAGAAAATTCAAAACATTCACTATTCAATAGAGCCCAATAGCAAAAATCAGGTTTTGAATGAAGAATCACATTTCTTGGTAAAATCATGCAGGATTGAAATTTTTGATGGTTTTTTACTCCTCTCAACAGCCCAAACAAGTTTCTAAAAGGATGAGTTTGCAACTACTTTACTTTTGGAGAAAATTCAAAACATTCATTATTCAATAGGGCCCAAACTATCAAAAACCAGCGGTTTGAATGAACACACATTTCTTGGTAGAATCATGCAGGACTGAAATTTTTGATGTTTTTCTACTCCTCTCATGAGCCCAAACAAGTCTCTAAAAGCATGAGTTTGCAACTACTTTACTTTTGGAGAAAATTCAAAACATTCATTATTCAATAGAGCCCAATAGCAAAAACCAGCGTTTTGAATGAAGAATCACATTTCTTGGTAGAATCATGCAGGATTGAAATTTTTGATGGTTTTTTACTCCTCTCAACAGCCCAAACAAGTTTCTAAAAGGATGAGTTTGCAACTACTTTACTTTTGGAGAAAATTCAAAACATTCATTATTCAATAGGGCCCAAACTATCAAAAACCAGCCGTTTCAATGAACACACATTTCTTGGTAGAATCATGCAGGACTGAAATTTTTGATGTTTTTCTACTCCTCTCATGAGCCCAAACAAGTCTCTAAAAGCATGAGTTTGCAACTGCTTTACTTTTGGAGAAAATTCAAAACATTCATTATTCAATAGGGCCCAAACTATCAAAAACCAGCGGTTTGAATGAACACACATTTCTTGGTAGAATCATGCAGGACTGAAATTTTTGATGTTTTTCTACTCCTCTCATGAGCCCAAACAAGTCTCTAAAAGCATGAGTTTGCAACTACTTTACTTTTGGAGAAAATTCAAAACATTCATTATTCAATAGAGCCCAATAGCAAAAACCAGCGTTTTGAATGAAGAATCACATTTCTTGGTAGAATCATGCAGGATTGAAATTTTTGATGGTTTTTTACTCCTCTCAACAGCCCAAACAAGTTTCTAAAAGGATGAGTTTGCAACTACTTTACTTTTGGAGAAAATTCAAAACATTCATTATTCAATAGGGCCCAAACTATCAAAAACCAGCCGTTTCAATGAACACACATGTCTTGGTAGAATCATGCAGGACTGAAATTTTTGATGTTTTTCTACTCATCTCATGAGCCCAAACAAGTCTCTAAAAGCATGAGTTTGCAACTACTTTACTTTTGGAGAAAATTCAAAACATTCATTATTCAATAGAGCCCAATAGCAAAAACCAGCGTTTTGAATGAAGAATCACATTTCTTGGTAGAATCATGCAGGATTGAAATTTTTGATGATTTTTTACTCCTCTCAACAGCCCAAACAAGTTTCTAAAAGGATGAGTTTGCAACTACTTTACTTTTGGAGAAAATTCAAAACATTCATTATTCAATAGGGCCCAAACTATCAAAAACCAGCGGTTTCAATGAACACACATTTCTTGGTAGAATCATGCAGGACTGAAATTTTTGATGCTTTTCTACTCCTCTCATGAGCCCAAACAAGTCTCTAAAAGCATGAGTTTGCAACTACTTTACTTTTGGAGAAAATTCAAAACATTCATTATTCAATAGAGCCCAATAGCAAAAACCAGCGTTTTGAATGAAGAATCACATTTCTTGGTAGAATCATGCAGGATTGAAATTTTTGATGGTTTTTTACTCCTCTCAACAGCCCAAACAAGTTTCTAAAAGGATGAGTTTGCAACTACTTTACTTTTGGAGAAAATTCAAAACATTCATTATTCAATAGGGCCCAAACTATCAAAAACCAGCGGTTTGAATGAACACATTTCTTGGTAGAATCATGCAGGACTGAAATTTTTGATGTTTTTCTACTCCTCTCATGAGCCCAAACAAGTCTCTAAAAGCATGAGTTTGCAACTACTTTACTTTTGGAGAAAATTCAAAACATTCACTATTCAATAGAGCCCAATAGCAAAAATCAGGTTTTGAATAAAGAATCACATTTCTTGGTAAAATCATGCAGGATTGAAATTTTTGATGGTTTTTTACTCCTCTCAACAGCCCAAACAAGTTTCTAAAAGGATGAGTTTGCAACTACTTTACTTTTGGAGAAAATTCAAAACACTCATTATTCAATAGGACCCAAACTATCAAAAACCAGCCGTTTCAATGAACACACATTTCTTGGTAGAATCATGCAGGACTGAAATTTTTGATGTTTTTCTACTCCTCTCATGAGCCCAAACAAGTCTCTAAAAGCATGAGTTTGCAACTACTTTACTTTTGGAGAAAATTCAAAACATTCATTATTCAATAGGGCCCAAACTATCAAAAACCAGCGGTTTGAATGAACACACATTTCTTGGTAGAATCATGCAGGACTGAAATTTTTGATGTTTTTCTACTCCTCTCATGAGCCCAAACAAGTCTCTAAAAGCATGAGTTTGCAACTACTTTACTTTTGGAGAAAATTCAAAACATTCATTATTCAATAGAGCCCAATAGCAAAAACCAGCGTTTTGAATGAAGAATCACATTTCTTGGTAGAATCATGCAGGATTGAAATTTTTGATGGTTTTTTACTCCTCTCAACAGCCCAAACAAGTTTCTAAAAGGATGAGTTTGCAACTACTTTACTTTTGGAGAAAATTCAAAACATTCATTATTCAATAGGGCCCAAACTATCAAAAACCAGCCGTTTCAATGAACACACATGTCTTGGTAGAATCATGCAGGACTGAAATTTTTGATGTTTTTCTACTCATCTCATGAGCCCAAACAAGTCTCTAAAAGCATGAGTTTGCAACTACTTTACTTTTGGAGAAAATTCAAAACATTCATTATTCAATAGAGCCCAATAGCAAAAACCAGCGTTTTGAATGAAGAATCACATTTCTTGGTAGAATCATGCAGGATTGAAATTTTTGATGATTTTTTACTCCTCTCAACAGCCCAAACAAGTTTCTAAAAGGATGAGTTTGCAACTACTTTACTTTTGGAGAAAATTCAAAACATTCATTATTCAATAGGGCCCAAACTATCAAAAACCAGCGGTTTCAATGAACACACATTTCTTGGTAGAATCATGCAGGACTGAAATTTTTGATGTTTTTCTACTCCTCTCATGAGCCCAAACAAGTCTCTAAAAGCATGAGTTTGCAACTACTTTACTTTTGGAGAAAATTCAAAACATTTATTATTCAATAGAGCCCAATAGCAAAAACCAGCGTTTTGAATGAAGAATCACATTTCTTGGTAGAATCATGCAGGATTGAAATTTTTGATGGTTTTTTACTCCTCTCAACAGCCCAAACAAGTTTCTAAAAGGATGAGTTTGCAACTACTTTACTTTTGGAGAAAATTCAAAACATTCATTATTCAATAGGGCCCAAACTATCAAAAACCAGCGGTTTGAATGAACACACATTTCTTGGTAGAATCATGCAGGACTGAAATTTTTGATGTTTTTCTACTCCTCTCATGAGCCCAAACAAGTATCTAAAAGCATGAGTTTGCAACTACTTTACTTTTGGAGAAAATTCAAAACATTCATTATTCAATAGAGCCCAATAGCAAAAACCAGCGTTTTGAATGAAGAATCACATTTCTTGGTAGAATCATGCAGGATTGAAATTTTTGATGTTTTTTTACTCCTCTCAACAGCCCAAACAAGTTTCTAAAAGGATGAGTTTGCAACTACTTTACTTTTGGAGAAAATTCAAAACATTCATTATTCAATAGGGCCCAAACTATCAAAAACCAGCCGTTTCAATGAACACACATGTCTTGGTAGAATCATGCAGGACTGAAATTTTTGATGTTTTTCTACTCATCTCATGAGCCCAAACAAGTCTCTAAAAGCATGAGTTTGCAACTACTTTACTTTTGGAGAAAATTCAAAACATTCATTATTCAATAGAGCCCAATAGCAAAAACCAGCGTTTTGAATGAAGAATCACATTTCTTGGTAGAATCATGCAGGATTGAAATTTTTGATGGTTTTTTACTCCTCTCAACAGCCCAAACAAGTTTCTAAAAGGATGAGTTTGCAACTACTTTACTTTTGGAGAAAATTCAAAACATTCATTATTCAATAGGGCCCAAACTATCAAAAACCAGCCGTTTCAATGAACACACATGTTTTGGTAGAATCATGCAGGACTGAAATTTTTGATGTTTTTCTACTCATCTCATGAGCCCAAACAAGTCTCTAAAAGCATGAGTTTGCAACTACTTTACTTTTGGAGAAAATTCAAAACATTCATTATTCAATAGGGCCCAAACTATCAAAAACCAGCGGTTTCAATGAACACACATGTCTTGGTAGAATCATGCAGGACTGAAATTTTTGATGTTTTTCTACTCCTCTCATGAGCCCAAACAAGTCTCTAAAAGCATGAGTTTGCAACTACTTTACTTTTGGAGAAAATTCAAAACATTCATTATTCAATAGAGCCCAATAGCAAAAACCAGCGTTTTGAATGAAGAATCACAATTCTTTTTAGAATCATGCAGGATTGAAATTTTTGATGGTTTTTTACTCCTCTCAACAGCCCAAACAAGTTTCTAAAAGGATGAGTTTGCAACTACTTTACTTTTGGAGAAAATTCAAAACATTCATTATTCAATAGGGCCCAAACTATCAAAAACCAGCGGTTTCAATGAACACACATTTCTTGGTAGAATCATGCAGGACTGAAATTTTTGATGTTTTTCTACTCCTCTCATGAGCCCAAACAAGTCTCTAAAAGCATGAGTTTGCAACTACTTTACTTTTGGAGAAAATTCAAAACATTCATTAATCAATAGGGCCCAAACTATCAAAAACCAGCGGTTTGAATGAACACACATTTCTTGGTAGAATCTTGCAGGACTGAAATTTTTGATGTTTTTCTACTCCTCTCATGAGCCCAAACAAGTCTCTAAAAGCATGAGTTTGCAACTACTTTACTTTTGGAGAAAATTCAAAACATTCATTATTCAATAGAGCCCAATAGCAAAAACCAGCGTTTTGAATGAAGAATCACATTTCTTGGTAGAATCATGCAGGATTGAAATTTTTGATGGTTTTTTACTCCTCTCAACAGCCCAAACAAGTTTCTAAAAGGATGAGTTTGCAACTACTTTACTTTTGGAGAAAATTCAAAACATTCATTATTCAATAGGGCCCAAACTATCAAAAACCAGCCGTTTCAATGAACACACATGTTTTGGTAGAATCATGCAGGACTGAAATTTTTGATGTTTTTCTACTCATCTCATGAGCCCAAACAAGTCTCTAAAAGCATGAGTTTGCAACTACTTTACTTTTGGAGAAAATTCAAAACATTCATTATTCAATAGGGCCCAAACTATCAAAAACCAGCGGTTTCAATGAACACACATGTCTTGGTAGAATCATGCAGGACTGAAATTTTTGATGTCTTTCTACTCCTCTCATGAGCCCAAACAAGTCTCTAAAAGCATGAGTTTGCAACTACTTTACTTTTGGAGAAAATTCAAAACATTCATTATTCAATAGAGCCCAATAGCAAAAACCAGCGTTTTGAATGAAGAATCACATTTCTTGGTAGAATCATGCAGGATTGAAATTTTTGATGGTTTTTTACTCCTCTCAACAGCCCAAACAAGTTTCTAAAAGGATGAGTTTGCAACTACTTTACTTTTGGAGAAAATTCAAAACATTCATTATTCAATAGGGCCCAAACTATCAAAAACCAGCGGTTTCAATGAACACACATTTCTTGGTAGAATCATGCAGGACTGAAATTTTTGATGTTCTTCTACTCCTCTCATGAGCCCAAACAAGTCTCTAAAAGCATGAGTTTGCAACTACTTTACTTTTGGAGAAAATTCAAAACATTCATTATTCAATAGGGCCCAAACTATCAAAAACCAGCGGTTTGAATGAACACACATTTCTTGGTAGAATCATGCAGGACTGAAATTTTTGATGTTTTTCTACTCCTCTCATGAGCCCAAACAAGTCTCTAAAAGCATGAGTTTGCAACTACTTTACTTTTGGAGAAAATTCAAAACATTCATTATTCAATAGAGCCCAATAGCAAAAACCAGCGTTTTGAATGAAGAATCACATTTCTTGGTAGAATCATGCAGGATTGAAATTTTTGATGGTTTTTTACTCCTCTCAACAGCCCAAACAAGTTTCTAAAAGGATGAGTTTGCAACTACTTTACTTTTGGAGAAAATTCAAAACATTCATTATTCAATAGGGCCCAAACTATCAAAAACCAGCGGTTTCAATGAACACACATTTCTTGGTAGAATCATGCAGGACTGAAATTTTTGATGTTTTTCTACTCCTCTCATGAGCCCAAACAAGTCTCTAAAAGCATGAGTTTGCAACTACTTTACTTTTGGAGAAAATTCAAAACATTCATTATTCAATAGGGCCCAAACTATCAAAAACCAGCGGTTTGAATGAACACACATTTCTTGGTAGAATCATGCAGGACTGAAATTTTTGATGTTTTTCTACTCCTCTCATGAGCCCAAACAAGTCTCTAAAAGCATGAGTTTGCAACTACTTTACTTTTGGAGAAAATTCAAAACATTCATTATTCAATAGAGCCCAATAGCAAAAACCAGCGTTTTGAATGAAGAATCACATTTCTTGGTAGAATCATGCAGGATTGAAATTTTTGATGGTTTTTTACTCCTCTCAACAGCCCAAACAAGTTTCTAAAAGGATGAGTTTGCAACTACTTTACTTTTGGAGAAAATTCAAAACATTCATTATTCAATAGGGCCCAAACTATCAAAAACCAGCCGTTTCAATGAACACACATGTTTTGGTAGAATCATGCAGGACTGAAATTTTTGATGTTTTTCTACTCATCTCATGAGCCCAAACAAGTCTCTAAAAGCATGAGTTTGCAACTACTTTACTTTTGGAGAAAATTCAAAACATTCATTATTCAATAGGGCCCAAACTATCAAAAACCAGCGGTTTCAATGAACACACATGTCTTGGTAGAATCATGCAGGACTGAAATTTTTGATGTTTTTCTACTCCTCTCATGAGCCCAAACAAGTCTCTAAAAGCATGAGTTTGCAACTACTTTACTTTTGGAGAAAATTCAAAACATTCATTATTCAATAGAGCCCAATAGCAAAAACCAGCGTTTTGAATGAAGAATCACATTTCTTGGTAGAATCATGCAGGATTGAAATTTTTGATGGTTTTTTACTCCTCTCAACAGCCCAAACAAGTTTCTAAAAGGATGAGTTTGCAACTACTTTACTTTTGGAGAAAATTCAAAACATTCATTATTCAATAGGGCCCAAACTATCAAAAACCAGCGGTTTCAATGAACACACATTTCTTGGTAGAATCATGCAGGACTGAAATTTTTGATGTTTTTCTACTCCTCTCATGAGCCCAAACAAGTCTCTAAAAGCATGTGTTTGCGGGGGCGTGGCCTGGAGCTCGATGGAGGAGGACGCTTGAGCTCAGAGCTCCCATGAATCCTATCTACAAAGCGACATAATTGCTTAAGAAGACTCTTATTCATCAGAAGACCTTTGGAATTGGATTCTTATCTTTATTGTGAACATTTTGACACCTCCCTGGAAGGAATCCACTGTATACTTAAGATAATACAGCCTTTGGAAGTGAGAGGTGAGGAGAAAGCCGCCAGTGACTCAGCAGATTTTCCCTGTGCTTGGCCCCAGGAACCGCCATTGTTTAGATCCGAGGTGTGAACCGCCATTGTTTACATCTGAGGTGAGAACTGCAGGAGATCCTGTGAGGCAGCTGCTGGTCCCTGATCTGACACTGAAGAAGCCTTGGTGTTCCTGAATCATTAGAGGGTCCGCTGTCAGGCTGCTGGAGACCTGGATCTGCGCAACTTGCTGCCGCTCAGCTGCAGAAGAGTAAAGGAGCTGACGGCGCCGGAGAGCGACGTGGCGGGAACTGGTGGGCACGGAGCCGCATGGAAGAGGCTGTCATCAGGGAAAGTGGACGTGGATCTGGTCCTTCTTGCTGCCTCGGCTGAGGCATACATTTACTGTTCGGCGCATCGGTGAGTGCGGAGAAGAGGGGGAGCGCCGCGCCTGATTTTAAATCTGCTTGGCGGGAGGGTTTCTGGTCATTGGCGGTCTGAGAGGAGAAGCTGTTGCTGGAGGCATTCTTAATAGAGGAAAATTGGAATTGCCTACAGTTTTTTCCGGTGCTGATTGGAGATCATTGCCGTTCTCTGATCAGAGATTTTGGGAGATCCAAGGAACGCGGTTGGCTAATTAAGCTGAAGATTTGATAATCTTTTTATAATAAGAAGAAGTTACAGCGGTCCTAGACCCCGGTTTTAGCCGGGTACAGCTGGAGATTAAAGCTGATTATAAAGAAGGAATTTGCCACCCTTTATTGTTTGTTTTGACTCTGGAGATCGACCCTTTAATACGCTAAGGGTTAAGAGACGGCTACATTCATACAAGAAGAAGCAGAGGAGAATTAGTGTAATTTGACTTTGTTTTTGGCGGACATTTGATCACAGCCTAACGGTGACCTGAGGGAAGGAGTACCGTTGACCCCTACTACTTGGAGAATATTATAATCGTTGGGTGAGAAGAAGTTTGTTGCTTTCTGAACTCGTTGTTAATCTCTTGGGGGATGGTGAAATCCTAATTATTTGTAAATAAGAAAGATCGATAGTAATATAGGGGGAAAATATCTGAATAGTGGTATATCAATAAGTCTGTGCTTGTGTATTATTGAAGTGCACCCTTGGATTAGAGGTGGATTACATAGAAGCTAATTCATGTGTCTTGTTTTGACAATATACTAAAGCATTGGAGGAGGATATTTAAGGAAATAGCTAACCTATACATTCCTAGATGGGAAAACATAGAGCTTATACTATTTTTTTTTAATATTACTGATTGTGTGCTCTTTTCTTCTCTGTCTATAACACTTAATGCATTTGAGGCTATATAGGTAGTGTTTGGACAGGAGTGTATGATGTGCTATTGTTCTTTATAGGTTTATGTCACGGAGGACATGACGTCTCTATTGCTATATTGAACTATTATCACAATTGAAGTGGTTACATTACTACTCTATTTAAATTTCTATTCTTATCTTAGCTTGCGATCCAAACCCTACTAAAACGGTAATAAAATTCAACTTAATTACAATAATAATAAATCAGAGGTGGTAATATAAGAGCATATAGGGGTTTAACACATTTCCTCTACCTTTGTTCCGGTATTCTTTTACTATGGCATCTAATTTGAAATCTAAATTGCCTACTAGTAAAAATCAGAAATCTACGAATGCTTCAAGTCAGAGAATTTATACTGAATCTGTTAATCTATTAAGTCCAATTAAATCTAGATCCCCTCTAAAAAGGGAGGAAACTATTTCATCCAGAAATATGTCTCACAGTTCTTCTAATAAGGCTATTCAGGAGGACTCGGGTCAAAAGACTGTATCTTCTGACCCCCGTACTCTATCTTTCACTTCCTCCCAAGTTTTTGATAATAAAGGAACCTCAAAACTTTCTTTTCAGGATGAGGAAAGTAAAATGGACATGTCCAAATCTCATAAGAGAAGAATTCCAGAAAGTGAAACTGTGAGAACAGAGGCAGTAGATTTAGACTCTAATACTTCATCTGATGATTATTCTCCAAATAGCACCCCAGTTAAACAACTCTCTAAAAAAGGCTGTCCGGAGCCGTCTTCCACTGACTCTCCGAATCCTCATGACTTTGATTTTAAAACCCTGTTGAATTCTGATAGGCGAGTCACTGAGGGTTCGCTTGCTGGCTTCCTCATATCTTTTCAAGAATCCACTAATCAATCTAATCAACTCATGCATAAGTCTATCAATGCAATCAATGCATCGATTAAAGTGGGATTTGACTCTCACAAGAGGGATATGCAGGAGATCAGTGACAAATTCTCTCAAAGATTTGAATTAAATGAGAAAAGATTGTCAAAGGTTGAAAATAGAACAGATGACCTAGTAAAGCAAAACTCAGATTTAAAAGCTGAACTTTTATCCGTGAGGTCTAAGTTAACGGACTTAGAGGACCGGAGTAGACGGAACAATGTTAAGATTAGAGGGATACCTGAAAGCGTGATACAGAAAGACCTTTCAGATTAAACTAAAGCTACACTTAAAAAGGCTTTGCCGTCTTTAACTGATTTACAACTGATAATTGACAGGATTCACCGCCTGCCCCGCCCAAAGAATGTATCAATGGATAAACCGAGGGATACGATACTTCACTTTCACTTTTTTGAAACTAAAGAAATGATACTAAGATATATTAGAGAGAAAGGCTCTCTCCCTCCCCCTAATGACCATTTAAAATTTTTCTCTGACTTTTCAAAGTCGACTATGGAAGCTAGAAAATCGTTTAATCAAGCTACCAATGCCCTCAGGGAAATGGGGATTCCATATAAATGGGGTTTCCCAACAAAGTTACTTGTGTCACATAGGGGTAAAATTGTTCCCTTCTTTACTCCAAAGGAGGCTTTAGATTTTATACGCTGTCTAGATGAGGATCCTTTTAACAAGGATACTGGTTGAATGGGGATATATCTCTCATTGGTCTTTGTGTTACTTACAGCTAACAAAGTATTTAAATGGCTTCATGGGTTCTTGCCACTTTGGCTTTTTTTTTTTTAAGTCCCCAAAAAAGGAGATTATCACGTTCGGTGATTAACCTCCAGGAGGACTCTTCAAGTTTTGTTTATTTGTTTGTTAAAGTCTACTTATAGTTTTTTCTATATTCTTTGTTTTTTTTATTTGCTTCCTTAGATATATATATTCTATTTGAATTCAGTTCAATAGATTAAGCAATCCTAAAAATATATAAGATAACTTACTCTAATAAAAAAGGAAAGAAAATATTATGAGAATTAAAATCCTTTCACACAATGTTAAAGGACTGAACAGTCCCCATAAGCGCTATATAACTTGGAGAGAAATAAAACGGCTCCAAGCAGATGTCTCTTGTTTACAAGAGGTCAAACTAATAAAGGATATTCATCCAACCTTTCAGCATAAAGATTTTCCACACATTTTTAAAGCTCTTAATAATAATAAAAAGAGTGCGGGAGTTATAACCATTATAAACAAGAACATTCCCTTCCAATTAATTGAGGAACATCCTGACACCCAGGGAAGATTTCACATCCTCATATGTAAGTTAAATTTTAACCTTTGTACAATCGTAAATATATATGCTCCCAATAATGGTCAAATCTCCTTTTTTAATAAATTAATGCAGAAGATTGACGAAGTTAAAAAAGGCGACCTCATGCTAATAGGGGATTTTAATTTAGTTCCTGATAGAGAAATTGATTCATCGTCTTCTGCTACTTCCAAATCAGGCCGATCTCTGAAAAATTGGATAAAACAAAATGAGATGTATGACATTTTCAGATGTCTAAATACCACCTCTAGGGAGTTCACATATTACTCAGATATATACAAAACATCCTCCAGAATAGACTTATTTCTAACTAATGTTTTTTCTATTACAAAATTTAAGAAAATTGAAATTCTTGAGAAGTCTTTTTCCGACCATGCCCCTGTGCTGGCAGTATTTGAATCAGGCCCTCCAGTAGTAAACACTTTTCTTTGGAGGGTTAACCCTACCCTGTTACGTACCCCAAAGTATAGAAATATAATTACTGAAACTATTGATAATTATTTTAAAGAAAACTCTTCAGATAGTATTGATCCCTTCACATTATGGAACGCCCACAAGGCAGTCTTGAGAGGTTGTCTCATTCAACTCTCCACGAGATACAAAAAAGAAAAAAGACAAAAAATTGCTGACCTCCAAAACCAAATTGCTTTAAAAGAAAAACAAAAAAATTCCCTGTCTGTTCCATCCCAAAATATCCATCTCGATATTCTGAAACAGGATCTAAGATCTGAAATTATCTCTGAGTACGATTCCATTGTTAGAGCATCAAAATATAATCTTTATGCTTCAATTAACAAACCCACCAAATATATGACAAGTAAACTCAAACAAGCTCGTGTAAGTAGAAGGATTGTTAAAGTCAAATCCCCTTCAGGAGAAACGAAACAACATCCCTCTGACATCTCCGAAATATTTGCGGATTATTTCGAAAGCCTCTATAACCTTAAAAATGATCCCTTAGTTCAATCTCCTAATCAAAAAGAGATCAACCTTTTTTTTTCTAAATTGACCCTTCCCCAACTAGATAATTTGGACCTGACTCTTTTAAATCAACCATTTACTGTAGATGAAATTGCTAAAGCAATTGACAAACTTAAACTTAACAAATCCCCTGGCCCAGATGGATTCACAA
Source organism: Dendrobates tinctorius (assembly GCF_039654945.1). Classification (NCBI taxonomy): domain Eukaryota; kingdom Metazoa; phylum Chordata; class Amphibia; order Anura; family Dendrobatidae; genus Dendrobates; species Dendrobates tinctorius. Next base: position 93,764,446 of record NW_027361687.1, on the reverse strand, counting down.
ACGAATATTTCAAGTTTTTCTCCAATTCTCTATCCCCGCACCTAAAATCTCTTTTTGATCACGCTTCCAGTATTGGATCATTCCCCAAAGAAATGACAGAGGCGACTATCGTTTTGATCCCCAAAGACAGTAAAAATCCTGAAGATGTTAAAAATTATCGTCCGATTTCTTTAATCAACACAGATATTAAAGTTTATTCGAAAATATTAGCGGATCGATTAAAGAATCTTTTACCTGGTCTTGTTAAAAATGATCAAGTAGGGTTTGTTTCTGGCAGACAAGTAACAGACGGTACCAGAAGAATCTTGAATTTGATTAACATAGCTAGTTCTAATAATCTCCCTTCGTTATTTATCTCGTTAGATGCCCAAAAAGCCTTCGACAGGGTGAATTGGGACTATCTTAAAGCTACTCTACTAAAGTTTGGTTTTGATAATTGCTTTATTAAATCTATATTTGCATTATATTCCAACACTAATGCTAAAACTTATACTAACAATCACCTTTCTAGGAACTTTAACATCACTAATGGAACAAGACAGGGATGTCCCCTTTCGCCCCTTTTATTTGCCTTGGCGGTTGAGCCTTTGGCGGAAATGATCAGACAATGTACTGCCATTTCGGGTTTTAAAACAAAAAATAATCATCATAAATTAACTTTATTTGCTGATGACCTTATGTTATCAGTCACTGATCCGGCTAATTCACTTAATGCCCTTCTTACTATTCTAGATGATTTCTCTAAGGTCTCTTATTTTAAAATAAACCCCCAAAAATCTAAAATAATACACTTTAATTTAAGTCCCTTTGAAATCGAAGCTTTTAAAAAATTATCTGAATTTTATTGGGAAGATATTGAATTAGAATATTTGGGGATAATTTTCCCCAAAGATTTGAAACTCATTGTTTCTAAAAACATGGAACATCTTAGCAAGAAAATTTTAAAAGACCTTTCTGGTTATAATAATTGTGACCTATCCCTGATGGGAAGAACTCTGGTTATAAAAACATATATTTTACCTAAAATTCTTTTTGTATTTAGAAATTTACCTCTTGTCATTCCCACTTCTTTTTTATTTAAACTTCAAAAAGCAATTAACCTCTTTATCTGGAAAGGGAAGAAACCTAGAGTCGCTACTAAGATTTTATACAAGAAAAAGAGTAATGGAGGCCTTGCACTTCCCAATATTCAAACCTATTCTCAAGCTTCTCTGATTCTCCAGAGTCAACAGTGGTTTTCTGTGAAAACTTCTCCTGCTTGGTTGGACCTTGAATTAGAACAATACGGGACTAGCTCAATATCAGAGGTTTTTTTTAAATATTTGCTTTCTCCTTCCAGTATTACTCATCACCATCCTGTCATTAATTCTATACTGACTATGTGGAGGAATTTCACAAAATTAAAGAAGGGCGAGGACAGGAAAAACATTTTGAAAAAATTTCCACTAAAATTATTATCAAAAATATATAAATGTCCAGTTCCGGAGGAGTGGTACAGCTTTAAAATTAATACGGTAGGGGATTTATGGGATGGACAAGATTTTTTACCCTTTAATGAGATTAAAAACAAATTTCATGTCCCGTCCATACACTTTACCTCTTACCTAGTTTTGAAAGATCTTCTGCAGAAATTTTTAGGTAGTAGAGCTTTGAATTCGGACATTGTGGCCTCCATGTTTGCTAATGTTACTCTTAAGTCGACTTGGAGTCTTAAGACTATATATTCCTATCTTAATGACGACACTGAACTCATTAAAAATGTATATATTCAAAGATGGGAAAGGGATTTTAACATTAGATTTGACGAAGACCAATGGGAGAAGGCCATAAGGTTTTCGAATGCATCTACTGTTTCTGCGATTTTACAGGAGTCTTTCTTTAAAACATTAACTAGATGGCACTACACCCCGATTAGGTTAGCTCATATAGATAATAAATATTCCCCTCTATGCTGGAGGAATTGTGGTTTACCAGGTAACTTGTACCACATTTTCTGGAGCTGTTCTAAATTGAAGAGCTTGTGGAAAGAAGTCATGAATCATATAGATACCTTTTCTGATAACACTGTGAAGGTCACCCCACAAATGGTGCTACTTTCTTTGAGCACCGAGGAAATCAATCCTGTCATAAGATGTGTAATGATACACATTTTCTTGGTGACCAAAAATACTATAGCTTTTTGGTGGCTTAAAACTGATGTACCTTCCTTTGCTGATATTTTAGGCAAACTACGGATTCACAACTCAATGGAGAAAAGATTTGCTTTTATTAATGGTACTCCCCATAAATATCATACTAAGTGGGATGTTTGGAATTTGAAATTTTCTTAACTTATGTCATCTAATATTCCTATTGTAAACTTAATATGACACTGTTTGTTCCTTTTTGAGAGGATTGCTTTAAGCGATATAATACTTGTTTCTTATATACTCTATTTGTATTAAACAATTTATTTAATGTGTGATGTAACACGTAGAGTAGAGTTCTCTACTTTTTAATTTGTCCATTTACCCTTTCCCTTCTTATACTTCTGAAACTTTAATAAAAATATTTAAACAAAAAAGCATGAGTTTGCAACTACTTTACTTTTGGAGAAAATTCAAAACATTCACTATTCAATAGAGCCCAATAGCAAAAATCAGGTTTTGAATGAAGAATCACATTTCTTGGTAAAATCATGCAGGATTGAAATTTTTGATGGTTTTTTACTCCTCTCAACAGCCCAAACAAGTTTCTAAAAGGATGAGCTTGCAACTACTTTACTTTTGGAGAAAATTCAAAACATTCGTTATTCAATAGGGCCCAAACTATCAAAAACCAGCGGTTTCAATGAACACACATTTCTTGGTAGAATCATGCAGGACTGAAATTTTTGATGTTTTTCTACTCCTCTCATGAGCCCAAACAAGTCTTTAAAAGCATGAGTTTGCAACTACTTTACTTTTGGAGAAAATTCAAAACATTCATTATTCAATAGAGCCCAATAGCAAAAACCAGCGTTTTGAATGAAGAATCACATTTCTTGGTAGAATCATGCAGGATTGAAATTTTTGATGGTTTTTTACTCCTCTCAACAGCCCAAACAAGTTTCTAAAAGGATGAGTTTGCAACTACTTTACTTTTGGAGAAAATTCAAAACATTCATTATTCGATAGGGCCCAAACTATCAAAAACCAGCGGTTTCAATGAACACACATTTCTTGGTAGAATCATGCAGGACTGAAATTTTTGATGTTTTTCTACTCCTCTCATGAGCCCAAACAAGTCTCTAAAAGCATGAGTTTGCAACTACTTTACTTTTGGAGAAAATTCAAAACATTCATTATTCAATAGAGCCCAATAGCAAAAACCAGCGTTTTGAATGAAGAATCACATTTCTTGGTAGAATCATGCAGGATTGAATTTTTTGATGGTTTTTTACTCCTCTCAACAGCCCAAACAAGTTTCTAAAAGGATGAGTTTGCAACTACTTTACTTTTGGAGAAAATTCAAAACATTCATTATTCAATAGGGCCCAAACTATCAAAAACCAGCGGTTTCAATGAACACACATTTCTTGGTAGAATCATGCAGGACTGAAATTTTTGATGTTTTTCTACTCCTCTCATGAGCCCAAACAAGTCTCTAAAAGCATGAGTTTGCAACTACTTTACTTTTGGAGAAAATTCAAAACATTCATTATTCAATAGAGCCCAATAGCAAAAACCAGCGTTTTGAATGAAGAATCACATTTCTTGGTAGAATCATGCAGGATTGAAATTTTTGATGGTTTTTTACTCCTCTCAACAGCCCAAACAAGTTTCTAAAAGGATGAGTTTGCAACTACTTTACTTTTGGAGAAAATTCAAAGCATTCATTATTCAATAGGGCCCAAACTATCAAAAACCAGCGGTTTCAATGAACACACATTTCTTGGTAGAATCATGCAGGACTGAAATTTTTGATGTTTTTCTACTCCTCTCATGAGCCCAAACAAGTCTCTAAAAGCATGAGTTTGCAACTACTTTACTTTTGGAGAAAATTCAAAACATTCATTATTCAATAGGGCCCAAACTATCAAAAACCAGCGGTTTGAATGAACACACATTTCTTGGTAGAATCATGCAGGACTGAAATTTTTGATGTTTTTCTACTCCTCTCATGAGCCCAAACAAGTCTCTAAAAGCATGAGTTTGCAACTACTTTACTTTTGGAGAAAATTCAAAACATTCATTATTCAATAGAGCCCAATAGCAAAAACCAGCGTTTTGAATGAAGAATCACATTTCTTGGTAGAATCATGCAGGATTGAAATTTTTGATGGTTTTTTACTCCTCTCAACAGCCCAAACAAGTTTCTAAAAGGATGAGTTTGCAACTACTTTACTTTTGGAGAAAATTCAAAACATTCATTATTCAATAGGGCCCAAACTATCAAAAACCAGCCGTTTCAATGAACACACATTTCTTGGTAGAATCATGCAGGACTGAAATTTTTGATGTTTTTCTACTCCTCTCATGAGCCCAAACAAGTCTCTAAAAGCATGAGTTTGCAACTACTTTACTTTTGGAGAAAATTCAAAACATTCATTATTCAATAGGGCCCAAACTATCAAAAACCAGCGGTTTGAATGAACACACATTTCTTGGTAGAATCATGCAGGACTGAAATTTTTGATGTTTTTCTACTCCTCTCATGAGCCCAAACAAGTCTCTAAAAGCATGAGTTTGCAACTTTTGGAGAAAATTCAAAACATTCATTATTCAATAGAGCCCAATAGCAAAAACCAGCGTTTTGAATGAAGAATCACATTTCTTGGTAGAATCATGCAGGATTGAAATTTTTGATGGTTTTTTACTCCTCTCAACAGCCCAAACAAGTTTCTAAAAGGATGAGTTTGCAACTACTTTACTTTTGGAGAAAATTCAAAACATTCATTATTCAATAGGGCCCAAACTATCAAAAACCAGCCGTTTCAATGAACACACATGTCTTGGTAGAATCATGCAGGACTGAAATTTTTGATGTTTTTCTACTCATCTCATGAACCCAAACAAGTCTCTAAAAGCATGAGTTTGCAACTACTTTACTTTTGGAGAAAATTCAAAACATTCATTATTCAATAGAGCCCAATAGCAAAAACCAGCGTTTTGAATGAAGAATCACATTTCTTGGTAGAATCATGCAGGATTGAAATTTTTGATGGTTTTTTACTCCTCTCAACAGCCCAAACAAGTTTCTAAAAGGATGAGTTTGCAACTACTTTACTTTTGGAGAAAATTCAAAACATTCATTATTCAATAGGGCCCAAACTATCAAAAACCAGCGGTTTCAATGAACACACATTTCTTGGTAGAATCGTGCAGGACTGAAATTTTTGATGTTTTTCTACTCCTCTCATGAGCCCAAACAAGTCTCTAAAAGCATGAGTTTGCAACTACTTTACTTTTGGAGAAAATTCAAAACATTCATTATTCAATAGAGCCCAATAGCAAAAACCAGCGTTTTGAATGAAGAATCACATTTCTTGGTAGAATCATGCAGGATTGAAATTTTTGATGGTTTTTTACTCCTCTCAACAGCCCAAACAAGTTTCTAAAAGGATGAGTTTGCAACTACTTTACTTTTGGAGAAAATTCAAAACATTCATTATTCAATAGGGCCCAAACTATCAAAAACCAGCGGTTTCAATGAACACACATTTCTTGGTAGAATCATGCAGGACTGAAATTTTTGATGTTTTTCTACTCCTCTCATGAGCCCAAACAAGTCTCTAAAAGCATGAGTTTGCAACTACTTTACTTTTGGAGAAAATTCAAAACATTCATTATTCAATAGAGCCCAATAGCAAAAACCAGCGTTTTGAATGAAGAATCACATTTCTTGGTAGAATCATGCAGGATTGAAATTTTTGATGGTTTTTTACTCCTCTCAACAGCCCAAACAAGTTTCTAAAAGGATGAGTTTGCAACTACTTTACTTTTGGAGAAAATTCAAAACATTCATTATTCAATAGGGCCCAAACTATCAAAAACCAGCGGTTTCAATGAACACACATTTCTTGGTAGAATCATGCAGGACTGAAATTTTTGATGTTTTTCTACTCCTCTCATGAGCCCAAACAAGTCTCTAAAAGCATGAGTTTGCAACTACTTTACTTTTGGAGAAAATTCAAAACATTCATTATTCAATAGGGCCCAAACTATCAAAAACCAGCGGTTTGAATGAACACACATTTCTTGGTAGAATCATGCAGGACTGAAATTTTTGATGTTTTTCTACTCCTCTCATGAGCCCAAACAAGTCTCTAAAAGCATGAGTTTGCAACTTTTGGAGAAAATTCAAAACATTCATTATTCAATAGAGCCCAATAGCAAAAACCAGCGTTTTGAATGAAGAATCACATTTCTTGGTAGAATCATGCAGGATTGAAATTTTTGATGGTTTTTTACTCCTCTCAACAGCCCAAACAAGTTTCTAAAAGGATGAGTTTGCAACTACTTTACTTTTGGAGAAAATTCAAAACATTCATTATTCAATAGGGCCCAAACTATCAAAAACCAGCCGTTTCAATGAACACACATGTCTTGGTAGAATCATGCAGGACTGAAATTTTTGATGTTTTTCTACTCATCTCATGAACCCAAACAAGTCTCTAAAAGCATGAGTTTGCAACTATTTTACTTTTGGAGAAAATTCAAAACATTCATTATTCAATAGAGCCCAATAGCAAAAACCAGCGTTTTGAATGAAGAATCACATTTCTTGGTAGAATCATGCAGGATTGAAATTTTTGATGGTTTTTTACTCCTCTCAACAGCCCAAACAAGTTTCTAAAAGGATGAGTTTGCAACTACTTTACTTTTGGAGAAAATTCAAAACATTCATTATTCAATAGGGCCCAAACTATCAAAAACCAGCGGTTTCAATGAACACACATTTCTTAGTAGAATCATGCAGGACTGAAATTTTTGATGTTTTTCTACTCCTCTCATGAGCCCAAACAAGTCTCTAAAAGCATGAGTTTGCAACTACTTTACTTTTGGAGAAAATTCAAAACATTCATTATTCAATAGAGCCCAATAGCAAAAACCAGCGTTTTGAATGAAGAATCACATTTCTTGGTAGAATCATGCAGGATTGAAATTTTTGATGGTTTTTTACTCCTCTCAACAGCCCAAACAAGTTTCTAAAAGGATGAGTTTGCAACTACTTTACTTTTGGAGAAAATTCAAAACATTCATTATTCAATAGGGCCCAAACTATCAAAAACCAGCGGTTTCAATGAACACACATTTCTTGGTAGAATCATGCAGGACTGAAATTTTTGATGTTTTTCTACTCCTCTCATGAGCCCAAACAAGTCTCTAAAAGCATGAGTTTGCAACTACTTTACTTTTGGAGAAAATTCAAAACATTCATTATTCAATAGAGCCCAATAGCAAAAACCAGCGTTTTGAATGAAGAATCACATTTCTTGGTAGAATCATGCAGGATTGAAATTTTTGATGGTTTTTTACTCCTCTCAACAGCCCAAACAAGTTTCTAAAAGGATGAGTTTGCAACTACTTTACTTTTGGAGAAAATTCAAAACATTCATTATTCAATAGGGCCCAAACTATCAAAAACCAGCGGTTTGAATGAACACATTTCTTGGTAGAATCATGCAGGACTGAAATTTTTGATGTTTTTCTACTCCTCTCATGAGCCCAAACAAGTCTCTAAAAGCATGAGTTTGCAACTACTTTACTTTTGGAGAAAATTCAAAACATTCACTATTCAATAGAGCCCAATAGCAAAAATCAGGTTTTGAATGAAGAATGACATTTCTTGGTAAAATCATGCAGGATTGAAATTTTTGATGGTTTTTTACTCCTCTCAACAGCCCAAACAATTTTCTAAAAGGATGAGTTTGCAACTACTTTACTTTTGGAGAAAATTCAAAACATTCATTATTCAATAGGGCCCAAACTATCAAAAACCAGCGGTTTCAATGAACACACATTTCTTGGTAGAATCATGCAGGACTGAAATTTTTGATGTTTTTCTACTCCTCTCATGAGCCCAAACAAGTCTCTAAAAGCATGAGTTTGCAACTACTTTACTTTTGGAGAAAATTCAAAACATTCATTATTCAATAGAGCCCAATAGCAAAAACTAGCGTTTTGAATGAAGAATCACATTTCTTGGTAGAATCATGCAGGATTGAAATTTTTGATGGTTTTTTACTCCTCTCAACAGCCCAAACAAGTTTCTAAAAGGATGAGTTTGCAACTACTTTACTTTTGGAGAAAATTCAAAACATTCATTATTCAATAGGGCCCAAACTATCAAAAACCAGCGGTTTCAATGAACACACATTTCTTGGTAGAATCATGCAGGACTGAAACTTTTGATGTTTTTCTACTCCTCTCATGAGCCCAAACAAGTCTCTAAAAGCATGAGTTTGCAACTACTTTACTTTTGGAGAAAATTCAAAACATTCATTATTCAATAGAGCCCAATAGCAAAAACCAGCGTTTTGAATGAAGAATCACATTTCTTGGTAGAATCATGCAGGATTGAAATTTTTGATGGTTTTTTACTCCTCTCAACAGCCCAAACAAGTTTCTAAAAGGATGAGTTTGCAACTACTTTACTTTTGGAGAAAATTCAAAACATTCATTATTCAATAGGGCCCAAACTATCAAAAACCAGCGGTTTCAATGAACACACATTTCTTGGTAGAATCATGCAGGACTGAAATTTTTGATGTTTTTCTACTCCTCTCATGAGCCCAAACAAGTCTCTAAAAGCATGAGTTTGCAACTACTTTACTTTTGGAGAAAATTCAAAACATTCATTATTCAATAGAGCCCAATAGCAAAAACCAGCGTTTTGAATGAAGAATCACATTTCTTGGTAGAATCATGCAGGATTGAAATTTTTGATGGTTTTTTACTCCTCTCAACAGCCCAAACAAGTTTCTAAAAGGATGAGTTTGCAACTACTTTACTTTTGGAGAAAATTCAAAACATTCATTATTCAATAGGGCCCAAACTATCAAAAACCAGCGGTTTGAATGAACACATTTCTTGGTAGAATCATGCAGGACTGAAATTTTTGATGTTTTTCTACTCCTCTCATGAGCCCAAACAAGTCTCTAAAAGCATGAGTTTGCAACTACTTTACTTTTGGAGAAAATTCAAAACATTCACTATTCAATAGAGCCCAATAGCAAAAATCAGGTTTTGAATGAAGAATGACATTTCTTGGTAAAATCATGCAGGATTGAAATTTTTGATGGTTTTTTACTCCTCTCAACAGCCCAAACAATTTTCTAAAAGGATGAGTTTGCAACTACTTTACTTTTGGAGAAAATTCAAAACATTCATTATTCAATAGGGCCCAAACTATCAAAAACCAGCGGTTTCAATGAACACACATTTCTTGGTAGAATCATGCAGGACTGAAATTTTTGATGTTTTTCTACTCCTCTCATGAGCCCAAACAAGTCTCTAAAAGCATGAGTTTGCAACTACTTTACTTTTGGAGAAAATTCAAAACATTCATTATTCAATAGAGCCCAATAGCAAAAACTAGCGTTTTGAATGAAGAATCACATTTCTTGGTAGAATCATGCAGGATTGAAATTTTTGATGGTTTTTTACTCCTCTCAACAGCCCAAACAAGTTTCTAAAAGGATGAGTTTGCAACTACTTTACTTTTGGAGAAAATTCAAAACATTCATTATTCAATAGGGCCCAAACTATCAAAAACCAGCGGTTTCAATGAACACACATTTCTTGGTAGAATCATGCAGGACTGAAACTTTTGATGTTTTTCTACTCCTCTCATGAGCCCAAACAAGTCTCTAAAAGCATGAGTTTGCAACTACTTTACTTTTGGAGAAAATTCAAAACATTCATTATTCAATAGAGCCCAATAGCAAAAACCAGCGTTTTGAATGAAGAATCACATTTCTTGGTAGAATCATGCAGGATTGAAATTTTTGATGGTTTTTTACTCCTCTCAACAGCCCAAACAAGTTTCTAAAAGGATGAGTTTGCAACTACTTTACTTTTGGAGAAAATTCAAAACATTCATTATTCAATAGGGCCCAAACTATCAAAAACCAGCGGTTTCAATGAACACACATTTCTTGGTAGAATCATGCAGGACTGAAATTTTTGATGTTTTTCTACTCCTCTCATGAGCCCAAACAAGTCTCTAAAAGCATGAGTTTGCAACTACTTTACTTTTGGAGAAAATTCAAAACATTCATTATTCAATAGAGCCCAATAGCAAAAACCAGCGTTTTGAATGAAGAATCACATTTCTTGGTAGAATCATGCAGGATTGAAATTTTTGATGGTTTTTTACTCCTCTCAACAGCCCAAACAAGTTTCTAAAAGGATGGGTTTGCAACTACTTTACTTTTGGAGAAAATTCAAAACATTCATTATTCAATAGGGCCCAAACTATCAAAAACCAGCCGTTTCAATGAACACACATGTCTTGGTAGAATCATGCAGGACTGAAATTTTTGATGTTTTTCTACTCATCTCATGAACCCAAACAAGTCTCTAAAAGCATGAGTTTGCAACTATTTTACTTTTGGAGAAAATTCAAAACATTCATTATTCAATAGAGCCCAATAGCAAAAACCAGCGTTTTGAATGAAGAATCACATTTCTTGGTAGAATCATGCAGGATTGAAATTTTTGATGGTTTTTTACTCCTCTCAACAGCCCAAACAAGTTTCTAAAAGGATGAGTTTGCAACTACTTTACTTTTGGAGAAAATTCAAAACATTCATTATTCAATAGGGCCCAAACTATCAAAAACCAGCGGTTTCAATGAACACACATTTCTTGGTAGAATCATGCAGGACTGAAATTTTTGATGTTTTTCTACTCCTCTCATGAGCCCAAACAAGTCTCTAAAAGCATGAGTTTGCAACTACTTTACTTTTGGAGAAAATTCAAAACATTCATTATTCAATAGAGCCCAATAGCAAAAACCAGCGTTTTGAATGAAGAATCACATTTCTTGGTAGAATCATGCAGGATTGAAATTTTTGATGGTTTTTTACTCCTCTCAACAGCCCAAACAAGTTTCTAAAAGGATGAGTTTGCAACTACTTTACTTTTGGAGAAAATTCAAAACATTCATTATTCAATAGGGCCCAAACTATCAAAAACCAGCGGTTTCAATGAACACACATTTCTTGGTAGAATCATGCAGGACTGAAATTTTTGATGTTTTTCTACTCCTCTCATGAGCCCAAACAAGTCTCTAAAAGCATGAGTTTGCAACTACTTTACTTTTGGAGAAAATTCAAAACATTCATTATTCAATAGAGCCCAATAGCAAAAACCAGCGTTTTGAATGAAGAATCACATTTCTTGGTAGAATCATGCAGGATTGAAATTTTTGATGGTTTTTTACTCCTCTCAACAGCCCAAACAAGTTTCTAAAAGGATGAGTTTGCAACTACTTTACTTTTGGAGAAAATTCAAAACATTCATTATTCAATAGGGCCCAAACTATCAAAAACCAGCGGTTTGAATGAACACATTTCTTGGTAGAATCATGCAGGACTGAAATTTTTGATGTTTTTCTACTCCTCTCATGAGCCCAAACAAGTCTCTAAAAGCATGAGTTTGCAACTACTTTACTTTTGGAGAAAATTCAAAACATTCACTATTCAATAGAGCCCAATAGCAAAAATCAGGTTTTGAATGAAGAATCACATTTCTTGGTAAAATCATGCAGGATTGAAATTTTTGATGGTTTTTTACTCCTCTCAACAGCCCAAACAATTTTCTAAAAGGATGAGTTTGCAACTACTTTACTTTTGGAGAAAATTCAAAACATTCATTATTCAATAGGGCCCAAACTATCAAAAACCAGCGGTTTCAATGAACACACATTTCTTGGTAGAATCATGCAGGACTGAAATTTTTGATGTTTTTCTACTCCTCTCATGAGCCCAAACAAGTCTCTAAAAGCATGAGTTTGCAACTACTTTACTTTTGGAGAAAATTCAAAACATTCATTATTCAATAGAGCCCAATAGCAAAAACTAGCGTTTTGAATGAAGAATCACATTTCTTGGTAGAATCATGCAGGATTGAAATTTTTGATGGTTTTTTACTCCTCTCAACAGCCCAAACAAGTTTCTAAAAGGATGAGTTTGCAACTACTTTACTTTTGGAGAAAATTCAAAACATTCATTATTCAATAGGGCCCAAACTATCAAAAACCAGCGGTTTCAATGAACACACATTTCTTGGTAGAATCATGCAGGACTGAAACTTTTGATGTTTTTCTACTCCTCTCATGAGCCCAAACAAGTCTCTAAAAGCATGAGTTTGCAACTACTTTACTTTTGGAGAAAATTCAAAACATTCATTATTCAATAGAGCCCAATAGCAAAAACCAGCGTTTTGAATGAAGAATCACATTTCTTGGTAGAATCATGCAGGATTGAAATTTTTGATGGTTTTTTACTCCTCTCAACAGCCCAAACAAGTTTCTAAAAGGATGAGTTTGCAACTACTTTACTTTTGGAGAAAATTCAAAACATTCATTATTCAATAGGGCCCAAACTATCAAAAACCAGCGGTTTCAATGAACACACATTTCTTGGTAGAATCATGCAGGACTGAAATTTTTGATGTTTTTCTACTCCTCTCATGAGCCCAAACAAGTCTCTAAAAGCATGAGTTTGCAACTACTTTACTTTTGGAGAAAATTCAAAACATTCATTATTCAATAGAGCCCAATAGCAAAAACCAGCGTTTTGAATGAAGAATCACATTTCTTGGTAGAATCATGCAGGATTGAAATTTTTGATGGTTTTTTACTCCTCTCAACAGCCCAAACAAGTTTCTAAAAGGATGGGTTTGCAACTACTTTACTTTTGGAGAAAATTCAAAACATTCATTATTCAATAGGGCCCAAACTATCAAAAACCAGCGGTTTCAATGAACACACATTTCTTGGTAGAATCATGCAGGACTGAAATTTTTGATGTTTTTCTACTCCTCTCATGAGCCCAAACAAGTCTCTAAAAGCATGAGTTTGCAACTACTTTACTTTTGGAGAAAATTCAAAACATTCATTATTCAATAGAGCCCAATAGCAAAAACCAGCGTTTTGAATGAAGAATCACATTTCTTGGTAGAATCATGCAGGATTGAAATTTTTGATGGTATTTTACTCCTCTCAACAGCCCAAACAAGTTTCTAAAAGGATGAGTTTGCAACTACTTTACTTTTGGAGAAAATTCAAAACATTCATTATTCAATAGGGCCCAAACTATCAAAAACCAGCGGTTTGAATGAACACACATTTCTTGGTAGAATCATGCAGGACTGAAATTTTTGATGTTTTTCTACTCCTCTCATGAGCCCAAACAAGTCTCTAAAAGCATGAGTTTGCAACTACTTTACTTTTGGAGAAAATTCAAAACATTCATTATTCAATAGAGCCCAATAGCAAAAACCAGCGTTTTGAATGAAGAATCACATTTCTTGGTAAAATCATGCAGGATTGAAATTTTTGATGGTTTTTTACTCCTCTCAACAGCCCAAACAAGTTTCTAAAAGGATGAGTTTGCAACTACTTTACTTTTGGAGAAAATTCAAAACATTCATTATTCAATAGGGCCCAAACTATCAAAAACCAGCGGTTTCAATGAACACACATTTCTTGGTAGAATCATGCAGGACTGAAATTTTTGATGTTTTTCTACTCCTCTCATGAGCCCAAACAAGTCTCTAAAAGCATGAGTTTGCAACTACTTTACTTTTGGAGAAAATTCAAAACATTCATTATTCAATAGAGCCCAATAGCAAAAACCAGCGTTTTGAATGAAGAATCACATTTCTTGGTAGAATCATGCAGGATTGAAATTTTTGATGGTTTTTTACTCCTCTCAACAGCCCAAACAAGTTTCTAAAAGGATGAGTTTGCAACTACTTTACTTTTGGAGAAAATTCAAAACATTCATTATTCAATAGGGCCCAAACTATCAAAAACCAGCGGTTTCAATGAACACACATTTCTTGGTAGAATCATGCAGGACTGTAAATTTTTGATGTTTTTCTACTCCTCTCATGAGCCCAAACAAGTCTCTAAAAGCATGAGTTTGCAACTACTTTACTTTTGGAGAAAATTCAAAACATTCATTATTCAATAGAGCCCAATAGCAAAAACCAGCGTTTTGAATGAAGAATCACATTTCTTGGTAGAATCATGCAGGATTGAAATTTTTGATGGTTTTTTACTCCTCTCAACAGCCCAAACAAGTTTCTAAAAGGATGAGTTTGCAACTACTTTACTTTTGGAGAAAATTCAAAACATTCATTATTCAATAGGGCCCAAACTATCAAAAACCAGCGGTTTCAATGAACACACATTTCTTGGTAGAATCATGCAGGACTGAAATTTTTGATGTTTTTCTACTCCTCTCATGAGCCCAAACAAGTCTCTAAAAGCATGAGTTTGCAACTACTTTACTTTTGGAGAAAATTCAAAACATTCATTATTCAATAGAGCCCAATAGCAAAAACCAGCGTTTTGAATGAAGAATCACATTTCTTGGTAGAATCATGCAGGATTGAAATTTTTGATGGTTTTTTACTCCTCTCAACAGCCCAAACAAGTTTCTAAAAGGATGAGTTTGCAACTACTTTACTTTTGGAGAAAATTCAAAACATTCATTATTCAATAGGGCCCAAACTATCAAAAACCAGCGGTTTGAATGAACACATTTCTTGGTAGAATCATGCAGGACTGAAATTTTTGATGTTTTTCTACTCCTCTCATGAGCCCAAACAAGTCTCTAAAAGCATGAGTTTGCAACTACTTTACTTTTGGAGAAAATTCAAAACATTCACTATTCAATAGAGCCCAATAGCAAAAATCAGGTTTTGAATGAATAATCACATTTCTTGGTAAAATCATGCAGGATTGAAATTTTTGATGGTTTTTTACTCCTCTCAACAGCCCAAACAATTTTCTAAAAGGATGAGTTTGCAACTACTTTACTTTTGGAGAAAATTCAAAACATTCATTATTCAATAGGGCCCAAACTATCAAAAACCAGCGGTTTCAATGAACACACATTTCTTGGTAGAATCATGCAGGACTGAAATTTTTGATGTTTTTCTACTCCTCTCATGAGCCCAAACAAGTCTCTAAAAGCATGAGTTTGCAACTACTTTACTTTTGGAGAAAATTCAAAACATTCATTATTCAATAGAGCCCAATAGCAAAAACTAGCGTTTTGAATGAAGAATCACATTTCTTGGTAGAATCATGCAGGATTGAAATTTTTGATGGTTTTTTACTCCTCTCAACAGCCCAAACAAGTTTCTAAAAGGATGAGTTTGCAACTACTTTACTTTTGGAGAAAATTCAAAACATTCATTATTCAATAGGGCCCAAACTATAAAAAACCAGCGGTTTCAATGAACACACATTTCTTGGTAGAATCATGCAGGACTGAAACTTTTGATGTTTTTCTACTCCTCTCATGAGCCCAAACAAGTCTCTAAAAGCATGAGTTTGCAACTACTTTACTTTTGGAGAAAATTCAAAACATTCATTATTCAATAGAGCCCAATAGCAAAAACCAGCGTTTTGAATGAAGAATCACATTTCTTGGTAGAATCATGCAGGATTGAAATTTTTGATGGTTTTTTACTCCTCTCAACAGCCCAAACAAGTTTCTAAAAGGATGGGCTTGCAACTACTTTACTTTTGGAGAAAATTCAAAACATTCATTATTCAATAGGGCCCAAACTATCAAAAACCAGCGGTTTGAATGAACACACATTTCTTGGTAGAATCATGCAGGACTGAAATTTTTGATGTTTTTCTACTCCTCTCATGAGCCCAAACAAGTCTCTAAAAGCATGAGTTTGCAACTACTTTACTTTTGGAGAAAATTCAAAACATTCATTATTCAATAGAGCCCAATAGCAAAAACCAGCGTTTTGAATGAAGAATCACATTTCTTGGTAAAATCATGCAGGATTGAAATTTTTGATGGTTTTTTACTCCTCTCAACAGCCCAAACAAGTTTCTAAAAGGATGAGTTTGCAACTACTTTACTTTTGGAGAAAATTCAAAACATTCATTATTCAATAGGGCCCAAACTATCAAAAACCAGCGGTTTCAATGAACACACATTTCTTGGTAGAATCATGCAGGACTGAAATTTTTGATGTTTTTCTACTCCTCTCATGAGCCCAAACAAGTCTCTAAAAGCATGAGTTTGCAACTACTTTACTTTTGGAGAAAATTCAAAACATTCATTATTCAATAGAGCCCAATAGCAAAAACCAGCGTTTTGAATGAAGAATCACATTTCTTGGTAGAATCATGCAGGATTGAAATTTTTGATGGTTTTTTACTCCTCTCAACAGCCCAAACAAGTTTCTAAAAGGATGAGTTTGCAACTACTTTACTTTTGGAGAAAATTCAAAACATTCATTATTCAATAGGGCCCAAACTATCAAAAACCAGCGGTTTCAATGAACACACATTTCTTGGTAGAATCATGCAGGACTGAAATTTTTGATGTTTTTCTACTCCTCTCATGAGCCCAAACAAGTCTCTAAAAGCATGAGTTTGCAACTACTTTACTTTTGGAGAAAATTCAAAACATTCATTATTCAATAGAGCCCAATAGCAAAAACCAGCGTTTTGAATGAAGAATCACATTTCTTGGTAGAATCATGCAGGATTGAAATTTTTGATGGTTTTTTACTCCTCTCAACAGCCCAAACAAGTTTCTAAAAGGATGAGTTTGCAACTACTTTACTTTTGGAGAAAATTCAAAACATTCATTATTCAATAGGGCCCAAACTATCAAAAACCAGCCGTTTCAATGAACACACATGTCTTGGTAGAATCATGCAGGACTGAAATTTTTGATGTTTTTCTACTCATCTCATGAACCCAAACAAGTCTCTAAAAGCATGAGTTTGCAACTATTTTACTTTTGGAGAAAATTCAAAACATTCATTATTCAATAGAGCCCAATAGCAAAAACCAGCGTTTTGAATGAAGAATCACATTTCTTGGTAGAATCATGCAGGATTGAAATTTTTGATGGTTTTTTACTCCTCTCAACAGCCCAAACAAGTTTCTAAAAGGATGAGTTTGCAACTACTTTACTTTTGGAGAAAATTCAAAACATTCATTATTCAATAGGGCCCAAACTATCAAAAACCAGCGGTTTCAATGAACACACATTTCTTGGTAGAATCATGCAGGACTGAAATTTTTGATGTTTTTCTACTCCTCTCATGAGCCCAAACAAGTCTCTAAAAGCATGAGTTTGCAACTACTTTACTTTTGGAGAAAATTCAAAACATTCATTATTCAATAGAGCCCAATAGCAAAAACCAGCGTTTTGAATGAAGAATCACATTTCTTGGTAGAATCATGCAGGATTGAAATTTTTGATGGTTTTTTACTCCTCTCAACAGCCCAAACAAGTTTCTAAAAGGATGAGTTTGCAACTACTTTACTTTTGGAGAAAATTCAAAACATTCATTATTCAATAGGGCCCAAACTATCAAAAACCAGCGGTTTCAATGAACACACATTTCTTGGTAGAATCATGCAGGACTGAAATTTTTGATGTTTTTCTACTCCTCTCATGAGCCCAAACAAGTCTCTAAAAGCATGAGTTTGCAACTACTTTACTTTTGGAGAAAATTCAAAACATTCATTATTCAATAGAGCCCAATAGCAAAAACCAGCGTTTTGAATGAAGAATCACATTTCTTGGTAGAATCATGCAGGATTGAAATTTTTGATGGTTTTTTACTCCTCTCAACAGCCCAAACAAGTTTCTAAAAGGATGAGTTTGCAACTACTTTACTTTTGGAGAAAATTCAAAACATTCATTATTCAATAGGGCCCAAACTATCAAAAACCAGCGGTTTGAATGAACACATTTCTTGGTAGAATCATGCAGGACTGAAATTTTTGATGTTTTTCTACTCCTCTCATGAGCCCAAACAAGTCTCTAAAAGCATGAGTTTGCAACTACTTTACTTTTGGAGAAAATTCAAAACATTCACTATTCAATAGAGCCCAATAGCAAAAATCAGGTTTTGAATGAAGAATCACATTTCTTGGTAAAATCATGCAGGATTGAAATTTTTGATGGTTTTTTACTCCTCTCAACAGCCCAAACAATTTTCTAAAAGGATGAGTTTGCAACTACTTTACTTTTGGAGAAAATTCAAAACATTCATTATTCAATAGGGCCCAAACTATCAAAAACCAGCGGTTTCAATGAACACACATTTCTTGGTAGAATCATGCAGGACTGAAATTTTTGATGTTTTTCTACTCCTCTCATGAGCCCAAACAAGTCTCTAAAAGCATGAGTTTGCAACTACTTTACTTTTGGAGAAAATTCAAAACATTCATTATTCAATAGAGCCCAATAGCAAAAACTAGCGTTTTGAATGAAGAATCACATTTCTTGGTAGAATCATGCAGGATTGAAATTTTTGATGGTTTTTTACTCCTCTCAACAGCCCAAACAAGTTTCTAAAAGGATGAGTTTGCAACTACTTTACTTTTGGAGAAAATTCAAAACATTCATTATTCAATAGGGCCCAAACTATCAAAAACCAGCGGTTTCAATGAACACACATTTCTTGGTAGAATCATGCAGGACTGAAACTTTTGATGTTTTTCTACTCCTCTCATGAGCCCAAACAAGTCTCTAAAAGCATGAGTTTGCAACTACTTTACTTTTGGAGAAAATTCAAAACATTCATTATTCAATAGAGCCCAATAGCAAAAACCAGCGTTTTGAATGAAGAATCACATTTCTTGGTAGAATCATGCAGGATTGAAATTTTTGATGGTTTTTTACTCCTCTCAACAGCCCAAACAAGTTTCTAAAAGGATGAGTTTGCAACTACTTTACTTTTGGAGAAAATTCAAAACATTCATTATTCAATAGGGCCCAAACTATCAAAAACCAGCGGTTTCAATGAACACACATTTCTTGGTAGAATCATGCAGGACTGAAATTTTTGATGTTTTTCTACTCCTCTCATGAGCCCAAACAAGTCTCTAAAAGCATGAGTTTGCAACTACTTTACTTTTGGAGAAAATTCAAAACATTCATTATTCAATAGAGCCCAATAGCAAAAACCAGCGTTTTGAATGAAGAATCACATTTCTTGGTAGAATCATGCAGGATTGAAATTTTTGATGGTTTTTTACTCCTCTCAACAGCCCAAACAAGTTTCTAAAAGGATGGGTTTGCAACTACTTTACTTTTGGAGAAAATTCAAAACATTCATTATTCAATAGGGCCCAAACTATCAAAAACCAGCGGTTTCAATGAACACACATTTCTTGGTAGAATCATGCAGGACTGAAATTTTTGATGTTTTTCTACTCCTCTCATGAGCCCAAACAAGTCTCTAAAAGCATGAGTTTGCAACTACTTTACTTTTGGAGAAAATTCAAAACATTCATTATTCAATAGAGCCCAATAGCAAAAACCAGCGTTTTGAATGAAGAATCACATTTCTTGGTAGAATCATGCAGGATTGAAATTTTTGATGGTATTTTACTCCTCTCAACAGCCCAAACAAGTTTCTAAAAGGATGAGTTTGCAACTACTTTACTTTTGGAGAAAATTCAAAACATTCATTATTCAATAGGGCCCAAACTATCAAAAACCAGCGGTTTGAATGAACACACATTTCTTGGTAGAATCGTGCAGGACTGAAATTTTTGATGTTTTTCTACTCCTCTCATGAGCCCAAACAAGTCTCTAAAAGCATGAGTTTGCAACTACTTTACTTTTGGAGAAAATTCAAAACATTCGTTATTCAATAGAGCCCAATAGCAAAAACCAGCGTTTTGAATGAAGAATCACATTTCTTGGTAAAATCATGCAGGATTGAAATTTTTGATGGTTTTTTACTCCTCTCAACAGCCCAAACAAGTTTCTAAAAGGATGAGTTTGCAACTACTTTACTTTTGGAGAAAATTCAAAACATTCATTATTCAATAGGGCCCAAACTATCAAAAACCAGCGGTTTCAATGAACACACATTTCTTGGTAGAATCATGCAGGACTGAAATTTTTGATGTTTTTCTACTCCTCTCATGAGCCCAAACAAGTCTCTAAAAGCATGAGTTTGCAACTACTTTACTTTTGGAGAAAATTCAAAACATTCATTATTCAATAGAGCCCAATAGCAAAAACCAGCGTTTTGAATGAAGAATCACATTTCTTGGTAGAATCATGCAGGATTGAAATTTTTGATGGTTTTTTACTCCTCTCAACAGCCCAAACAAGTTTCTAAAAGGATGAGTTTGCAACTACTTTACTTTTGGAGAAAATTCAAAACATTCATTATTCAATAGGGCCCAAACTATCAAAAACCAGCGGTTTCAATGAACACACATTTCTTGGTAGAATCATGCAGGACTGTAAATTTTTGATGTTTTTCTACTCCTCTCATGAGCCCAAACAAGTCTCTAAAAGCATGAGTTTGCAACTACTTTACTTTTGGAGAAAATTCAAAACATTCATTATTCAATAGAGCCCAATAGCAAAAACCAGCGTTTTGAATGAAGAATCACATTTCTTGGTAGAATCATGCAGGATTGAAATTTTTGATGGTTTTTTACTCCTCTCAACAGCCCAAACAAGTTTCTAAAAGGATGAGTTTGCAACTACTTTACTTTTGGAGAAAATTCAAAACATTCATTATTCAATAGGGCCCAAACTATCAAAAACCAGCGGTTTCAATGAACACACATTTCTTGGTAGAATCATGCAGGACTGAAATTTTTGATGTTTTTCTACTCCTCTCATGAGCCCAAACAAGTCTCTAAAAGCATGAGTTTGCAACTACTTTACTTTTGGAGAAAATTCAAAACATTCATTATTCAATAGAGCCCAATAGCAAAAACCAGCGTTTTGAATGAAGAATCACATTTCTTGGTAGAATCATGCAGGATTGAAATTTTTGATGGTTTTTTACTCCTCTCAACAGCCCAAACAAGTTTCTAAAAGGATGAGTTTGCAACTACTTTACTTTTGGAGAAAATTCAAAACATTCATTATTCAATAGGGCCCAAACTATCAAAAACCAGCGGTTTGAATGAACACATTTCTTGGTAGAATCATGCAGGACTGAAATTTTTGATGTTTTTCTACTCCTCTCATGAGCCCAAACAAGTCTCTAAAAGCATGAGTTTGCAACTACTTTACTTTTGGAGAAAATTCAAAACATTCACTATTCAATAGAGCCCAATAGCAAAAATCAGGTTTTGAATGAATAATCACATTTCTTGGTAAAATCATGCAGGATTGAAATTTTTGATGGTTTTTTACTCCTCTCAACAGCCCAAACAATTTTCTAAAAGGATGAGTTTGCAACTACTTTACTTTTGGAGAAAATTCAAAACATTCATTATTCAATAGGGCCCAAACTATCAAAAACCAGCGGTTTCAATGAACACACATTTCTTGGTAGAATCATGCAGGACTGAAATTTTTGATGTTTTTCTACTCCTCTCATGAGCCCAAACAAGTCTCTAAAAGCATGAGTTTGCAACTACTTTACTTTTGGAGAAAATTCAAAACATTCATTATTCAATAGAGCCCAATAGCAAAAACTAGCGTTTTGAATGAAGAATCACATTTCTTGGTAGAATCATGCAGGATTGAAATTTTTGATGGTTTTTTACTCCTCTCAACAGCCCAAACAAGTTTCTAAAAGGATGAGTTTGCAACTACTTTACTTTTGGAGAAAATTCAAAACATTCATTATTCAATAGGGCCCAAACTATCAAAAACCAGCGGTTTCAATGAACACACATTTCTTGGTAGAATCATGCAGGACTGAAACTTTTGATGTTTTTCTACTCCTCTCATGAGCCCAAACAAGTCTCTAAAAGCATGAGTTTGCAACTACTTTACTTTTGGAGAAAATTCAAAACATTCATTATTCAATAGAGCCCAATAGCAAAAACCAGCGTTTTGAATGAAGAATCACATTTCTTGGTAGAATCATGCAGGATTGAAATTTTTGATGGTTTTTTACTCCTCTCAACAGCCCAAACAAGTTTCTAAAAGGATGAGTTTGCAACTACTTTACTTTTGGAGAAAATTCAAAACATTCATTATTCAATAGGGCCCAAACTATCAAAAACCAGCCGTTTCAATGAACACACATTTCTTGGTAGAATCATGCAGGACTGAAATTTTTGATGTTTTTCTACTCCTCTCATGAGCCCAAACAAGTCTCTAAAAGCATGAGTTTGCAACTACTTTACTTTTGGAGAAAATTCAAAACATTCATTATTCAATAGAGCCCAATATCAAAAACCAGCGTTTTGAATGAAGAATCACATTTCTTGGTAGAATCATGCAGGATTGAAATTTTTGATGGTTTTTTACTCCTCTCAACAGCCCAAACAAGTTTCTAAAAGGATGGGCTTGCAACTACTTTACTTTTGGAGAAAATTCAAAACATTCATTATTCAATAGGGCCCAAACTATCAAAAACCAGCGGTTTGAATGAACACACATTTCTTGGTAGAATCATGCAGGACTGAAATTTTTGATGTTTTTCTACTCCTCTCATGAGCCCAAACAAGTCTCTAAAAGCATGAGTTTGCAACTACTTTACTTTTGGAGAAAATTCAAAACATTCATTATTCAATAGAGCCCAATAGCAAAAACCAGCGTTTTGAATGAAGAATCACATTTCTTGGTAAAATCATGCAGGATTGAAATTTTTGATGGTTTTTTACTCCTCTCAACAGCCCAAACAAGTTTCTAAAAGGATGAGTTTGCAACTACTTTACTTTTGGAGAAAATTCAAAACATTCATTATTCAATAGGGCCCAAACTATCAAAAACCAGCGGTTTCAATGAACACACATTTCTTGGTAGAATCATGCAGGACTGAAATTTTTGATGTTTTTCTACTCCTCTCATGAGCCCAAACAAGTCTCTAAAAGCATGAGTTTGCAACTACTTTACTTTTGGAGAAAATTCAAAACATTCATTATTCAATAGAGCCCAATAGCAAAAACCAGCGTTTTGAATGAAGAATCACATTTCTTGGTAGAATCATGCAGGATTGAAATTTTTGATGGTTTTTTACTCCTCTCAACAGCCCAAACAAGTTTCTAAAAGGATGAGTTTGCAACTACTTTACTTTTGGAGAAAATTCAAAACATTCATTATTCAATAGGGCCCAAACTATCAAAAACCAGCGGTTTCAATGAACACACATTTCTTGGTAGAATCATGCAGGACTGAAATTTTTGATGTTTTTCTACTCCTCTCATGAGCCCAAACAAGTCTCTAAAAGCATGAGTTTGCAACTACTTTACTTTTGTAGAAAATTCAAAACATTCATTATTCAATAGAGCCCAATAGCAAAAACCAGCGTTTTGAATGAAGAATCACATTTCTTGGTAGAATCATGCAGGATTGAAATTTTTGATGGTTTTTTACTCCTCTCAACAGCCCAAACAAGTTTCTAAAAGGATGAGTTTGCAACTACTTTACTTTTGGAGAAAATTCAAAACATTCATTATTCAATTGGGCCCAAACTATCAAAAACCAGCCGTTTCAATGAACACACATGTCTTGGTAGAATCATGCAGGACTGACATTTTTGATGTTTTTCTACTCATCTCATGAACCCAAACAAGTCTCTAAAAGCATGAGTTTGCAACTATTTTACTTTTGGAGAAAATTCAAAACATTCATTATTCAATAGAGCCCAATAGCAAAAACCAGCGTTTTGAATGAAGAATCACATTTCTTGGTAGAATCATGCAGGATTGAAATTTTTGATGGTTTTTTACTCCTCTCAACAGCCCAAACAAGTTTCTAAAAGGATGAGTTTGCAACTACTTTACTTTTGGAGAAAATTCAAAACATTCATTATTCAATAGGGCCCAAACTATCAAAAACCAGCGGTTTCAATGAACACACATTTCTTGGTAGAATCATGCAGGACTGAAATTTTTGATGTTTTTCTACTCCTCTCATGAGCCCAAACAAGTCTCTAAAAGCATGAGTTTGCAACTACTTTACTTTTGGAGAAAATTCAAAACATTCATTATTCAATAGAGCCCAATAGCAAAAACCAGCGTTTTGAATGAAGAATCACATTTCTTGGTAGAATCATGCAGGATTGAAATTTTTGATGGTTTTTTACTCCTCTCAACAGCCCAAACAAGTTTCTAAAAGGATGAGTTTGCAACTACTTTACTTTTGGAGAAAATTCAAAACATTCATTATTCAATAGGGCCCAAACTATCAAAAACCAGCGGTTTCAATGAACACACATTTCTTGGTAGAATCATGCAGGACTGAAATTTTTGATGTTTTTCTACTCCTCTCATGAGCCCAAACAAGTCTCTAAAAGCATGAGTTTGCAACTACTTTACTTTTGGAGAAAATTCAAAACATTCATTATTCAATAGAGCCCAATAGCAAAAACCAGCGTTTTGAATGAAGAATCACATTTCTTGGTAGAATCATGCAGGATTGAAATTTTTGATGGTTTTTTACTCCTCTCAACAGCCCAAACAAGTTTCTAAAAGGATGAGTTTGCAACTACTTTACTTTTGGAGAAAATTCAAAACATTCATTATTCAATAGGGCCCAAACTATCAAAAACCAGCGGTTTGAATGAACACATTTCTTGGTAGAATCATGCAGGACTGAAATTTTTGATGTTTTTCTACTCCTCTCATGAGCCCAAACAAGTCTCTAAAAGCATGAGTTTGCAACTACTTTACTTTTGGAGAAAATTCAAAACATTCACTATTCAATAGAGCCCAATAGCAAAAATCAGGTTTTGAATGAAGAATCACATTTCTTGGTAAAATCATGCAGGATTGAAATTTTTGATGGTTTTTTACTCCTCTCAACAGCCCAAACAATTTTCTAAAAGGATGAGTTTGCAACTACTTTACTTTTGGAGAAAATTCAAAACATTCATTATTCAATAGGGCCCAAACTATCAAAAACCAGCGGTTTCAATGAACACACATTTCTTGGTAGAATCATGCAGGACTGAAATTTTTGATGTTTTTCTACTCCTCTCATGAGCCCAAACAAGTCTCTAAAAGCATGAGTTTGCAACTACTTTACTTTTGGAGAAAATTCAAAACATTCATTATTCAATAGAGCCCAATAGCAAAAACTAGCGTTTTGAATGAAGAATCACATTTCTTGGTAGAATCATGCAGGATTGAAATTTTTGATGGTTTTTTACTCCTCTCAACAGCCCAAACAAGTTTCTAAAAGGATGAGTTTGCAACTACTTTACTTTTGGAGAAAATTCAAAACATTCATTATTCAATAGGGCCCAAACTATCAAAAACCAGCGGTTTCAATGAACACACATTTCTTGGTAGAATCATGCAGGACTGAAACTTTTGATGTTTTTCTACTCCTCTCATGAGCCCAAACAAGTCTCTAAAAGCATGAGTTTGCAACTACTTTACTTTTGGAGAAAATTCAAAACATTCATTATTCAATAGAGCCCAATAGCAAAAACCAGCGTTTTGAATGAAGAATCACATTTCTTGGTAGAATCATGCAGGATTGAAATTTTTGATGGTTTTTTACTCCTCTCAACAGCCCAAACAAGTTTCTAAAAGGATGAGTTTGCAACTACTTTACTTTTGGAGAAAATTCAAAACATTCATTATTCAATAGGGCCCAAACTATCAAAAACCAGCGGTTTCAATGAACACACATTTCTTGGTAGAATCATGCAGGACTGAAATTTTTGATGTTTTTCTACTCCTCTCATGAGCCCAAACAAGTCTCTAAAAGCATGAGTTTGCAACTACTTTACTTTTGGAGAAAATTCAAAACATTAATTATTCAATAGAGCCCAATAGCAAAAACCAGCGTTTTGAATGAAGAATCACATTTCTTGGTAGAATCATGCAGGATTGAAATTTTTGATGGTTTTTTACTCCTCTCAACAGCCCAAACAAGTTTCTAAAAGGATGGGTTTGCAACTACTTTACTTTTGGAGAAAATTCAAAACATTCATTATTCAATAGGGCCCAAACTATCAAAAACCAGCGGTTTCAATGAACACACATTTCTTGGTAGAATCATGCAGGACTGAAATTTTTGATGTTTTTCTACTCCTCTCATGAGCCCAAACAAGTCTCTAAAAGCATGAGTTTGCAACTACTTTACTTTTGTAGAAAATTCAAAACATTCATTATTCAATAGAGCCCAATAGCAAAAACCAGCGTTTTGAATGAAGAATCACATTTCTTGGTAGAATCATGCAGGATTGAAATTTTTGATGGTTTTTTACTCCTCTCAACAGCCCAAACAAGTTTCTAAAAGGATGAGTTTGCAACTACTTTACTTTTGGAGAAAATTCAAAACATTCATTATTCAATTGGGCCCAAACTATCAAAAACCAGCCGTTTCAATGAACACACATGTCTTGGTAGAATCATGCAGGACTGACATTTTTGATGTTTTTCTACTCATCTCATGAACCCAAACAAGTCTCTAAAAGCATGAGTTTGCAACTATTTTACTTTTGGAGAAAATTCAAAACATTCATTATTCAATAGAGCCCAATAGCAAAAACCAGCGTTTTGAATGAAGAATCACATTTCTTGGTAGAATCATGCAGGATTGAAATTTTTGATGGTTTTTTACTCCTCTCAACAGCCCAAACAAGTTTCTAAAAGGATGAGTTTGCAACTACTTTACTTTTGGAGAAAATTCAAAACATTCATTATTCAATAGGGCCCAAACTATCAAAAACCAGCGGTTTCAATGAACACACATTTCTTGGTAGAATCATGCAGGACTGAAATTTTTGATGTTTTTCTACTCCTCTCATGAGCCCAAACAAGTCTCTAAAAGCATGAGTTTGCAACTACTTTACTTTTGGAGAAAATTCAAAACATTCATTATTCAATAGAGCCCAATAGCAAAAACCAGCGTTTTGAATGAAGAATCACATTTCTTGGTAGAATCATGCAGGATTGAAATTTTTGATGGTTTTTTACTCCTCTCAACAGCCCAAACAAGTTTCTAAAAGGATGAGTTTGCAACTACTTTACTTTTGGAGAAAATTCAAAACATTCATTATTCAATAGGGCCCAAACTATCAAAAACCAGCGGTTTCAATGAACACACATTTCTTGGTAGAATCATGCAGGACTGAAATTTTTGATGTTTTTCTACTCCTCTCATG
Organism: Dendrobates tinctorius; assembly: GCF_039654945.1. Classification (NCBI taxonomy): domain Eukaryota; kingdom Metazoa; phylum Chordata; class Amphibia; order Anura; family Dendrobatidae; genus Dendrobates; species Dendrobates tinctorius. The sequence continues at coordinate 93,737,198 of NW_027361687.1, read as the reverse complement.
AGCCCAAACAAGTCTCTAAAAGCATGAGTTTGCAACTACTTTACTTTTGGAGAAAATTCAAAACATTCATTATTCAATAGAGCCCAATAGCAAAAACCAGCGTTTTGAATGAAGAATCACATTTCTTGGTAGAATCATGCAGGATTGAAATTTTTGATGGTTTTTTACTCCTCTCAACAGCCCAAACAAGTTTCTAAAAGGATGAGTTTGCAACTACTTTACTTTTGGAGAAAATTCAAAACATTCATTATTCAATAGGGCCCAAACTATCAAAAACCAGCGGTTTGAATGAACACATTTCTTGGTAGAATCATGCAGGACTGAAATTTTTGATGTTTTTCTACTCCTCTCATGAGCCCAAACAAGTCTCTAAAAGCATGAGTTTGCAACTACTTTACTTTTGGAGAAAATTCAAAACATTCACTATTCAATAGAGCCCAATAGCAAAAATCAGGTTTTGAATGAAGAATCACATTTCTTGGTAAAATCATGCAGGATTGAAATTTTTGATGGTTTTTTACTCCTCTCAACAGCCCAAACAATTTTCTAAAAGGATGAGTTTGCAACTACTTTACTTTTGGAGAAAATTCAAAACATTCATTATTCAATAGGGCCCAAACTATCAAAAACCAGCGGTTTCAATGAACACACATTTCTTGGTAGAATCATGCAGGACTGAAATTTTTGATGTTTTTCTACTCCTCTCATGAGCCCAAACAAGTCTCTAAAAGCATGAGTTTGCAACTACTTTACTTTTGGAGAAAATTCAAAACATTCATTATTCAATAGAGCCCAATAGCAAAAACTAGCGTTTTGAATGAAGAATCACATTTCTTGGTAGAATCATGCAGGATTGAAATTTTTGATGGTTTTTTACTCCTCTCAACAGCCCAAACAAGTTTCTAAAAGGATGAGTTTGCAACTACTTTACTTTTGGAGAAAATTCAAAACATTCATTATTCAATAGGGCCCAAACTATCAAAAACCAGCGGTTTCAATGAACACACATTTCTTGGTAGAATCATGCAGGACTGAAACTTTTGATGTTTTTCTACTCCTCTCATGAGCCCAAACAAGTCTCTAAAAGCATGAGTTTGCAACTACTTTACTTTTGGAGAAAATTCAAAACATTCATTATTCAATAGAGCCCAATAGCAAAAACCAGCGTTTTGAATGAAGAATCACATTTCTTGGTAGAATCATGCAGGATTGAAATTTTTGATGGTTTTTTACTCCTCTCAACAGCCCAAACAAGTTTCTAAAAGGATGAGTTTGCAACTACTTTACTTTTGGAGAAAATTCAAAACATTCATTATTCAATAGGGCCCAAACTATCAAAAACCAGCGGTTTCAATGAACACACATTTCTTGGTAGAATCATGCAGGACTGAAATTTTTGATGTTTTTCTACTCCTCTCATGAGCCCAAACAAGTCTCTAAAAGCATGAGTTTGCAACTACTTTACTTTTGGAGAAAATTCAAAACATTAATTATTCAATAGAGCCCAATAGCAAAAACCAGCGTTTTGAATGAAGAATCACATTTCTTGGTAGAATCATGCAGGATTGAAATTTTTGATGGTTTTTTACTCCTCTCAACAGCCCAAACAAGTTTCTAAAAGGATGGGTTTGCAACTACTTTACTTTTGGAGAAAATTCAAAACATTCATTATTCAATAGGGCCCAAACTATCAAAAACCAGCGGTTTCAATGAACACACATTTCTTGGTAGAATCATGCAGGACTGAAATTTTTGATGTTTTTCTACTCCTCTCATGAGCCCAAACAAGTCTCTAAAAGCATGAGTTTGCAAATACTTTACTTTTGGAGAAAATTCAAAACATTCATTATTCAATAGAGCCCAATAGCAAAAACCAGCGTTTTGAATGAAGAATCACATTTCTTGGTAGAATCATGCAGGATTGAAATTTTTGATGGTATTTTACTCCTCTCAACAGCCCAAACAAGTTTCTAAAAGGATGAGTTTGCAACTACTTTACTTTTGGAGAAAATTCAAAACATTCATTATTCAATAGGGCCCAAACTATCAAAAACCAGCGGTTTGAATGAACACACATTTCTTGGTAGAATCGTGCAGGACTGAAATTTTTGATGTTTTTCTACTCCTCTCATGAGCCCAAACAAGTCTCTAAAAGCATGAGTTTGCAACTACTTTACTTTTGGAGAAAATTCAAAACATTCGTTATTCAATAGAGCCCAATAGCAAAAACCAGCGTTTTGAATGAAGAATCACATTTCTTGGTAAAATCATGCAGGATTGAAATTTTTGATGGTTTTTTACTCCTCTCAACAGCCCAAACAAGTTTCTAAAAGGATGAGTTTGCAACTACTTTACTTTTGGAGAAAATTCAAAACATTCATTATTCAATAGGGCCCAAACTATCAAAAACCAGCGGTTTCAATGAACACACATTTCTTGGTAGAATCATGCAGGACTGAAATTTTTGATGTTTTTCTACTCCTCTCATGAGCCCAAACAAGTCTCTAAAAGCATGAGTTTGCAACTACTTTACTTTTGGAGAAAATTCAAAACATTCATTATTCAATAGAGCCCAATAGCAAAAACCAGCGTTTTGAATGAAGAATCACATTTCTTGGTAGAATCATGCAGGATTGAAATTTTTGATGGTTTTTTACTCCTCTCAACAGCCCAAACAAGTTTCTAAAAGGATGAGTTTGCAACTACTTTACTTTTGGAGAAAATTCAAAACATTCATTATTCAATAGGGCCCAAACTATCAAAAACCAGCGGTTTCAATGAACACACATTTCTTGGTAGAATCATGCAGGACTGAAATTTTTGATGTTTTTCTACTCCTCTCATGAGCCCAAACAAGTCTCTAAAAGCATGAGTTTGCAACTACTTTACTTTTGGAGAAAATTCAAAACATTCATTATTCAATAGAGCCCAATAGCAAAAACCAGCGTTTTGAATGAAGAATCACATTTCTTGGTAGAATCATGCAGGATTGAAATTTTTGATGGTTTTTTACTCCTCTCAACAGCCCAAACAAGTTTCTAAAAGGATGAGTTTGCAACTACTTTACTTTTGGAGAAAATTCAAAACATTCATTATTCAATAGGGCCCAAACTATCAAAAACCAGCGGATTTCAATGAACACACATTTCTTGGTAAAATCATGCAGGACTGAAATTTTTGATGTTTTTCTACTCCTCTCATGAGCCCAAACAAGTCTCTAAAAGCATGAGTTTGCAACTACTTTACTTTTGGAGAAAATTCAAAACATTCATTATTCAATAGGGCCCAAACTATCAAAAACCAGCGGTTTGAATGAACACACATTTCTTGGTAGAATCATGCAGGACTGAAATTTTTGATGTTTTTCTACTCCTCTCATGAGCCCAAACAAGTCTCTAAAAGCATGAGTTTGCAACTACTTTACTTTTGGAGAAAATTCAAAACATTCATTATTCAATAGAGCCCAATAGCAAAAACCAGCGTTTTGAATGAAGAATCACATTTCTTGGTAGAATCATGCAGGATTGAAATTTTTGATGGTTTTTTACTCCTCTCAACAGCCCAAACAAGTTTCTAAAAGGATGAGTTTGCAACTACTTTACTTTTGGAGAAAATTCAAAACATTCATTATTCAATAGGGCCCAAACTATCAAAAACCAGCCGTTTCAATGAACACACATGTCTTGGTAGAATCATGCAGGACTGAAATTTTTGATGTTTTTCTACTCATCTCATGAGCCCAAACAAGTCTCTAAAAGCATGAGTTTGCAACTACTTTACTTTTGGAGAAAATTCAAAACATTCATTATTCAATAGAGCCCAATAGCAAAAACCAGCGTTTTGAATGAAGAATCACATTTCTTGGTAGAATCATGCAGGATTGAAATTTTTGATGATTTTTTACTCCTCTCAACAGCCCAAACAAGTTTCTAAAAGGATGAGTTTGCAACTACTTTACTTTTGGAGAAAATTCAAAACATTCATTATTCAATAGGGCCCAAACTATCAAAAACCAGCGGTTTCAATGAACACACATTTCTTGGTAGAATCATGCAGGACTGAAATTTTTGATGTTTTTCTACTCCTCTCATGAGCCCAAACAAGTCTCTAAAAGCATGAGTTTGCAACTACTTTACTTTTGGAGAAAATTCAAAACATTCATTATTCAATAGAGCCCAATAGCAAAAACCAGCGTTTTGAATGAAGAATCACATTTCTTGGTAGAATCATGCAGGATTGAAATTTTTGATGGTTTTTTACTCCTCTCAACAGCCCAAACAAGTTTCTAAAAGGATGAGTTTGCAACTACTTTACTTTTGGAGAAAATTCAAAACATTCATTATTCAATAGGGCCCAAACTATCAAAAACCAGCGGTTTGAATGTACACATTTCTTGGTAGAATCATGCAGGACTGAAATTTTTGATGTTTTTCTACTCCTCTCATGAGCCCAAACAAGTCTCTAAAAGCATGAGTTTGCAACTACTTTACTTTTGGAGAAAATTCAAAACATTCACTATTCAATAGAGCCCAATAGCAAAAATCAGGTTTTGAATGAAGAATCACATTTCTTGGTAAAATCATGCAGGATTGAAATTTTTGATGGTTTTTTACTCCTCTCAACAGCCCAAACAAGTTTCTAAAAGGATGAGTTTGCAACTACTTTACTTTTGGAGAAAATTCAAAACATTCATTATTCAATAGGGCCCAAACTATCAAAAACCAGCGGTTTCAATGAACACACATTTCTTGGTAGAATCATGCAGGACTGAAATTTTTGATGTTTTTCTACTCCTCTCATGAGCTCAAACAAGTCTCTAAAAGCATGAGTTTGCAACTACTTTACTTTTGGAGAAAATTCAAAACATTCATTATTCAATAGAGCCCAATAGCAAAAACCAGCGTTTTGAATGAAGAATCACATTTCTTGGTAGAATCATGCAGGATTGAAATTTTTGATGGTTTTTTACTCCTCTCAACAGCCCAAACAAGTTTCTAAAAGGATGAGTTTGCAACTACTTTACTTTTGGAGAAAATTCAAAACATTCATTATTCAATAGGGCCCAAACTATCAAAAACCAGCGGTTTCAATGAACACACATTTCTTGGTAGAATCATGCAGGACTGAAATTTTTGATGTTTTTCTACTCCTCTCATGAGCCCAAACAAGTCTCTAAAAGCATGAGTTTGCAACTACTTTACTTTTGGAGAAAATTCAAAACATTCATTATTCAATAGGGCCCAAACTATCAAAAACCAGCGGTTTGAATGAACACACATTTCTTGGTAGAATCATGCAGGACTGAAATTTTTGATGTTTTTCTACTCCTCTCATGAGCCCAAACAAGTCTCTAAAAGCATGAGTTTGCAACTACTTTACTTTTGGAGAAAATTCAAAACATTCATTATTCAATAGAGCCCAATAGCAAAAACCAGCGTTTTGAATGAAGAATCACATTTCTTGGTAAAATCATGCAGGATTGAAATTTTTGATGGTTTTTTACTCCTCTCAACAGCCCAAACAAGTTTCTAAAAGGATGAGTTTGCAACTACTTTACTTTTGGAGAAAATTCAAAACATTCATTATTCAATAGGGCCCAAACTATCAAAAACCAGCGGTTTCAATGAACACACATTTCTTGGTAGAATCATGCAGGACTGAAATTTTTGATGTTTTTCTACTCCTCTCATGAGCCCAAACAAGTCTCTAAAAGCATGAGTTTGCAACTACTTTACTTTTGGAGAAAATTCAAAACATTCATTATTCAATAGAGCCCAATAGCAAAAACCAGCGTTTTGAATGAAGAATCACATTTCTTGGTAGAATCATGCAGGATTGAAATTTTTGATGGTTTTTTACTCCTCTCAACAGCCCAAACAAGTTTCTAAAAGGATGAGTTTGCAACTACTTTACTTTTGGAGAAAATTCAAAACATTCATTATTCAATAGGGCCCAAACTATCAAAAACCAGCGGTTTCAATGAACACACATTTCTTGGTAGAATCATGCAGGACTGAAATTTTTGATGTTTTTCTACTCCTCTCATGAGCCCAAACAAGTCTCTAAAAGCATGAGTTTGCAACTACTTTACTTTTGGAGAAAATTCAAAACATTCATTATTCAATAGAGCCCAATAGCAAAAGCCAGCGTTTTGAATGAAGAATCACATTTCTTGGTAGAATCATGCAGGATTGAAATTTTTGATGGTTTTTTACTCCTCTCAACAGCCCAAACAAGTTTCTAAAAGGATGAGTTTGCAACTACTTTACTTTTGGAGAAAATTCAAAACATTCATTATTCAATAGGGCCCAAACTATCAAAAACCAGCGGATTTCAATGAACACACATTTCTTGGTAGAATCATGCAGGACTGAAATTTTTGATGTTTTTCTACTCCTCTCATGAGCCCAAACAAGTCTCTAAAAGCATGAGTTTGCAACTACTTTACTTTTGGAGAAAATTCAAAACATTCATTATTCAATAGGGCCCAAACTATCAAAAACCAGCGGTTTGAATGAACACACATTTCTTGGTAGAATCATGCAGGACTGAAATTTTTGATGTTTTTCTACTCCTCTCATGAGCCCAAACAAGTCTCTAAAAGCATGAGTTTGCAACTACTTTACTTTTGGAGAAAATTCAAAACATTCATTATTCAATAGAGCCCAATAGCAAAAACCAGCGTTTTGAATGAAGAATCACATTTCTTGGTAGAATTATGCAGGATTGAAATTTTTGATGGTTTTTTACTCCTCTCAACAGCCCAAACAAGTTTCTAAAAGGATGAGTTTGCAACTACTTTACTTTTGGAGAAAATTCAAAACATTCATTATTCAATAGGGCCCAAACTATCAAAAACCAGCCGTTTCAATGAACACACATTTCTTGGTAGAATCATGCAGGACTGAAATTTTTGATGTTTTTCTACTCCTCTCATGAGCCCAAACAAGTCTCTAAAAGCATGAGTTTGCAACTACTTTACTTTTGGAGAAAATTCAAAACATTCATTATTCAATAGGGCCCAAACTATCAAAAACCAGCGGTTTGAATGAACACACATTTCTTGGTAGAATCATGCAGGACTGAAATTTTTGATGTTTTTCTACTCCTCTCATGAGCCCAAACAAGTCTCTAAAAGCATGAGTTTGCAACTACTTTACTTTTGGAGAAAATTCAAAACATTCATTATTCAATAGAGCCCAATAGCAAAAACCAGCGTTTTGAATGAAGAATCACATTTCTTGGTAGAATCATGCAGGATTGAAATTTTTGATGGTTTTTTACTCCTCTCAACAGCCCAAACAAGTTTCTAAAAGGATGAGTTTGCAACTACTTTACTTTTGGAGAAAATTCAAAACATTCATTATTCAATAGGGCCCAAACTATCAAAAACCAGCCGTTTCAATGAACACACATGTCTTGGTAGAATCATGCAGGACTGAAATTTTTGATGTTTTTCTACTCATCTCATGAGCCCAAACAAGTCTCTAAAAGCATGAGTTTGCAACTACTTTACTTTTGGAGAAAATTCAAAACATTCATTATTCAATAGAGCCCAATAGCAAAAACCAGCGTTTTGAATGAAGAATCACATTTCTTGGTAGAATCATGCAGGATTGAAATTTTTGATGATTTTTTACTCCTCTCAACAGCCCAAACAAGTTTCTAAAAGGATGAGTTTGCAACTACTTTACTTTTGGAGAAAATTCAAAACATTCATTATTCAATAGGGCCCAAACTATCAAAAACCAGCGGTTTCAATGAACACACATTTCTTGGTAGAATCATGCAGGACTGAAATTTTTGATGTTTTTCTACTCCTCTCATGAGCCCAAACAAGTCTCTAAAAGCATGAGTTTGCAACTACTTTACTTTTGGAGAAAATTCAAAACATTCATTATTCAATAGAGCCCAATAGCAAAAACCAGCGTTTTGAATGAAGAATCACATTTCTTGGTAGAATCATGCAGGATTGAAATTTTTGATGGTTTTTTACTCCTCTCAACAGCCCAAACAAGTTTCTAAAAGGATGAGTTTGCAACTACTTTACTTTTGGAGAAAATTCAAAACATTCATTATTCAATAGGGCCCAAACTATCAAAAACCAGCGGTTTGAATGAACACATTTCTTGGTAGAATCATGCAGGACTGAAATTTTTGATGTTTTTCTACTCCTCTCATGAGCCCAAACAAGTCTCTAAAAGCATGAGTTTGCAACTACTTTACTTTTGGAGAAAATTCAAAACATTCACTATTCAATAGAGCCCAATAGCAAAAATCAGGTTTTGAATGAAGAATCACATTTCTTGGTAAAATCATGCAGGATTGAAATTTTTGATGGTTTTTTACTCCTCTCAACAGCCCAAACAAGTTTCTAAAAGGATGAGTTTGCAACTACTTTACTTTTGGAGAAAATTCAAAACATTCATTATTCAATAGGGCCCAAACTATCAAAAACCAGCGGTTTCAATGAACACACATTTCTTGGTAGAATCATGCAGGACTGAAATTTTTGATGTTTTTCTACTCCTCTCATGAGCCCAAACAAGTCTCTAAAAGCATGAGTTTGCAACTACTTTACTTTTGGAGAAAATTCAAAACATTCATTATTCAATAGAGCCCAATAGCAAAAACCAGCGTTTTGAATGAAGAATCACATTTCTTGGTAGAATCATGCAGGATTGAAATTTTTGATGGTTTTTTACTCCTCTCAACAGCCCAAACAAGTTTCTAAAAGGATGAGTTTGCAACTACTTTACTTTTGGAGAAAATTCAAAACATTCATTATTCAATAGGGCCCAAACTATCAAAAACCAGCGGTTTCAATGAACACACATTTCTTGGTAGAATCATGCAGGACTGAAATTTTTGATGTTTTTCTACTCCTCTCATGAGCCCAAACAAGTCTCTAAAAGCATGAGTTTGCAACTACTTTACTTTTGGAGAAAATTCAAAACATTCATTATTCAATAGAGCCCAATAGCAAAAACCAGCGTTTTGAATGAAGAATCACATTACTTGGTAGAATCATGCAGGATTGAAATTTTTGATGGTTTTTTACTCCTCTCAACAGCCCAAACAAGTTTTTAAAAGGATGAGTTTGCAACTACTTTACTTTTGGAGAAAATTCAAAACATTCATTATTCAATAAGGCCCAAACTATCAAAAACTAGCGGTTTCAATGAACACACATTTCTTGGTAGAATCATGCAGGACTGAAATTTTTGATGTTTTTCTACTCCTCTCATGAGCCCAAACAAGTCTCTAAAAGCATGAGTTTGCAACTACTTTACTTTTGGAGAAAATTCAAAACATTCATTATTCAAAAGGGCCCAAACTATCAAAAACCAGCGGTTTGAATGAACACACATTTCTTGGTAGAATCATGCAGGACTGAAATTTTTGATGTTTTTCTACTCCTCTCATGAGCCCCAACAAGTCTCTAAAAGCATGAGTTTGCAACTACTTTACTTTTGGAGAAAATTCAAAACATTCATTATTCAATAGAGCCCAATAGCAAAAACCAGCGTTTTGAATGAAGAATCACATTTCTTGGTAGAATCATGCAGGATTGAAATTTTTCATGGTTTTTTACTCCTCTCAACAGCCCAAACAAGTTTCTAAAAGGATGAGTTTGCAACTACTTTACTTTTGGAGAAAATTCAAAACATTCATTATTCAATAGGGCCCAAACTATCAAAAACCAGTCGTTTCAATGAACACACATGTCTTGGTAGAATCATGCAGGACTGAAATTTTTGATGCTTTTCTACTCATCTCATGAGCCCAAACAAGTCTCTAAAAGCATGAGTTTGCAACTACTTTACTTTTGGAGAAAATTCAAAACATTCATTATTCAATAGAGCCCAATAGCAAAAACCAGCGTTTTGAATGAAGAATCACATTTCTTGGTAGAATCATGCAGGATTGAAATTTTTGATGGTTTTTTACTCCTCTCAACAGCCCAAACAAGTTTCTAAAAGGATGAGTTTGCAACTACTTTACTTTTGGAGAAAATTCAAAACATTCATTATTCAATAGGGTCCAAACTATCAAAAACCAGCGGTTTCAATGAACACACATTTCTTGGTAGAATCATGCAGGACTGAAATTTTTGATGTTTTTCTACTCCTCTCATGAGCCCAAACAAGTCTCTAAAAGCATGAGTTTGCAACTACTTTACTTTTGGAGAAAATTCAAAACATTCATTATTCAATAGAGCCCAATAGCAAAAACCAGCGTTTTGAAAGAAGAATCACATTTCTTGGTAGAATCATGCAGGATTGAAATTTTTGATGGTTTTTTACTCCTCTCAACAGCCCAAACAAGTTTCTAAAAGGATGAGTTTGCAACTACTTTACTTTTGGAGAAAATTCAAAACATTCATTATTCAATAGGGCCCAAACTATCAAAAACCAGCGGTTTCAATGAACACACATTTCTTGGTAGAATCATGCAGGACTGAAATTTTTGATGTTTTTCTACTCCTCTCATGAGCCCAAACAAGTCTCTAAAAGCATGAGTTTGCAACTACTTTACTTTTGGAGAAAATTCAAAACATTCATTATTCAATAGAGCCCAATAGCAAAAACCAGCGTTTTGAATGAAGAATCACATTACTTGGTAGAATCATGCAGGATTGAAATTTTTGATGGCTTTTTACTCCTCTCAACAGCCCAAACAAGTTTCTAAAAGGATGAGTTTGCAACTACTTTGCTTTTGGAGAAAATTCAAAACATTCATTATTCAATAAGGCCCAAACTATCAAAAACCAGCGGTTTCAATGAACACACATTTCTTGGTAGAATCATGCAGGACTGAAATTTTTGATGTTTTTCTACTCCTCTCATGAGCCCAAACAAGTCTCTAAAAGCATGAGTTTGCAACTACTTTACTTTTGGAGAAAATTCAAAACATTCATTATTCAATAGGGCCCAAACTATCAAAAACCATCGGTTTGAATGAACACACATTTCTTGGTAGAATCATGCAGGACTGAAATTTTTGATGTTTTTCTACTCCTCTCATGAGCCCAAACAAGTCTCTAAAAGCATGAGTTTGCAACTACTTTACTTTTGGAGAAAATTCAAAACATTCATTATTCAATAGAGCCCAATAGCAAAAACCAGCGTTTTGAATGAAGAATCACATTTCTTGGTAGAATCATGCAGGATTGAAATTTTTGATGGTTTTTTACTCCTCTCAACAGCCCAAACAAGTTTCTAAAAGGATGAGTTTGCAACTACTTTACTTTTGGAGAAAATTCAAAACATTCATTATTCAAAAGGGCCCAAACTATCAAAAACCAGCGGTTTCAATGAACACACATTTCTTGGTAGAATCATGCAGGACTGAAATTTTTGATGTTTTTCTACTCCTCTCATGAGCCCAAACAAGTCTCTAAAAGCATGAGTTTGCAACTACTTTACTTTTGGAGAAAATTCAAAACATTCATTATTCATTAGAGCCCAATAGCAAAAACCAGCGTTTTGAATGAAGAATCACATTTCTTGGTAGAATCATGCAGGATTGAAATTTTTGATGGTTTTTTACTCCTCTCAACAGCCCAAACAAGTTTCTAAAAGGATGAGTTTGCAACTACTTTACTTTTGGAGAAAATTCAAAACATTCATTATTCAATAGGGCCCAAACTATCAAAAACCAGCGGTTTCAATGAACACACATTTCTTGGTAGAATCATGCAGGACTGAAATTTTTGATGTTTTTCTACTCCTCTCATGAGCCCAAACAAGTCTCTAAAAGCATGAGTTTGCAACTACTTTACTTTTGGAGAAAATTCAAAACATTCATTATTCAATAGAGCCCAATAGCAAAAACCAGCGTTTTGAATGAAGAATCACATTTCTTGGTAGAATCATGCAGGATTGAAATTTTTGATGGTTTTTTACTCCTCTCAACAGCCCAAACAAGTTTCTAAAAGGATGAGTTTGCAACTACTTTACTTTTGGAGAAAATTCAAAACATTCATTATTCAATAGGGCCCAAACTATCAAAAACCAGCGGATTTCAATGAACACACATTTCTTGGTAGAATCATGCAGGACTGAAATTTTTGATGTTTTTCTACTCCTCTCATGAGCCCAAACAAGTCTCTAAAAGCATGAGTTTGCAACTACTTTACTTTTGGAGAAAATTCAAAACATTCATTATTCAATAGGGCCCAAACTATCAAAAACCAGCGGTTTGAATGAACACACATTTCTTGGTAGAATCATGCAGGACTGAAATTTTTGATGTTTTTCTACTCCTCTCATGAGCCCAAACAAGTCTCTAAAAGCATGAGTTTGCAACTACTTTACTTTTGGAGAAAATTCAAAACATTCATTATTCAATAGAGCCCAATAGCAAAAACCAGCGTTTTGAATGAAGAATCACATTTCTTGGTAGAATTATGCAGGATTGAAATTTTTGATGGTTTTTTACTCCTCTCAACAGCCCAAACAAGTTTCTAAAAGGATGAGTTTGCAACTACTTTACTTTTGGAGAAAATTCAAAACATTCATTATTCAATAGGGCCCAAACTATCAAAAACCAGCGGTTTCAATGAACACACATTTCTTGGTAGAATCATGGAGGACTGAAATTTTTGATGTTTTTCTACTCCTCTCATGAGCCCAAACAAGTCTCTAAAAGCATGAGTTTGCAACTACTTTACTTTTGGAGAAAATTCAAAACATTCATTATTCAATAGAGCCCAATAGCAAAAACCAGCGTTTTGAATGAAGAATCACATTTCTTGGTAGAATCATGCAGGATTGAAATTTTTGATGGTTTTTTACTCCTCTCAACAGCCCAAACAAGTTTCTAAAAGGATGAGTTTGCAACTACTTTACTTTTGGAGAAAATTCAAAACATTCATTATTCAATAGGGCCCAAACTTTCAAAAACCAGCGGTTTCAATGAACACACATTTCTTGGTAGAATCATGCAGGACTGAAATTTTTGATGTTTTTCTACTCCTCTCATGAGCCCAAACAAGTCTCTAAAAGCATGAGTTTGCAACTACTTTACTTTTGGAGAAAATTCAAAACATTCATTATTCAATAGAGCCCAATAGCAAAAACCAGCGTTTTGAATGAAGAATCACATTACTTGGTAGAATCATGCAGGATTGAAATTTTTGATGGTTTTTTTACTCCTCTCAACAGCCCAAACAAGTTTCTAAAAGGATGAGTTTGCAACTACTTTACTTTTGGAGAAAATTCAAAACATTCATTATTCAATAAGGCCCAAACTATCAAAAACCAGCGGTTTCAATGAACACACATTTCTTGGTAGAATCATGCAGGACTGAAATTTTTGATGTTTTTCTACTCCTCTCATGAGCCCAAACAAGTCTCTAAAAGCATGAGTTTGCAACTACTTTACTTTTGGAGAAAATTCAAAACATTCATTATTCAATAGGGCCCAAACTATCAAAAACCAGCGGTTTGAATGAACACACATTTCTTGGTAGAATCATGCAGGACTGAAATTTTTGATGTTTTTCTACTCTCATGAGCCCAAACAAGTCTCTAAAAGCATGAGTTTGCAACTACTTTACTTTTGGAGAAAATTCAAAACATTCATTATTCAATAGAGCCCAATAGCAAAAACCAGCGTTTTGAATGAAGAATCACATTTCTTGGTAGAATCATGCAGGATTGAAATTTTTCATGGTTTTTTACTCCTCTCAACAGCCCAAACAAGTTTCTAAAAGGATGAGTTTGCAACTACTTTACTTTTGGAGAAAATTCAAAACATTCATTATTCAATAGGGCCCAAACTATCAAAAACCAGTCGTTTCAATGAACACACATGTCTTGGTAGAATCATGCAGGACTGAAATTTTTGATGCTTTTCTACTCATCTCATGAGCCCAAACAAGTCTCTAAAAGCATGAGTTTGCAACTACTTTACTTTTGGAGAAAATTCAAAACATTCATTATTCAATAGAGCCCAATAGCAAAAACCAGCGTTTTGAATGAAGAATCACATTTCTTGGTAGAATCATGCAGGATTGAAATTTTTGATGGTTTTTTACTCCTCTCAACAGCCCAAACAAGTTTCTAAAAGGATGAGTTTGCAACTACTTTACTTTTGGAGAAAATTCAAAACATTCATTATTCAATAGGGTCCAAACTATCAAAAACCAGCGGTTTCAATGAACACACATTTCTTGGTAGAATCATGCAGGACTGAAATTTTTGATGTTTTTCTACTCCTCTCATGAGCCCAAACAAGTCTCTAAAAGCATGAGTTTGCAACTACTTTACTTTTGGAGAAAATTCAAAACATTCATTATTCAATAGAGCCCAATAGCAAAAACCAGCGTTTTGAATGAAGAATCACATTTCTTGGTAGAATCATGCAGGATTGAAATTTTTGATGGTTTTTTACTCCTCTCAACAGCCCAAACAAGTTTCTAAAAGGATGAGTTTGCAACTACTTTACTTTTGGAGAAAATTCAAAACATTCATTATTCAATAGGGCCCAAACTATCAAAAACCAGCGGTTTCAATGAACACACATTTCTTGGTAGAATCATGCAGGACTGAAATTTTTGATGTTTTTCTACTCCTCTCATGAGCCCAAACAAGTCTCTAAAAGCATGAGTTTGCAACTACTTTACTTTTGGAGAAAATTCAAAACATTCATTATTCAATAGAGCCCAATAGCAAAAACCAGCGTTTTGAATGAAGAATCACATTACTTGGTAGAATCATGCAGGATTGAAATTTTTGATGGCTTTTTACTCCTCTCAACAGCCCAAACAAGTTTCTAAAAGGATGAGTTTGCAACTACTTTGCTTTTGGAGAAAATTCAAAACATTCATTATTCAATAAGGCCCAAACTATCAAAAACCAGCGGTTTCAATGAACACACATTTCTTGGTAGAATCATGCAGGACTGAAATTTTTGATGTTTTTCTACTCCTCTCATGAGCCCAAACAAGTCTCTAAAAGCATGAGTTTGCAACTACTTTACTTTTGGAGAAAATTCAAAACATTCATTATTCAATAGGGCCCAAACTATCAAAAACCATCGGTTTGAATGAACACACATTTCTTGGTAGAATCATGCAGGACTGAAATTTTTGATGTTTTTCTACTCCTCTCATGAGCCCAAACAAGTCTCTAAAAGCATGAGTTTGCAACTACTTTACTTTTGGAGAAAATTCAAAACATTCATTATTCAATAGAGCCCAATAGCAAAAACCAGCGTTTTGAATGAAGAATCACATTTCTTGGTAGAATCATGCAGGATTGAAATTTTTGATGGTTTTTTACTCCTCTCAACAGCCCAAACAAGTTTCTAAAAGGATGAGTTTGCAACTACTTTACTTTTGGAGAAAATTCAAAACATTCATTATTCAAAAGGGCCCAAACTATCAAAAACCAGCGGTTTCAATGAACACACATTTCTTGGTAGAATCATGCAGGACTGAAATTTTTGATGTTTTTCTACTCCTCTCATGAGCCCAAACAAGTCTCTAAAAGCATGAGTTTGCAACTACTTTACTTTTGGAGAAAATTCAAAACATTCATTATTCATTAGAGCCCAATAGCAAAAACCAGCGTTTTGAATGAAGAATCACATTTCTTGGTAGAATCATGCAGGATTGAAATTTTTGATGGTTTTTTACTCCTCTCAACAGCCCAAACAAGTTTCTAAAAGGATGAGTTTGCAACTACTTTACTTTTGGAGAAAATTCAAAACATTCATTATTCAATAGGGCCCAAACTATCAAAAACCAGCGGTTTCAATGAACACACATTTCTTGGTAGAATCATGCAGGACTGAAATTTTTGATGTTTTTCTACTCCTCTCATGAGCCCAAACAAGTCTCTAAAAGCATGAGTTTGCAACTACTTTACTTTTGGAGAAAATTCAAAACATTCATTATTCAATAGAGCCCAATAGCAAAAACCAGCGTTTTGAATGAAGAATCACATTTCTTGGTAGAATCATGCAGGATTGAAATTTTTGATGGTTTTTTACTCCTCTCAACAGCCCAAACAAGTTTCTAAAAGGATGAGTTTGCAACTACTTTACTTTTGGAGAAAATTCAAAACATTCATTATTCAATAGGGCCCAAACTATCAAAAACCAGCGGATTTCAATGAACACACATTTCTTGGTAGAATCATGCAGGACTGAAATTTTTGATGTTTTTCTACTCCTCTCATGAGCCCAAACAAGTCTCTAAAAGCATGAGTTTGCAACTACTTTACTTTTGGAGAAAATTCAAAACATTCATTATTCAATAGGGCCCAAACTATCAAAAACCAGCGGTTTGAATGAACACACATTTCTTGGTAGAATCATGCAGGACTGAAATTTTTGATGTTTTTCTACTCCTCTCATGAGCCCAAACAAGTCTCTAAAAGCATGAGTTTGCAACTACTTTACTTTTGGAGAAAATTCAAAACATTCATTATTCAATAGAGCCCAATAGCAAAAACCAGCGTTTTGAATGAAGAATCACATTTCTTGGTAGAATTATGCAGGATTGAAATTTTTGATGGTTTTTTACTCCTCTCAACAGCCCAAACAAGTTTCTAAAAGGATGAGTTTGCAACTACTTTACTTTTGGAGAAAATTCAAAACATTCATTATTCAATAGGGCCCAAACTATCAAAAACCAGCGGTTTCAATGAACACACATTTCTTGGTAGAATCATGGAGGACTGAAATTTTTGATGTTTTTCTACTCCTCTCATGAGCCCAAACAAGTCTCTAAAAGCATGAGTTTGCAACTACTTTACTTTTGGAGAAAATTCAAAACATTCATTATTCAATAGAGCCCAATAGCAAAAACCAGCGTTTTGAATGAAGAATCACATTTCTTGGTAGAATCATGCAGGATTGAAATTTTTGATGGTTTTTTACTCCTCTCAACAGCCCAAACAAGTTTCTAAAAGGGTGAGTTTGCAACTACTTTACTTTTGGAGAAAATTCAAAACATTCATTATTCAATAGGGCCCAAACTTTCAAAAACCAGCGGTTTCAATGAACACACATTTCTTGGTAGAATCATGCAGGACTGAAATTTTTGATGTTTTTCTACTCCTCTCATGAGCCCAAACAAGTCTCTAAAAGCATGAGTTTGCAACTACTTTACTTTTGGAGAAAATTCAAAACATTCATTATTCAATAGAGCCCAATAGCAAAAACCAGCGTTTTGAATGAAGAATCACATTACTTGGTAGAATCATGCAGGATTGAAATTTTTGATGGTTTTTTTACTCCTCTCAACAGCCCAAACAAGTTTCTAAAAGGATGAGTTTGCAACTACTTTACTTTTGGAGAAAATTCAAAACATTCATTATTCAATAAGGCCCAAACTATCAAAAACCAGCGGTTTCAATGAACACACATTTCTTGGTAGAATCATGCAGGACTGAAATTTTTGATGTTTTTCTACTCCTCTCATGAGCCCAAACAAGTCTCTAAAAGCATGAGTTTGCAACTACTTTACTTTTGGAGAAAATTCAAAACATTCATTATTCAATAGGGCCCAAACTATCAAAAACCAGCGGTTTGAATGAACACACATTTCTTGGTAGAATCATGCAGGACTGAAATTTTTGATGTTTTTCTACTCTCATGAGCCCAAACAAGTCTCTAAAAGCATGAGTTTGCAACTACTTTACTTTTGGAGAAAATTCAAAACATTCATTATTCAATAGAGCCCAATAGCAAAAACCAGCGTTTTGAATGAAGAATCACATTTCTTGGTAGAATCATGCAGGATTGAAATTTTTCATGGTTTTTTACTCCTCTCAACAGCCCAAACAAGTTTCTAAAAGGATGAGTTTGCAACTACTTTACTTTTGGAGAAAATTCAAAACATTCATTATTCAATAGGGCCCAAACTATCAAAAACCAGTCGTTTCAATGAACACACATGTCTTGGTAGAATCATGCAGGACTGAAATTTTTGATGCTTTTCTACTCATCTCATGAGCCCAAACAAGTCTCTAAAAGCATGAGTTTGCAACTACTTTACTTTTGGAGAAAATTCAAAACATTCATTATTCAATAGAGCCCAATAGCAAAAACCAGCGTTTTGAATGAAGAATCACATTTCTTGGTAGAATCATGCAGGATTGAAATTTTTGATGGTTTTTTACTCCTCTCAACAGCCCAAACAAGTTTCTAAAAGGATGAGTTTGCAACTACTTTACTTTTGGAGAAAATTCAAAACATTCATTATTCAATAGGGCCCAAACTATCAAAAACCAGCGGTTTCAATGAACACACATTTCTTGGTAGAATCATGCAGGACTGAAATTTTTGATGTTTTTCTACTCCTCTCATGAGCCCAAACAAGTCTCTAAAAGCATGAGTTTGCAACTACTTTACTTTTGGAGAAAATTCAAAACATTCATTATTCAATAGAGCCCAATAGCAAAAACCAGCGTTTTGAATGAAGAATCACATTTCTTGGTAGAATCATGCAGGATTGAAATTTTTGATGGTTTTTTATTCCTCTCAACAGCCCAAACAAGTTTCTAAAAGGATGAGTTTGCAACTACTTTACTTTTGGAGAAAATTCAAAACATTCATTATTCAATAGGGCCCAAACTAACAAAAACCAGCGGTTTCAATGAACACACATTTCTTGGTAGAATCATGCAGGACTGAAATTTTTGATGTTTTTCTACTCCTCTCATGAGCCCAAACAAGTCTCTAAAAGCATGAGTTTGCAACTACTTTACTTTTGGAGAAAATTCAAAACATTCATTATTCAATAGAGCCCAATAGCAAAAACCAGCGTTTTGAATGAAGAATCACATTACTTGGTAGAATCATGCAGGATTGAAATTTTTGATGGTTTTTTACTCCTCTCAACAGCCCAAACAAGTTTCTAAAAGGATGAGTTTGCAACTACTTTACTTTTGGAGAAAATTCAAAACATTCATTATTCAATAAGGCCCAAACTATCAAAAACCAGCGGTTTCAATGAACACACATTTCTTGGTA
Organism: Dendrobates tinctorius; assembly: GCF_039654945.1. Lineage (NCBI taxonomy): Eukaryota > Metazoa > Chordata > Amphibia > Anura > Dendrobatidae > Dendrobates > Dendrobates tinctorius. The sequence goes on along the minus strand of NW_027361687.1, from coordinate 93,718,208 downwards.
GAATCATGCAGGACTGAAATTTTTGATGTTTTTCTACTCCTCTCAAGAGCCCAAACAAGTCTCTAAAAGCATGAGTTTGCAACTACTTTACTTTTGGAGAAAATTCAAAACATTCATTATTCAATAGGGCCCAAACTATCAAAAACCAGCGGTTTGAATGAACACACATTTCTTGGTAGAATCATGCAGGACTGAAATTTTTGATGTTTTTCTACTCCTCTCATGAGCCCAAACAAGTCTCTAAAAGCATGAGTTTGCAACTACTTTACTTTTGGAGAAAATTCAAAACATTCATTATTCAATAGAGCCCAATAGCAAAAACCAGCGTTTTGAATGAAGAATCACATTTCTTGGTAGAATCATGCAGGATTGAAATTTTTGATGGTTTTTTAATCCTCTCAACAGCCCAAACAAGTTTCTAAAAGGATGAGTTTGCAACTACTTTACTTTTGGAGAAAATTCAAAACATTCATTATTCAATAGGGCCCAAACTATCAAAAACCAGTCGTTTCAATGAACACACATGTCTTGGTAGAATTATGCAGGACTGAAATTTTTGATGCTTTTCTACTCATCTCATGAGCCCAAACAAGTCTCTAAAAGCATGAGTTTGCAACTACTTTACTTTTGGAGAAAATTCAAAACATTCATTATTCAATAGAGCCCAATAGCAAAAACCAGCGTTTTGAATGAAGAATCACATTTCTT